>NC_081376.1:8522548-8834108 GCF_030684315.1 Stegostoma tigrinum
AAGCAGGTACAATGGCAACATTTAAAAAGCATTTGGATAGGTACATGAATGGGAAGAATTCAGAGGGACATGGACCAAATGTGGCAATTGAAACTAGCTAAGTGGGCACCATGGTCAGCAAGATAACAAAGTGTGGAGCTGGATGAACACAGCAGGCCAAGCAGCATCTCAGGAGCACAAAAGCTGACGTTTCGGGAGACAGGATTCTCCAGCATCTGCAGTTCCCATTATCTTTGATCACCATGGTCAGCATGGACCACGTTGACCAAAAGGCTTGTTTCCATGTGGTATTACTCTCTGACCTTATTACTGTGCCTGCAACCACCTGGTATCTAAACTCTGGAATTCCCTTCCTAAGCCTCTCTGTCTTTCCACTTCTCTCTCCTCTAAGTTGTTCTTCTTTAGCTGAGCTTTTCTGGAGCTCGAACTAGCGGAGGGCAGGGATACTAAGAAATGACAACGTCAATGATTGTTACATGACCATCACTGTTTCACCAGCAAAATCTAGACCATGATTTCTCCACTTGCCTTAGTCTGAACTCTCTTCTGTACAAAAGCTGGAAGATTACAAGAACTTAAGAAATAGGAGCAGGAGTAGGCCATCTGGCCCATTGAGCCTGGTCCACCATTCAATAAGATCATGGCTGATCTCTTTGTGGACTCAAGTCTACTTACACCCACTCGACATAATCCTTCATTCCTCTACTGTTCAAAAATCCATCTAGCTTTGCTTTAAAAACATTCAGTGAGGAAGCCTCAACTGCTTCACTGGGCAGTGAATTCCATAGATACACAACCCTTTGGGTGAAGAAGTTCCTCCTCAGCTCCATCCTAAATCTGCTCCCCCTAATTTTGAGGCTGTGCCCCCTAATTTCACCGCCAGTGGAAACATCCTCCCTGATTCTATCTTGTCTTTTCCATTCATAATTTTATATGTTTCTATAAGATGCCCCCTCCCATTCTTCTAAATTCCACTCAGTATAGGTCCAGTGTACTCAATAGCTCCTAAGCCAACCCACTCAACTCCAGAATCAACCTCGTGAAACCCTCCAGTGTCAGGACATCCTTTCTCAAATAAAGAGACCAAAACTATATTATGTTTGTAAAATATTGTTTATAAAACAAACGGCAAACTACTATATGTGTCAGAAATCAACTGAAATAATAATCACCTGACTTGCTAAATGTAGTGATCTTATGCATTTTAGATTTATCTAGACAGAATGTCTTTAAAGAAATTATCGAGGGAAAATGGCCACGCAACTCTGCATCTTTCAGTATTAGCCCCAGATATGTAAACGGCCTTACAGCAGCCCTATTCCACATTCTCTGGATCCTGTCGGCAGGCTGTCAGGAATCCATAGAGACAAATAAAAATGGAACATACCAGAAACACCCAGTAAACATTGTGGGGAGGAAATCGGAGTTAACGTTTCGGGTCGATTGGCTTTCCTCAAATTTGCTGCCTGACCCCAACATAGTCCAGAAGGAATAAGTTGAGGTTCTGTGGCCAGGGGTACAATACCTTCACATGCAATCTCTTTCAGAATCTCAGATCAACCACACACATATCCTACCATACTGAAGTATCAGCCTGGATAATGCCCTCAAGTCTCTGAGGTGGGAGTTAAACCAACAACCTTCTGGTTGTTTCAGAGATAATGGGAACTGCAGATGCTGGAGAATCAAAGATAACGAAGTGTGGAGCTGGATGAACACAGCAGGCCAAGCAGCATCTCAGGAGCACAAAAGCTGACGTTTCGGGCCTAGACCCAGTCTCTGATGAAGGGTCTAGGCCCAAAATGTCAGCTTTTGTGCTCCTGAGATGCTGCTTGGCCTGCTGTGTTCATCCAGCTCCACACTTTGTTATCTAACCTTCTGGTTGTTGCAAGTTTAGCCAACATTTTAATCTTAATGCGCATTGACTTCAGCTTTGAGTTCGTTGGCACCCTGTTAGCTGTGCCAGGCATTATATTGATGACGCTATCGAATGGCGGAACGGGCCTGAAGGGCCAAATGGCCTAAAGCTGGTCCTATCTTCAATGCCTCCTATATTTAGCTCATGGATTTAGTTTGGAAGAGGCCTGTAGTGCGAGTACATCATGATGCCAAGCAGATTTAATGTGAGCGACGCCATTTTGGAGCACAATACTTCAATGAGTGCACTCTTTTACCCTCTCAGGGCTGAACAAGTGTAAAGGGGCAGGAAAGATCCCCCTAACCAACTTCATACATTTCCATTCCTGCCCAACATTATTTAAAGAGGTTATCAACTATTTACCTTAGTTGCTGGTTGATTTTTTTCCTCTGGCAGTTGGCAATATTCTACAAGTATTGGTCCTTTCATTAATGCTGTAGAATCACAAAGTCCCTGCCATCCTGTAAGAGGCCATTTGGCTCATTGAGTCTACACCAGCCGTCCAAACAGCATTCACCCAGACCCAGCCTCATCTACTCTACTCCTGTAACCCTGCCTTTCCCAAGGCTAATCCACCTAACCTGCACATCCCTGGACATTATGGGGATATTCAGCATGGGCCAATCCGCCCTCACCTGCACATCTTTGAAATGTGGGAGGAAATGACAGGCTCCAAGCTCTGTACAAAGTCCCGTGTAAGGTTTGGCGCCAATCTCCTCCTCTGTACTTCTTGACAGTTTTGGAGAGGCCAGACAATCAAGGAATTTATTGGGAATTATCATCAACCTTTTTATGCATATAACGCCATCGAAGTCTTCATGTAAGCCATTTGGATCAGATCTCTCGAGTGACTGTACCTCCTAAGGAGTGGTCACATGTATTAACCTTCTCCCCAGTCTGCCTGTACCCACACTGTGGTCTCTTTTCCAACATGTTTAGAATTCCCTTTAGTCCTGCCCTCTAGAATGTGCATAGCAGCAGGATCTATATTTCCTGGTAATTTTTAAACCTTCATCCATGGGATTGGGTTCAAGACAGAATTGGTGGAGCAGAAGGCAAGGAACAGTCTTCAAGCTTAAGCTCCTCTACATCACTGCTTGTTAGGTATAAAAATTAATTACTACAAAACAAAGTATTTGGAGATAAACCAAGCTCTAATCTTTCCATTACATCACTGAAAGACTTTATTCCATAAACTCCACCACTTAATACGAGTCAGTCTACTCTTACGCTGCTCTGTGTGTGTTTCTTGTTAATTTCTTTCTTCATTCATCCCACATGGTGCTATTTATGCCCAGTGAGCAGCAGCACAGCGACGTCACAAAGTTGCTCCAGGGACCGAAAGACTTGGAACAATTGGAACTGGTGGCTATCAGTGGAAACTCAACTGAAAGGAGATTTCGTCATCACCATCAATTTCTGCTTCCTGTTACATTTCTTACTTTTGCACCAGTTCCCAAACAGGCAGAAAGGAAGTGGTGTGGTGGGATTGATGGTAGAGGAGGGTGATATACAAAGACAGCAAGGGTTCAAAAGAATGCGAGTACAAAAGAGAATGAGAGGGAGTAAGTCATCTGACCTCTCAAGCCTTTCAGTTCCCCCTTTCAGATCTGTTTCTGGCCTTAACTCCACTTTGTCTGCCTTGCCCTTATAACCCTGTCCTCTGGTTGATATATATTTAATGATCAAACCACTTCTGGTCTCCTCTGGAGGAGAAAACCGAAGATTAATAACCCATGGACAGAAAGAATTCTTCCTCTTTGCTGTTTTATCAGGAAGAATTTGTCACTTTGTTTGATAATCCTACTGAAGGGAAACATTCTCTCAGCATCTACCCTACCAACACTCCTCAGAATCTAAAATAGTGAGATTACCTCTCATTCGTCTAAACTCTATTGGTTTCGCCCCACCCTGCTCAACCTTTCTTCATAACACAAGCCCATGATCCCAGGAGCCAGCCTGGCTGAACATCTCTGAACTGATTCCAATGTAAACTCCACAGAGAGAGTCACCCGAAAGGCATCCCTAGCACTGTGAGGCTGCAGTGCTAACCACCATGCTATGGTCATTGGGCAAGGAGACCAAAACTGTAGGCTGCAGTAGCCTCACCAATATCCCACACAGCTGCAAGACTTCTCAATTGTAATACTCTGTCTGCTTGTAATATAGGCTGACATTTCGATCACCTTCCTAATGATTTGCTGTGTCTACGTGCTAAGACTATTTATAGCTTGTATGTCTGAAGATGCTGTGGGATGAGAAGTTATGGGAAGCTAAGATAAGACTATCTTTGCTTTCAACTTTGCCACAGCTTCAGCCATAGTTGCCCTTATGACCGCAAGCGCTCATTACTCCATTGAAGTGAGGTCAGTCCCTTCTACTGCCTCTATTTGTTTGTCACTTTGTCATGTGAGCAACCGAGAGAGAGTAGTGTGTTAGTGGGTCTTGTTTTGGATGATGTGGCTGGTGTGGTTGAATAGCAGTGGGATGTAGGTGTGAGAAGTGCTAAGAATAAGATGGATTTTGTTTTGAAATGAGTGGAATAGATTTTAAGTGTGAGCTGTGATTGATAGAGATTGTTGCTAGGTGGTGGATAGGGATGTGGTTCACTCTGTGGAAGGTGAAGCTAAGGGTGAGTTGATAGGATATAATATGTGAAGATGAATTCACTGACTGTGACCACACATGTGAAGACGGAGAATGCCCACAGTGTCGCAGAAGGCCATTTGGCCCATTGAGTCCACACTGACCCACTGCAGAGCATCCTATCCAGTCCCATACTCCTACACCATCCCTGTTACCCTGCACTTCCCATGGCTAGCCCAACTAGCCTGTACATCCGTGGACACTATGGATAATTTAGTGTGGTCAAACCACCTACCCTGCACATCTTTGGACTGTGGGAGGAAACCGAAGCACTCGATTGAAACCCACGCAGACACGGGGAGAATGTGCAAACTCGACACAGATAATCGCCTGAGGGTGGAATCCAACACAGGTTCCTGGTACTGTGAGGCAGTAGTGCTAACCGCTGAGCCACCGTGCCAAGGTCATTGACCTTGGAGCCACAGAAATGATACAGCACAGAGGCACCATTGAAAGTATACTGTCTGGGTGCATAACACCCTGGTATGACAACTGCTCTGCCCAGGACCATAAGAAACTACAGAAGATGGTGTGCACAGCCCAGATCATCGCGGAAGCCGACCTTCTATCCACCTACATGGCTCACTGCTGCTGAAAGACTGCCAATATCATCAAAGACCCATTGCGCCCTGGTAATGACCTCCTACAGCCTCTTTCATCAGGCAGAAGATACAGAAGCCTGAATACACGCACAAGCAGGTTTAGGAACCGCTGCTTCCTGGCTGTTTTTAGACTGACAAATGGACTCTCTGGTCTCGAATAACTCTGATCTTGCTAAAATAGTATCAGAGATAATGGGAACTGCAGATGCTGGAGATTCCAAGATAATAAAATGTGAGGCTGGATGAACACAGCAGGCCAAGCAGCATCTCAGGAGCACAAAAGCTGACGTTTCGGGCCTAGACCCTTCATCAGAGGGATGAAGGGTCTAGGCCCGAAACGTCAGCTTTTGTGCTCCTGAGATGCTGTTTGGCCTGCTGTGTTCATCCAGCCTCACATTTTATTATCTCTGATCTTGCTAATGTTGATCTCGCCCAGTGCACGCCCTGTGCAGTGTAACCTGTACACCTGTGTCTAAGTCTTTTTGACCTGTACATCTTCCGCAAAGCTTTTCACTGTATTTCAGTACACATGACAATCAATCAATTCAGCCTAACACATCCAAGCTGATCTAACCCCATCAAGCCCTACAGTAGTGTAACTGCCACACTATTTGCTCCCACTTACTGTATGTGTAAAATCACCTCATCTCCCATCAACAAGCAAAATCTCTCATATAAGATAACTAGATGTAGAGCTGGACAAACAAAGCAGGCTAAGCAGCAACAGAGGAGCAGGAAAGCTGACATTTCAGGCCGAGACCCTCCTTCAGAAACCATCTCTTCCTGTGCATCATGCTACATTGGAGAATCTTGTGGCCCAATCCTCACTGCCATTTTGGGACCTTTCCCAAGTCAACATCCTTCCTTGTAAAACTTCCAGCATATACTCCTGTGAAAATGCGGCTCCCCCTTTCTTGAGTTGCAGGCCGATACTAAAGCTACCTTGACCTCATGCTGGTGTCGACGGTGTCGAGCGACCCATTCAGGTGAGCAACCAGTCTACTCTGTGCTCAGCTCTCACTGCACACTGTGATCATGTAAACGAGCAGGCAGCACAATGTAGGCTTGTTGCCTGCACGGCGAAACAGCAGGTGGTGATTATTTGCTTGTCACAATGTTCAAGCTTCTTTTCAGATTTTGCCGGCTCGAACCTCTGATTAAAATTGTTATTCACTTTCCAAAGACTGTCTGATTCGGTGTTATAAATCAGCGAAATAATTTTCAAAGAAGTGTGACATAATTCTAATTCTGTACTCCTTCTGCCTATTGTTTGATCCTTTTATTTTGAATGATGCAATTTCACTTTGCCATATGCAGGGTGATTACCAGCAACCTTTTGCTGAGGATTGCATTGGATTCAATCTTATCAACCACAAAAGTCCACTTAGTCACAGAGATTTAAACCTCTCAAGCTTACTCTTTGGATTAATGAAAGGAACATTGGGTTTCAAATATGAGGGAGTTCATGTGATATTAAAAAGTGAAGATTAACAAGAAGCTATTTTTAGTGGCGTGTGAATGCAAATAATGGAACTTTTTTTGTTCCTACAGCAACATGGTTCGTTGCATGATAGCAATGGGTACTGTTTGCGTTAACATGCTAAGCATGGTTACTCAGGACTCTCAGGAGCTGTACAAAACACATCTGCTCCCTCTGCGTACTCATGTAGACTTCTTTTGTCTCTACGTAAGAACTGAGTCTTCATCAAGAGCGCAACATGCCATGAATGTTTAAACCTTTCAGAACCATTAGCTTATACGACAGAGGCTATTCTAATTAAATCACTAAGGAGATAAGAAAGGGAGGAATGTATAAGGTTGTGCAGGTTGGCTGGATTGACCATGTTAAATGACCCGTAGTATCCAGAGATAGTAAGAACTGCCGATGCTGGAGAATCTGAGATAACGAGGTGTAGAGCTGGATGAACATAGCAGGGCCAAGCAGCATCAGAGGAGCAGGAAAGCTGATGTTTTGCATCTGGCCCCTTCTTCTGAAATAGGGGAGGGGAAGGGGGCTCTGAAATAAATATTTAGAGGGGGGGAGGTGATGATGGAAGGTGGATAGAGGAGCAGATAGGTGGAGAGATGACGGACAGTTCAAGGAGGTGGGGATGGAGCCAGTAAAGGTGAGTGCAGGGAGGGAGTTGGGATGGGGGTTGGTCAGCGAGGTGGGGGGGCAGGTAGGTGGCAGGGGTGAAGGACAGGTCAAGGAGGCGGAGATGAGGCTAGTAGGTAGGAAGTGGGGGTGGGGGTTGGTCAGTGAGGTAGGAGGAACAGATAGGTGGGAGAAAAGACAGACAGGTCAAGGAGGCAGGGACAAGACGGGCTGGTTTTGGGATGCACTCGGGGGTGGTGAGATTTTTAAAGCTTGTGAAGTCCATATTGAGGCCATTGGACATCCAGGGATGTGTGGACTGGGTGGGCTAGCCATAGGAGATGCAGGGTTACAGGAATAGGGCAAGGGATACTTCCCAGTGGGATGCTGATCAGATGGTCGGGGTAGACCTGATGGGCTGAATGGCCTGTTTCTCACTGCAGGGATTCTAGAGGAAGAAGGCAAGAGAATGTTATGGAGACATTGAGCCCTAGAGTCGTACAGCATGGATACAGATGCTGAGCCACCATGGCGTCCATGGTTTGCTGCATGCAAATTGACAGTTTCATTTCATGCATTACAACACTGACTACACTTCAAAAATGTAAAGAGCTCAAGAAGAAATAGGTGCAGGAATAAGCTGTTCAACTTGTCGAGCCTATCCCCATTCAATCAGATCGTGATTAAACCAATTATACGCTTCAACATTACTGCCTATTCCCAAAACACTTTGTCAATCAAAAACCTGTCCAACACAGCTTTGTGAAATATTCACAATCAACTCAACTTCCATCGTATTCTGCAGAAGAGATTTCCATAGACTAAATATCTCTTAGAGCCACAGAGATGTACAGCATGGATAAAGACCAGGTATCCTAAATAAATCTATTCCCATTTGCCAACATTTGGCCCATATCCCTCTAAACCCTTCCTATTCATGTACCCATCCAGATGCTTTTTAAATGTTGTAATTGTACCAGCCTTCACCACTTCCTCTGGCAGCTCATTCCATTCACACACCACTCTCAGTGTGAAAATGTTAGCCCTTACGCCCCTCTCACCTTAAACCTATACCCTCTAGTTCTGGACTCCCCTATGCTGGAGAAACAACCTCAGTTGTTTACTCTATCCATGCTCCTCATGATTTTATAAACCTCTCAAGGACCTCCCTCAGCCTCCGACACTCCAGGGAAAACAGCCCCAGTCTATTCAGCCTCTCTCTATAGCTCAAACCCCTCAACCCTGGCAGCATCCTTATAAATCTTTTCTGAACCCTTTCAAATTTCACAACATCTTTTCTATAACAGGGAGACCATAATTTAATGCAATATTCCAATGTCCTGTACAGCTGCGACGTGACTTCCCAACTCCTATACTCAATGCACTGACCAATAAAGGCAACCGTACCAAACGCCTTCTTTACGAACCAGTCTATGTGCAACTCCACTTTCAAGGAACAATGAACCTGCACCCCAAGGTCACTTTGTTCAGCAACACTTCCCAGGATCATACCACTAGGTGTATAAGTTCTGCTCTGTTTGACACAAAGAGAATTGCTCAATCGGAATGCAAGTGCAGATACAATGGGCTGAATGGCCTCCTTCTGCACTCCAGTTATTCTGTGACTCGGAGACACTGGGGCACCCCAGCATGGTAAAACAGTAACTCCATAGTCCTTCTTTCAGATAGACACAACTTGGTAAAGGGCCGGATCTCTGCAACAGACCAAGGAGTGTATAAGTGTAATAATATAATTTCCAGCGCTCACAGTCCCAGTTCCTGCTGTGCCCATGGGTCACGGAAGGCGTTAAGCTGGCACCCCTTCTCCTGCACCAGGAACACCTGGGCACAGACAAGGAGAGGATGAGGAGAGGCAGATAGCCAGAGTAAACACTAAGCTGTAGATGAGGGGCAGCATGTATTGCAGCCAGTTAGCACACAATTCTTTCAACACTAAGACACTAGGTTTCAATGAACACTAACATATGGAAAGTAAAGCTTTCCTTCTTGTTGGCCTATCTCAGGTAGGTTTAGACAACCTTAGTGTAGTTCCTAATGGCTGTGAACCTGCAGGTCATCCATTCAAACTTGTCATTATCTGATTCAAGAATGGAAACTAGAATATCTGGGGAAATAAAAAGCACTCTTCTGAAGCTGGGTTACAACATTCGTATCAAGCCTTCATTTGTGTTTGCTTTGGGCCCAATCTCTTACGCAAAGCTGCTGGTTCAGTTACCAGTGATTGTAGTAAAGGACTCAGGCCTGAGCTTGATGCAGGAAAACTGGTGGAGAGAGATTCACCTTGTTTGGCCTAACATTTTTATGATTAGGAAACGGCTGCCTGTGTGAAGTCCTACTTTAATTACCCCGAACTCTTCCAGGAAGGTCCAGGAACTATCAAAGGGGCCAAGGCCACCATGCATCTTGATCAGGAAACAATACCATGATTCTGCAAGGCCACCCAGTGCCATTTGCATTACAGGCAAAAGTAGAAGCAGAAACCAGGAGGCTGGAAAGCGAAGGAATCGTCAAATCAGTCCAGCTTTCAGAATTGGCAGCGCCAGTTGCACTAATTATCGGTTCGCCCTTTGTAGGGGTTTTAGACAAATGGTAAACTGCTTTTTGCAGCTGAATAAATACCCAATCCTTCCCATAGAGGCTTTATACACAAAGCTGGGGCGAGGCGGCTGCTGGCTGTCCTTCACAAAGCTGGACATGAGCTGTGCGTACTTGCAATTGTGCTTAGACAAGGATTCCCAGAAGTGGGCTACAATTAGCACTCATAAGGGTTGGTACTGCCATTTGGGCTATCATCAGCCTGTGCAATTTTTCAGCGAATAATGGAGAACATTTTTACAAGATCGACCATTTATCTCAATAACATGCTAATCATAGGGAAGATCAATAAGAAGCACTTAGAGAACTTGGGCATAGTCCTTAGACATTGATCCCAGGTGGGTATACACCTTAGAAGGGAATAATGTGCAATCCAGGCACATGAAATGATCTATTTGGGCTACAGAGTCACCAAGAATGGGTTACACTCACTGGAAGATAGAGTGAAGGAGACCCAAGGTGCTCCAACTCCCATGTCTATACCAGAGCTTAGGTTTTCCCTCGGACTGGTGAATTATAATGGAAAGTTTGTACATAACCTGGCCTCCATCCTGGCATGATCAAGGATCAGTCTTGGAAATGGTTGCATAGCCAAGCCCTAGCGTTCAGGGAAGTGAAGAAACAGCTGTCATCCTCTAAGGTGATGACCCATTATGATCCCAAGCGAGATCTGGTATATGACATGCGATGCCTCCCTATATGGCATCGAGGTAGTATTAGCTCATAGGTGGCCCAATGGAGAAGAAGGCCCAACAGCATATATATCCAGGACACTGGCTAATGCAGGGCATAGGTATGCCCAGATAAGATATGGCAGTCATATCTGGAGTCGGGAAATTCCAGCAATACCTTTACGGACATAAAATTTTAGTAATAACAGACTGCAAAGGCTTGCTAGGTCTACTTAAAGAGGACAAAATGTGTCATGCACAGCTTCAAGCTGAATTCAGCAGTGGTCTCTAATACTTAAGTGTGTTTGATTACAAGTTGGAACATTGTCTGAGAGGCCAAGGAGCAAATGATGATGCGTTGAGCCACCTCCCACTGGAAGAAAGACCATTGGTGGTACTGCCACTGGAAGAGGGCATAATGGTTTTAAATTTACTGGATGCACTTTCAGTCACAGCTGAAAATATCAGACCCTGGATGCAGAAAGACACAATCCTGGCAAAACTGAAGCAGCTGGTGGTATTTTTCAGTATTAACCAATCCACTTGGATGTCATGGATCTTCTCCATCATAGACACTGCTGGACCAGCATTTGTCATGAATACTTGAATGTTGTAACTTAATACTAGCTACAGTCCATGGAATCACATGTTGTACAACAGAAGCTGCAGCAGTCTATTCAAGAAATATTTGCACAATTAAATATGAAAGAAAAATGGAATATCTGATTTCTTCTGAATTTGTGGAGTTAATAGCTTAGGTCTTTGTTGTGTAGAGAAGCATGAAATTTCAAGAGGAAAAAATTGAACTATTAGTTCAGGATCAATTCATGTTTGAGAATACTACGTCTGAGATAATGAAGCCTTTCAGACACAATTTAGCTTAGCTCTCAAATCTGAATAGAGAGCTCAAAGAGAAAGAATAAAAGCAGGGCATATTACAGACACTGTATCATCAATTCAATAAAAAAAATTGATGGCTTACAGGAGATCTGCATCACACAGAAAAACAGATCAGGCTCAGCAGGAACAGCTGCAGAAACATCAAAGCAGTGCTGGAGACAATGATAGACCTGCAGAAGTAGGCGGAGATGCGTAACCCCCTTTTAATAAACAGGAAAGTATAACAATTGCTGCTAATTCAGCATTTAGCTCCTCACACTGCATCATGTTATGGCTCAGACCAGGTCTCCTCAAAATATTTTAAGAAGGTAGCCTAGATCCTAACTTTTCCTAATTTTAAAGGTAGAAGTGAAGTGTTGTGTTCCAGATGCAATGCGACTGGTCAAACTTGATGTTAAGCAAAACACAATTTACGTAAATGCCATAAATAAAATACAAACAAAAGAAATAAGAATTTAAAATAACTTAATTATCGGAAAACTTAACTAAATAATAAATACATACCTATTACTGATTAACTGTTCGAATATAGTAACATCCCATAAACACACCTCTTGGCAAAAAAGGCAAATTCAAATGCAGATTCTGACATGCAGTTCTCCAATCCAGGAGGGGAAAAATAAACATTGAGTAGATTCAGAGAGTATAATGGCCAAGAAACATTCACTGAAGCTTCAAACTCTTTTGTGATTCCAACAGCTTCTTCTGTTACTAAAAAAAGACCCAGAAATCTGAATCTGTGACAGCTGATCACACCCAGCTACGTCCACTGTATACTTTCTGAGAGACAGTTCTGCGTCTCTGGCTTACAACTCATCTTCAAAAAAAAGGACAAAATAACTTCTTAAAATGACAACATTGCCGCACTCATGGGACAGCCCTTTTAGAAATAAATTCCAAGAATGATACTCTCGTGAAAAAACTCATGTGGGACATAGAGGAAGCTAAACAGCAACCGAATCAGCAATTGGTAGAGGTCGAGATGTCAAAGAAAACACAAAGGGAAAAAAAAGTTGGAGAGGCTGGACAGTATTACAGCAGGTTATGATGAAGACAATGTACTGGGTCAATAGGAGGCTAACACTTTGATAGCAATAGAAAAATCCAGGGTGTTAAACTAGAAGGTTCAGAATGAGCTGGTAGCTCTTAGAGAACATAACGATAAAAAACAAGAATGGCATGAAATGTCAAGATGATCAAGATTCATCAGTGCCTAATCAGGAAACAGTGCATCAGGATAAATTCGGGGAAGACAACCGCAGTCTGCAAAAGAAAAGAGATATGCCAGACTGTGTCATTTTGGCAATCAATGGTACCATGTTACCATGATGAAACCTTGAGCTTTCAGTAAATATTCATAGTCTCACTGTTTACTGTACATAGTTATACATTCTTTAGGGAATGAATGGAAATGTAGTGCCTTGCCATTCAGAGATTTCACCTTGAAGGAGGCCACTGGCCGTGTGTATACAATGTTGTGACTCTGCCTGTCAGTCAGTCTGCTGCGAGTCTGCAAGTTACTTACACAGCAATTTTATTTGAAACCATAAGCTTTCTGTGTGCTTCTCCTTTGTCAGGTGAAGTCAGGACTTCATCTGACGAAGGAGCAGTGCTCCAAAAGCTTGTGATTTCAAATAAACCCGTTGGACTGTAACCTGGTGTTGTGTGGCTTCTGACTTTGTGCCCTAACCAGTCCAACTGAAGCACCTCCCCATCATATGGAGCAATCAACTGGCTTTGCTGTGATACCTGTTCATACTTTATAATGTGTTTAACTCATCTAACCTGCAGGGTTAATAAACCCCTGATAAGTGATTGGTTATTGCAGAATTGTCACTAACCACCATCTTATGGCGCATTATCAACAGGCAATTAAAGTTGGCTTTGACAGTGATACTCAAAACACATGAAAGAATTGAAAAAAGCCAAAAAAAATCAGAAAAGTGAAAGAATTTTAGCAAGCGATTTACCTCATCCATTTTTTACTCCTGTTGACTTGCAGTGATGCAGTGCAAGGAGCTAAATGCTGAATTAGCAGCAACTGTTACACTTTCCTGTTTATTAAAAAGTGAGGACGCAATTTCCCGAGTACAATCCAAAGCTCATTCAAATCCATCTAATCATCTCTACAAAGGTTAGCCTTGCTGCACCATTGCCAACTCTGTGCTTGATCCCACAAGCATATAGAGTGAATCCTGCAAAATCGGCCTCCAGTTTATGTGAACTCGGCAACTGTGTTCAAATATCATCTTCAACTGCGAAGGTCAGAGGTAGAGTGAGCAGCACCTTTGGCCTGTACAATTGCCAGATGGAGTGACATCAAGGCCAAAGTGAGGTAGATGTGGCAAAGGGAAAGAATGGTGAGATAAAAAGCTGCGAGGAAGAACAGAAGGTAATAAAGTGTGAAGCTGGATGAACACAGCAGGCCCAGCAGCATCTCAGGAGCACAAAAGCTGACGTTTCGGGCCTAGACCCTTCATCAGAGCTCCCATTATCTCTGGGAGGAAGAAAATCTGTTTCATACTCATCTTTCATGCTGATGAAGATAAAAGCCAAAATTGTATATTTTTTAGGAAAAAAAGAAATGTTTTAAAGTGTTGTCAACATTTGCTATCTCATCCTAAAGGAGAAAACATTTCACCTCATTATGATGTGTGCTCGCCAGCTTTGTATCATCATCAGAAGCATTTAATTCAGCAGAATTCAATCAACGATAAATAATTGAACATTTTCAAGAGACTACAAGGGAGTAGTATATATTGGGAATAATGAATCTGACCGACATTGATTAGAAAGTTACCCACACTCTCCCTGTAGCCCTTAATTCCTTGCGAGATCGAGAATTTATCAATCTCTGCCTTGAAGATATTTAATGTCTCGGCCTCCACTGCGCTCCGTGGCAATGAATTCCACAGGCCCACCACTCTCTGGCTGAAGAAATGTCTCCTCATTTCTGTTCTAAATTGACCCCCTCTAATTCTAAGGCTGTGCCCAAGGGCCCTAGTCTCCCCACCTAACGGAAACAACCTCCCAGCGTCCACCCTTTCTAAGCCATACATTATCTTGTAAGTTTCTATTAGATCTCCCCTCAACCTTCTAAACTCTAATGAGTACAATCCCAGGATCCTTAGACGTTCATCATACATTAAACCTACCATTCCAGGGATCATCCGTGTGAATCTCCACTGGACACGCTCCAGGGCTAGTATGTCCTTCCTGAGGTGTGGGGCCCAAAATTGGACACAGTATTCTAAATGGGGCCTAACTAGAGCTTTATAAAGTGTCAGAAGCACATCACTGCTTTTATATTCCAACCCTCTTGAGATAGTTGACAACATTACATTTGCTTTCTTAATCACAGACTCTACCTGCAAGTTAACCTTTAGAGAATCCTGGACTAGCACTCCCAGATCCCTTTGTACTTCAGCTTATGAATTTTCTCACCATTTAGGAACTACCTATGGACCTCTACCTCTGGACCAGGATGTCTGTATTCAGTTGCCATCCAATCCAGAAATATGTAGTCACATCACCGAGCAGGTTGATTGGAAAATGCCTACCCATGGGAATCTAGTCTGAAGCCTTTGTTGAGACAGTGTCTTATTGTTAATGCGACTGGACCAGTAACCTGGAGGACAGAGGTTCGTGCTCCAACACCTGATAGAATTTAAATTCAGTCAATAAAATCTGGAAGTGAAAGCCACTTTCAGTAATGATGATGATAATAACTAACATTGATTGTTGTTTAAAAAAAGAGCCAGCTGATTCACCAATAACCAGAAAGGGAAGCTATCACCACAGTTACAATTTAACAATGTAATAATTCATTGTATGTTCTGTGATTTAATACTATTTTTATTAAGAAATGTATGAGCTGACTCACAGTGAGTACTGTCATCTGAGAGCTCATTATTCTACATAAGTCTTGCCATCAAATGGTCCAGTGGCAACATTCTATTGTCACTTGGAAATGTAGCAACATTCATTACATATTGACGTGAGTTATAATAAAGTGCATGGCCTGACCAGACAGTTGAGCCTTGATATCCTATTGACACTCCTTGAAGCTACTGAACACAATAAATGAATTTACTGCTGGACTTGGAGAAACGAAGCAGTCGCTTGTACTTAATAAAGATTGAAAATGTGTATCGACTGTGAGGCAAGCAGTTGTGATATTCTGGTAGTGTCCCTACTTCTCAAACAGGAGGTCTGTCTTCAAGTCCTACCTGCCCCAGAGTTGTATCTTTGCACATCTCAAACAGGTCCATAGAATCCCCACAGTGAGAAAAGCGGCCATTCGCCCCATCCGGTCTGCACTGACCCTCCAAAAAGCATCCCACCCCCAACCCGTGACCCCATATTTACCATGTCCGACCCTGCATATCCCTGGGCACGATGGGCAATTTACCATGGCCAATCCACCTAACCTGCACATCTTGGGACTGTGGGAAGAAACAGGAACAAACGCACACAGACGCAGGGAGAACATGGAAACTCCACACAGTCGTCCAAGGCTGGAATCAAACCCGGTCCCTGGGGCTGTGAGGCTGCAGTGCTAACCATGGAACCATTGTGCCATTCAAATGATTGGTAGAAATAACGGCGGACCATGAGAATCCCAGCTACGCTTAGGTAATTTATGTAAGATATGAGCTGACTTACAGTGAGGACTGCTATCTGAGAGCTCATTATTCTACATAAGATTTGCTTTTGTATATACTTAAAGAGCACTTTTCAAAATCTCATGACAGCCAATGAAGTGTAGTCATTGTGGTAATATCAGAAAAGAAACAGCAAGGAGCTAAATGCTGAATTAGCAGCTACTGCTTTACTTTCCTGTTTATTAAAAAGTGACCACTCCAGGCATATTCGGACAGGAGTCTGTGAACTGCAAACTCATTTCACTTCCTAGACATCCCTCACTTTTATTTTCCAATTTAAAAATAACCAGCAGCGAAGCTGTGCACTTTAATCAAGGTCAAAAGATTAGTTTGTTCCATGATTATTGCTGAACGTGACTTAAGAATAAAAGTACAGTGAGCAGCTAAAATCCAAATACAGGGATTTAAAGCAAGTTGTGATAAAAGTTCAGTGTGAAGATGAAAACAATTCCTCGCTGAAGGTCCTTGTACTTTCTCCTTCCAAAATGAATTAAAAGCCCGAAAGCAGATTTCTTGTCATCAAATAGTTAGAGATTTGGATGGAATGAGATCAGTGAAGTCTCCTTTGTCTCACTTCTACGGGGCAGCAAGTTAATGCTCTTTGTGGCCTGTTTCAGGGCAGCAGTCATTTAACTGGTTTTGCCATCCTCTGTCTGCCTGTTGAGAAGCAGTGACCATTTCCAAGATGATTCTGTTATGGTCTCTGTGCATAAATGGTTACTTTCAGCCTGAATTTCACACAGATCATCCCCGAAAACAGTTGGACCTTGCTTTCATGTATCAGGTTAGCCTAGAATTGGATCTTCTTTCAGTTGAAGTGGTTCACTTTTTTAACAGGCCTAATCTTGAACATGGATGGACCTCATTCTGCCAGGTTGATGTGAGATAGGAAGAGCTGTTCACACTCCTGGAGAAACTATTGCCAAGGAGTCACTGTTAACCCTAAAACGTTCATTGATGTTCAAAGGGTCTCCTGTGATTTCCTCCTAAAATAAAGTACGGTCTGGCCACAGAACTGGTTCAATCGAAAGGTCTAGTCATGTGACTTCAATCAGCAAAGGTAGTCATGTGACTTCTGGGAGTCATTTTGTAAGATACCTTGTGTGCATTGTAAAGACAGATTGGTTTTCTTTTCAGAATAATGACATAGTGGCACATTTGTGCAAGATTCCCCGATAGCAACGTGATAAATTCCTAGTAGATTGATATATTTTTGGATGGTTATTGAGGGACAAATACTTATCTGAACAGTACGAGCTGTTTTCCATTGGAGACAGCAACAGGGCTTTGCTTTATCAAGAGATGGATTCCTCTGAATGTAGAGTCCACTGCTTCAGGGGCTCGAATGTTGATATGTATTATGTGAAACAGGCTTTAGTTTTAAGTATAATGGGCAGCTTGTAGTAATGTTAATGCATTCAGTATGTGGGGCAACCTAAACAGTGGGATCAGATTGTATTTTAAGGAGTGGAGGAGGTGATGACCTAGTGGTATTATCGCTGGACTGTTAATCCAGAGACCCAGACAATGTTTTGGGGACTCAGGTTTGAATCCTGCCACAGCAGATGGTGGAAATTGAATTCAATAAAACATCTAGAATTAAGGATCTAAGGATGACCATGAATCCATTGTCGATTGTTGCAAAAACCCATTTGGTTCACTAACGTCCTCTAGGGAAGAAAATTGCCATCCTTACCTGGTCTGGCCTACATGTGACTCCAGACCCACAGGAATGTGGCTGAGTTAACTGCCCTCTGGGCAATTAGGGATGGGTAATAAATGCTGTCTGGTCAGCGATGCCCCCATCCCATTAATGAATAAAGAGGGCAAAGAAAGAGCCGAAATTTGACTGAAGCTGATCATTCTCATTGACTGAAGAGGTTACTTGATGCTTCAGCAAGCTGACTTTGGTTAATTGCAGACTGGCACTAATATTTGCTTGTAAAATGTTTCTATTCATACGTCCACTCTCCTGTTAGAGTAGATTCTGTGATGGTAAAGCATTTTGGTCAACACTGCAGATATATCCATTGCTTGGAGTCAATGTACTTGACAGAAGACAGGAATTAAAGTAGTTCATTGTTTTGAGGTGTCTAAAAGAATTCCAAATTTCACAATATTTTCTGAGCAAAGAACTCTTGTTTTTTTTTTAAAAGTTCACTTCGTTCGATCTCTATCTTTTAATTTATTCACAGGGTATGGATGTCACTGGTTAGGCCAGAAGTTATTCATAATTGCCCAGAGGCCAGTTAAGTGTCAACCACATTGCTGTGGGTCTGGAGTCACATGTAGACCAGATCAGGTCAGGGTGGCAAATAAAAAAACTGAAAGAACTGCGGATGTTGGAAATCAGAAATAAAAACAGAAATGACTGGAAAAGCTCTGCAAATCTGGCAGCATCTGTGGAGAGAAAGCAAAGTCGACGTTTTGGGTCCAGTGACCGTCCCTCAGAAGTTCTGAGGGTCACCAGAACTGAAATGTAAACTCTGATTTCTTTGCACATATGCTGCCGAACCTGCTGAGTTTTTCCAGCAATTTCTGTTTTTGTGACAGGTAAGGGTAGCAGTTCATAGATTCATAAAATTCCTACAGTGTGGAATCAGAGTATTTGGCCCTTTGGGTCCACACTAACCCTCCAAAGAGCATCCCACCAAGACCCAACCCCTACACTATCCCTGCAACCCTACATTTCCCAAGGCTAATTCATGTAGCCTGCACATTATGGGCAACTTAGCACGGCCAATCCCCCTAAACTGCACATCTTTGGACTGTGGGAGGAAACCGAAGGTAACCCACACAGACATGGGGAGAATGTGCAAACTCCACACAGGCAGCCACCCAAGGGTGGGCTTGAACCTAGCATTATGAGGCAGCAGTGCTAACCACTGAGCCACTGGGCTGCTCCAAGTCTATGTTTCCTTCTATGATAGCAGTTGCCTCCTCTAAAGGACATTATTAAAGCTGGTGGATTCCTTTCTGAAAATCGACAATGGTTTCAAGGCCATCATTAGACTCTTAATTACATATTTTTATTGAATTCGAATTCTACCATCTTCCTTGGCAGAATTCAGGAACCTAGGTTCCAAGAACATTACCAGTGTCCCTGGATTAACAATCTAGTGATAACACCACTAGGGCATTGCTTTCACTAAAATGTAAATTCTGGCCTATTGGTAGTTCAGATGCCTCTGATTCAGAAGGTTTTGTATCCAACCTTCACTCAAGGATTTAAACAGATATTTGAGGGTATCTTCCTGTGCAGTACTGAGGGATACCACACTGTCAAATGCACTGATTTTTGCTGAAATGTTACATTCCAGCCCCACTAAATTAACAAGGATAATCCAAGGATACTATTAAAATCTTTAAAACCCAGCAGAGGATAACTAAAGAAAGCATTAAGGGGAGAGAAGATGAAATATGAATGTAAACCAGCTGGTGAAATGGCCATCATTAAGGAGAAGGTGCTGGGGAAGTTGAAAGCTCTGAAGGTGGGTAAATCACCCAGACCAGATGGACTACACCCCAGAGTTCGGAAGGAGGTAGCTGAGGAGATTGTAGAGGCATTGCTGGTGATCTTTCAGGAATCGGGAGAGTCAGGGAGGGTGCGAGAGGCCTGGAAAATGGCTAATGGAACACCCCTGTTTAGGAAGGGAGGAAGGCAGAAAACAGGAAACTATAGGCCGGTTAGCCTGAACTCTGTCGTCGATCGGTAAAATTTTAGAATCCATTATTAAGAATGAGAAAGTGGAGGACTTGAAAGCATATGGTAAAATAGGGCCAAGTCAGCACGGCTTCCTCAAAAGGAGGTCATGTCAACAAATCTGTCAGAATTCGTGGAGGAGGCAGCAAGTAAGTTAGGCAAGGGAGGGCCAGTGGATGTGATCTGTTTGGATTTCCAGAAGACCTTTAACAAGGTGCCACACAGGGGGTTGCTAAATAAGGTAAGTGTTAGTGGCAAGGTACTATCTGGACAGAACTTTGGCTGACTGGAACACGCAGAGAGTAAGGGTAAAGGGGTTATTTTCAGGATGGCAACCAGTACCTAGTGAAGTTCCACAGGAATCCACGTTGGGATCATAACTTTTCATATATGCATTAATGATCTGGATAAAGGAACTGAGGGCATTGTTGCTACGTTTGCAGATGATACAAAGATAGGTGAAGGGACAGGTAGTGTTGAGGAAGTGCAGAGGTTGCAGAAGGACTTGGCCAGCCTAGGAGAGTGGTTGCAGAAGGACTTGGCCAGGCTAGGAGAGTGGTTGCAGAAGGACTTGGCCAGGCTAGGAGAGTGGGCTAAGAAGTAGCAAATGGAATACAATATGGGAATGCATATTGTAACACATTTTGTAGGAAGAATAGAGGTGTAGACAATTTTCTAAATGGGAAAGGACTTCAGAAATCTGAAGCACAATGAGACTCGGGCGTTCTAGTTCAGGATTCTCTTAAGATTAATGTGCAGGTTCAGTTGGCAGTTGGAAAAACAAATGCAATCTTAGCATTGATTTTGAAGGTCTAGAATATAAGAGCAAAGATGTACTGCTGAGCCTGTGCAAGGCTCTGGTCAGACCACATTTAGAATGTTGTGAGCAGTTTTAGGCCCCGTTTCTGAGGAAGGATGTGCTGTTTTTGGAGGGGGCCCAGAGGTGGTTTACAAGAAGATCCCAGTGATGAAGGGCTTGTCATACGAGGAGTGTACTTGATGGAGTTTAGAAGGATGAGAGGTGTATCTGATTGAAACTTCTGGAATACTGAGAGGTCTGGATAGAAGGGACATGAAGAAGTTGTTTCCACTAGTAGGAGAGATTTGGAACAAAGAGGAAAGCCTCCAAGTGAAGGGTCAACGCTTTAGAACACTTTCAAGTATGAGAAAAATCTGGATGTGAGGTCTGACTCCTTCAAGATCCTAAGCCATTCTGCCACCATCTCCTACATGACATTATCACAATAATGGTGCTTTGGGTACTCGTTAGCATTGAGCATTTCAGCCACTGATACACATACAGCACCACAAAATAATGTAAATGAGGCATTACTCATAGAATGCCTACAGCGTGGAAGCAGGAGAGGCAGCCCATTGAGTCCACATCAACCCTCTGAAGGTCATTCCACCCAAATACTAACTCTACCCTTATTCCCTTGCATTTCCCACGGCTAACCCACACAGCCTGTACATCTTTGGACTGTGGAAGGAAACCAGAAGACCCAGAGGAAGCCCATGCAGACATTGGGCGAATATGCAAACTCCCAGGCCAGAATTGAATCCTGATCCCTGGCACTGTGCGACAGCTAACTACTGAGCCACTGTGTCAGCCTTAGAACATAGAACATAGAACAGTACAGCACAGTACATGCCTTTCGGCCCACGATGTTGTGCTGAACTTTTACCCTAAACCTAAGGTCTATCTAACCTCCACCCCACCTTATACTATTATCCATATAAGACCATAAGACATAGAAGTGGAAGTAAGGCCATTCGGCCCATCAAGTCCGCTCCGCCATTTTAATCATGGCTGATGGGCATTTCAACTCCACTTCCCTGCACTCTCCCTGTAGCCCATGATTCCTTCTGAGATCAAGAATTGATCGATCTCTGCCTTGATGGCATCTAACGTCTCGGCTTCCACTGCACTCCGTGGCAATGAATTCCACAAGCCCACCACTCTCTGGTTGAAGAAATGTCTCCTCATTTCAGTTTTAAATTTACCCCCTCTAATTCTAAGGCTGTGCCCACGGGTCCTATCTATATGCCCATCTAATAGCCGCTTAAATGCCCCTAATGAGGCTGACGCCACTACCCTCTCTGGCAATGCATTCCACGCCCCGACCACTCTCCAAGTAAAGAACCTACCTCTAACGTCTCCCCTATATCTACCTCCATTCACTTTCAAACTATACCACCTCATAATAGCTACTTCCACCCTATGAAAAAGTCTCTGGCTGCCCACTCTATCTATACCTCTGATCATCTGATCATTTTGTACACCTCAGTTACACTTTACTTACACATCATTTTCTCCTTGCAGTCTTATAATTTTGATGGGAATGCTGAAAGCTCCAGAAAAGAAATTTTAAAAAAGGTGTATATTTGTTTCATTATTTGTTGGACCCTTTCCCTCCTTTGATGTTTCCCATTCCCACATATACCTGCTTTAATTGTCTGAGTGTGCCAAGCATGCTGGAACATTCACAGCTGGGTAACTGGCAGGCTATTCAATGGGTGGTGGTTCTGTTGGGCTTTTAGAGCAGTGTTTTACTGCAGCCAAGGGGGTTTCTTGATCGCGTGGTAAAACTGCACTTCACTTTCATGCATTCCCTGGAACAGCATTCAGCTGCCTTGCCTGCAGTTCTTTTCCAGTAATTACTATCCAATTTTACAAACAAATGCAGCATTAAGACATGGGTGAACACGGAGAATGTTAATTGCTAGAGCTGTATTGGGAGGAGCCATCAAGCATGGAATGATTGCAATGTCTCTTCCGTTTTCAAAGCTTAATAGCTTTGTCTTTGTACTGACTTCTGGCAACAACATCAACGATAATAAAGACATTTTTAAAATGATACCACTGAATCCAAAGAAGAAATTTGACTCATTTTTAACATTATCTATTTGCCCTGAATTATTTGATATCAAAAGTTTGTTAAATGCACAATAAACATGCTGTCTAAGGTTTCTTGTGATACTGATTTCGAAATAAAAATCAGTCAGGACACCGGTTGTGTTCTCCTGCTCTTCTTTTCATTAATCCAAAGGATTTTGTACCTCTAGGCTTTGGTGGAACAACATTTTGCAATCACACTAGAGTGGAGCACTCGCCTGGGGCTAACATTTCTCGAAAACGCACCACCTTGCGTCTCAATGAAGAGGTCCTGCCATTGAATCAAAGGTGGTGTTAGCAACAGGCTGGCCTTACCAGAGATCTACACCTCAGGATCAGGCTCACTGACGGCGTGCTAGGTGAAGTAACTGCTTGGGCTTTATGGTTGACAATCAAGCCGGCATGAAAACAACAAATGCTGGAGATCACAGCACATCAGGCAGCATCCATGGAGAGACAGCAAGCTAACATTTTGAGTCTAGATGAGTCTTTATCAGAGCAGCTCTGCCTTGAAATATTAGCTCACTCTCTCTCCATGGATGTTGCCTGACATGCTGTGATCACCAGCATGTATTATTTTAACCATAGAGCTCCTACAGTGTGGAAACAGGCCCTTTGGCCCAACAAGTCCACACTGACACTCAGAGCACCCCACGCAGACCCATCCCCCTATAACCCACCTAATCTACACATCCCTAGACACAACGGGCAATTTCCCATGGCCAATCCACCTAACCTGCATATCTTTGGACTGCATGAGGAAACTGGAGCACCCGAAGGAAACCCACGCAGACACGGGGAGAATGTGCAAACTCCACACAGACTGTTGCCCAAGGCTGGAATTGAACCCGGGTCCCTGGCACTGTGGGGCAGCAGTGCTAACCACTGAGTCACCGCACCACCCCTTTTCAGTACAAATTACAACATGTGCAATAATTTCCTCCTATGTGTGTTTAAATCATCAAGGCATGCCTTCTTCTATGCAGTGTCATGTAAAGCATGACAGGCTGAGAGAAGCAAACTTCAGAACAATCATCCAAAACAGATCGGCCCTGTAGTGATAGTAATGACGCCAGCCAGATGGACGTCACAGAATCTGAGTTCCCTGATTGGGGCTGTTAATTTGGTCCAATTAGGGACTCCAGGCTGACAAATAGAAACAGGAAGGTCAGAGATTCTGCTCACTCTAAGAGCTGGCTCTGAGGGAGCCGCACCAGTGTTAAGTAGTATGCGCGGGTGACTCTGTGATGGGATTTTGGCTTCTGTGGAGTTATTTCAGGTCCGTCAGGTCTTTACGTGACATGGTATCCCTACGGACATTAACCATCTATCAAAGCAAGGCCTGGTCACCTCTGACTGCAGATGCGAACATGTGGGCACAGGACAGTTGAAAGATCATCCACTTCAAGCGTTCACTCAGTTTCTTTCTTCAACGATAGTTGCCAGACCTGCTGACTATTTCCAGCATTTCTGTTTGTGTGACGGATTTCCAACATATTTCCCTTTTGCACCCAAACCAACATGCTTCCTGGATTTTGAACGCATTTATTATCCAACTTGCTGTATCACAAACTGCGTCACAAGATACTCAGTCTGTTGTAACATTCCTAGCCATCTTGGCTGCTCAAAATAATTATGGCACATGGAATAAATCATTTCCAATTAAAATTTTCATTTCTCACCCACACGATTTATTTGTGCATAAATTTCCTACTTGTTTAGGCATGTTCGTATGCCTCAATGTTTTGATATTAAACTCTTCAGTGACTGATGTTTAATTTCAGATCCTTTACTATTTTAGCAATGAAAAGTGCACTAATATTTCTTGGTCAAGATCAGAGCGATTATACTCCCAATCCTATGATTTTATTCCAAAAGTACACTATGGATAAAGAAATATGCTTCCCTACTTCAATTCGATGGCATCTTTTTTTGAAAACAAAGCTGAAAGAGTCCTTCAGTGTTCAAAGGGTTAACGTTTCCATAATTGCACGCCAAATTGTGCAGCAAATGGAGGAATTAAAACGCAGTGAAAAGAATTCTCTAAAACAGCTAACCACCAAATAGATTGACCTGAGAGCTCGATTATGCAGGTTTCTCAAAATTATTATGTGTTCCAACAGCAGCGTGCAAGAACTCATCAGATGTCAGGTGTCACAATATTGCCTTTTGGTTTCCAACGCAAGAGAATAATTGAATTGAACACAAGGCGAGCAGGAGATTTAAAAACCTCGTACTGTAGAGATTCATCTCAGCTGTCTTTTTTAACAATGAGCTCAACGGCTGTTTGTCTTTCGGTCGTACAGCGCACAAACTCAGTTGAGTTTCCTGTAGTTAATGCTTGCTTATACCGCATTGACTATCCTGTGTGAATATCAGGAACTAAACAGAGAAGCTGGTTTTACACAAAAATGGAGCTTACCCGTGTATTAAGAGAATAGCAGCACTGGGATCCTTTGACACATGAAAAACATCTCGTAGCTGCAAAATTCTCCTGCTGCATTGTTTGACTTTGAGCGAATGTTCCACCATAAATATCCCACTTACGAGTCAGCTTTAGCATCTCATTCCTTTGTGGAGACAGACTCTCATCCTATTCCCAACGTCTAGTGGCTTGCTCATTGCTTCCTTTGATTTTTGCTTTGTCCAAATCTTCTGTAATGTGAAACAGCACAATTTCTGGGTACCAGCTCTAACTCTTAATGCGCCACAAAAAGCAATCTCACTCCCCCTCCCCGCATTCGGACGCTGTCCTGGGTCACACAGCACCAGCTGCGGCAGGAGACTGCACACATATGATTATCCCCAGCTTGGGTCCGGCTTAGCCAGCATGTATTCTGTATCTGAACTGCTTTCCAGATTCAAGGCGCTCACGTTGTGAGGCTTGGCACGGAGGGCACATCCTACTGGGGGATGGCTTTGGACCAGTCCCATGTCCACGACTGACTGGTGCATTCGCCAAAACAGCTTGTAAACTTTAAGCAGCAAACAAAATAAAATAAAACAAAGCGAGGATACGCTTACTCAGAAGGTCTTTTTAATTAACACGCTCTCTACCTTCAAAGCTGCCCAGAGACGGGTCAACGTTGATCAATGTATAAATCTACTGAGGCCAAGGGACGTTGGAGGTGACAAACGCTGAAAATGCTGGAGGTCTTCAGCAGATCTGGCAGCGTCTCTGCAGAGACAAACATAGTTTGAAGGAGAATTCATTCAAAGCAACATTAACGCAATCTCCACAGATGCTGGCAGACCTGCTGAGTTTCTCTGTCTTTGCTTCAGAATTCCAGCATCCACAGTATTTCACTGTAATTGGGAAGTTGCTGGTAATTAGCAGCAAAAACAATGCACCTGCATTTGCACTACCTCAAAGCTACAGGCATAGTTTTCTTTCTGTTTGACAAAATTTCCTGTCTTCAACTTGATGAAAGATGCCATTCTAGAAATGCTGGGGAAACAAATGCAATATCAGAAGCTGGCAATAAAGATTTTACTCCAGCCCACCCTAGCAGCTGGTGAGCAGGGTGGGACTTCTAGAGAAACCCATTCTTCTGTCAGCTTTGCCAATGTTGTGGTTGAATTTTCTGGAAGCAACTGAGAAGCAAGGCCTGGGATGGTACGGTGGCTCAGCGGTTAGCACTGCTGCCTCACAACGCTAGGGACCCAGGTTTGATTCCACCCTTGGGTGACTGTCTGTGCGGAGTTTGCACCTTCTCCTCATGTCTGCGTGGGTTCCCTCCCACAGTCCAAAGATGTGCAGGTTAGGTTGGTTGGCCATGAGAACTTGCCTAAAGCGTCAAGGGATGTGCAAGAGAGATAATGGGAACTGCAGATGCTGGAGAATCTGAGATAACAAAGTGTGGAGCTGGATGAACACAGCAGGCGAAGCAGCATCTTAGGAGCACAAAAGCTGACGTTTCGGGTCTAGGCCCAAAACATCAGCTTTTGTGCTCCAGGAATGTGCAATCTATGTGGATTAGCCATGGGAAATGCAGGGTTACAGGGATAGGATAGGGGCTTGTTCCTGGGTGGGATGCTCGATATGGATTTGATGGGCCAAATGACCTGCTTCCACACTGTACACTGTAGGGATTCTATAATCCTATGTCTTCAGTATCTTCCCATTGCAGTGCTTATGGGTTCCCAATTCTGGGTGCAGAACGACACCAATGAGAAGTCTTCAGTGAAAGGCAAGTTCAGTCCTGTTAATCAGTAAAAGTTTATGACATAGTACTTAATCGCTATTTACATTGCATCTGATGTACATGATACTCATGCGGTACTATGAGGCTTGACCTGAGAGTAAGCGTAAGTGCACATTAAGTGGACTTAACACTGGAACAACAACTAGAAACAACTCATTAACTCCTCCGAGAACCTGCCCTTTAAAATGTGATGGGGAGAGCTTATCCCCTGAGACCAGTAAACCCTTTCAGGTACTAAATGTCTGAAAAAGCACAATTATTGGTGTTCTGGAAACCATTAATAGAAATCATAGAATCCTGACAGTGTGGAAGCAGGCCATTCAGTTCACTGAGTCAACACCAACCCTCTGAAGAGCATCCCACCCAGACCCAAACCCCCTACCCCTATCCCTGTAACCCTGCATTTCCTTTGGCTAACCCACCTCGCCTGTATATCCCTGGGCAGTAGAGGCAACTTAGCATGGCCAATCCATCTAAACTGCACATCCTTGGGCTGTGGGAGGAAACCAGAGCACTCGGAGGAAAGCCACAAAGGCATGGGGAGAATGTGCAAACTCCACACAGTCAGTCACCTGAGGCTGGAATCAAACTAGAGGTTCCTGGCACCTTGAGGCACCACTGAGCCACCATGCCGCCCAAAGAGATAAAACCAAATTCCATTCATTTTAATATTTTGCATGAGGTTAATTAGGACTGCATAGTCAGCAACAACATTCTTGAGACTGGAGGGCAATAGTGTAACATTGTATAGCATTTTTGATGTAATGAACCATCTCTAGGCACTACATAGGAACCTTAATACTGGTGTTACATCGCGCAAAGAGAGGTTAGGATAGAGTGACCAAGAGCTTGATTGGAGAATTAGGTTTTAAAGTGCATCCTAAGGGATGAACTCAAGTTAGAGGAGAGGTGTAGGGAGAGTATGCCAGAGCATTGGACATGGCCCCCAATGATGGAGTGATTGCAAAGACATCTGACAGCCCGAATTAGAGCAGTTTACATACTTCAGGGAGGGTTATCAGGCTGCTGCAGATTACCAGGTCACAGAGGGCTTTGGCCACACAGAAATTTGAAAACACGGATGAGAATTTCAAAATTAAGATGTTTCTTGGCTGAGAGCTGAATTAAGTCAGAAGATTGAAGTTTCCATGTAAATTTGAATTAAACACATTTTCTAGGTTAGGCCCGGGGCGCCACGTGGAGAGGAAGAGTTAAATTACAGCAACAGGGCCCTTAATACAGCAGCATGTCCCACTTAGAAGTGGGGTCATTGCATATTTTAAAGGCAAAGATAGATAGATCCTTCTGAGGCAGAGGAAACAAAGGTTATTGGAGGCTGATGGAGATGTGGAACTTTTAACACAAACAGATGTTGTTAAATAGGGAGACAACTTAAGGTAGCATCATCACTAAACCATTAATCCAGAAACTCAGCTCATGTCCTGGGGATCCGTTTCAAATCCAGCAATGGCAGATAGTGGAATTTGAATTCAATAGAAAAGTTCTGGAATTAGGAGCCTAATGATGGCCATGAATCCATTGCTGATTGCTGGGGGGAGAAAAGATCTGGTTCACGAATGCCCTTTAGGAAAGGAAACAGCCATCCTTACCTGGTCTGGCCTCCATGTGACTCCCGACCCACAGTGATGTGGTTGACTCTTAACTGCCCTCCGAAACGGCCTAGCAAGCCACTCAGTTCAAGGGCAGCTAAGGAAAGGGAATGAATGCTGGCCAGCCAGCAACACCCAGGTCCCACAAGTTTATAAAGCAGAGGGGAGACAATGGAATGGGGTTTGTTCTGCATTACAACACAGGCTGCAGTTTCGGATGACCTTAAGTTTACAAAGGATAGAAAGAGAGAGGCCAGCCAAAAAACATTTTCTGAAGAAGGGTCTAGGCCCACAATGTCAGCTTTCCTGCTCCCCTGATGCTGCTTGGCCTGCTGTGTTCATCCAGCTCTACATCTTGTTATCTTAGGCCAGCCAAGACGGTGTTCAAATAGCCTGGAGGTAACAAAAGCAGGAACAAGGGGTTCAACAGCAAATGGCCTGTGACAGATGACGTGAAGAAGGTGTACATAGGCAAATGTACAGAAATGTGTTTGTTATGGGAACATGATCAATCTGGTGAAGGTATGATACGTTCAATTGTACTTTGTTGTAACCATCTCTCCTGAAAGGCAAAGATATTGTAGTTTTTTTGTAACAAATATCAGAGTTTTGCAGTATGTTGCAAGATAACGTACTATCATCCTATGAATTGTTGCATTGCTTTGTAGCCAACACAATACCATAATATTCTGCTTTATGCATATTGCTGATCTGTGGATAAAGCCACAAACACTCAGATTTGAAAATTGTATAAGAGTTTGGAATTCCCAGCGACTATATAGTCTATAGTTCTTGTACTAGACTTTGCTTGTTGTGATCATTGATTGCAACAACCCATTTTAAAGTTAACAAAATTGCATGGTATTCAAAGCTGTTTTCCAAACTGATCAGGAACAGCTTGATGACATTATCAGCCTGAACATTAACTGGGGCAGTTGGCTATCCAAACCCAGCTGAACATTGCTCAGGGTTTGGATGTTTCAAATTGCTTGACAGCAACTTTGCAGAGCAGCAGAGCAGTGTGGGTTGGCAGTTCGAAGCTGTTGATTGATCCAGGGACTGTAATGCTAAATCCCTAGGGCCAGTAAGCCATGATCGAGACAAAACAAAACTCAAAACAGACTCTCGGTGCTGCTCAATCCCTGACAGGAAGATGTAAGGTTTGTTGACAGTGAGCGTCTGAAATTACCTGAGATATGCTCACAGTGAGCTGTAGACATTAACTCAGAGCAGTGGGCAGTGGCTTGCTGCTGGCATTGAAGCCAATTCTGAAGGAAGCAGGTGTACAAATAAGAAATGCTTATGGTTCGTTCAATGGATAGAGTCAAACTCCAACGTTTATTTGTTTCCTCATATGCTACTATACAGAACCAATCTGCTTCAGTACCTATGTATGTATATAAAGGTATTTTTATGAATAATATGAATGACATACATTTGAAATTAAGAGAAAAGGTTTTCCCAGGACATCGTTTGGCTGGAGTAAGGTCTATAATGTATGCCCAGACTCTCTGTGCCACCGTGCGCCGCCCTCAAAGTGGCTGAAGTGTGTCGGGAGAGGGAGGGCGTTGACACTGTCTCCCATCTCCTTCTGGAATGTGCCTTTGCAGAGGAAGTCTGGAGAGCGATGCAGTCATTTTAGTCGAAGTTCATCCTGGAGCAGCTCTATGATGCAGAGCTCTGTGCTCTATGGCCTGTTCCCAGGACGAACACTGAGACAAACATCGAGTGCACCTGGAGGATCATTAACTCACTGAATGATTCTCTTTGGTCTGCCCGAAGCTTGTTGGCCTTCCAGAGCAGGGAGTTGACTGAGTGTTGCAGACAGGCACATTCCAAGGACTACCTGCTGAAGAAAACAGTAAAACTTGATGGAGTGGGAAAGACCAGCACCTAAGGTCTTTCTGCCAAAGCTAAATGAGGGCCCTTTCAGTTATTTGATCCTCCAGATGCATCAAATATCCGTCAAGATAAGAACATAAGGAATAGGAGCAGGAGTAGGCCATCTGGCCCCTAGAGTCTGCTCCACCATTCAGTAAGCCTCAGAGTTATTAAGACTCAGAGATCATGTTTCATCTTTTAATGGATTCATCTCCACTTACCTGCCCACTCACCATAACCCTTAATTCATCTACACTTCAAAAATCTATCTATCTTTGCCTTAAAAACTTTCAGCGAGGCGGCCTCACCTGCTTCACTGGGCAGGGAATTTCATAGATTCACAACCCTTTGGGTGAAGGAGTTCCTCCTCAGCTCCATCCTGAACCTTATTTTGAGGCTGTGTCCCCTAGTTTCACCCACCAGTGGAAACATCCCTCCCTGCTTCTATCTTCTCTGTTCCCCTCATAATTTTATATGCTATAACACATTTATAAATATAACAATACAACAGAATTGTATAAAGTATGATCTTGTACAAGTAAGAAATGCTTTGACTTTGCTAGATAGAGTAAACACCAATATTTGTTTGAGGCTACAGTGCAGAACTGAACTGCTTCAGTGACAATGTATAAAGACATTTTGATGATAAAATATATTTTTGAAATTGAAAAAAAGGAGGCATAATAATCTCCCCGCTGCCTGGTGTGTACCGGGATTTGTGTGTGTATGGGGGGGGTTTCATGCTGGTTTCATGGGAAATGCTGACACTGGCTGGGAGAGCACCATTTGTTGTTTTACAAACAAGCGGCCAGCGATCCCCAAAAATTGTACCGCATCTGACTGCAATCAGTGATTTTATCCTTATCAATAAAGTCACTTTTGAACTAGCTTTAATAAAGTATCGAATCCATTCCCCCCATGGGGTGGCACGGTGGCTCCATGTTTAGTACCGCTGTCTTGCAGCTTCAGCAACTCAGGTTTGATTCCAGCCTCAGGCTGTCTGTGTGGGGTTTGTGCGCTCTCCCCGTGTCTGGATTTCCTCTGGGTGCTCCGGTTTTCTCCCAAATGCCAAACCTGTGCAGATTAAGTGGATTGGCCTTGCTAAATTCACATAATTGTCCAGGGATGTGTAGCCTACCATGGTTTAGCCATTGGAAATGCAGGTGCTGGCAGTGGGGGGGTGGTGTGTGGAATGCTTTTTGGGGCGTTGGTGTGAACGTGATGGGTTGAATGGCATGTTTCCACACTGTAGAGATTCTATGATCTGATCATTATCAGTCACGTCACCTCAAATGGTCAGAGTTTTCCCCTTTCGAATCCCCAATGCTGTTACATGACAATTCCAGATCCCTGAGTGGCAGATAGTGGGGACTTTACTCACTAATAGAACCTAGATTTTGAGGTTAGCTAGGGCACTGCAGGCTGGTGGAGAAAGGCAGTGGAGATGTTGCTGAGAGACCAGAGGGAGGGGATACAGTCAGGGTGAATATACATTGGATGGCATGGTGTGGTGGCTGCAATTAGTGGCGTACTGAAGATGCTCAGTTGGCCAATGGGCAGGTAAATTTCGCACACCTCTGACTCAAAGCGGCAGTTGTCAAATTGAAGCACTTCTAGGGGCATAGAGTCATTCAACATGGAAATGAACCCTTTGGTCCAACTAATCCATGCCAATCAAGTTTTCCAAACTAAACTAGTCTCACAATCCTGTGTTTGGTCCATACCTCCAAACCTTTCCTATTCATTTACTTGCCTAAATGTCTTTTAAATATGGTACCGTACCCACGTCCATACTTACGCTGGCAGCTCTTTCGACATATGAACCACACTCAGTAAAAAATGTTAGCCCTCATGTTTCTTTTAAATCTTTCTTTCGACTCCCACAGCCACCTAGAATACACCTCCTCCCACCCACCCTCCTGCAAAAATTCCATCCCCTCTTCCCAATTCCTCCACCTCCGCCGCATCTGCTCCCACAATAAGACATTCCACTCCCGCACATCCCAGATGTCCAAGTTCTTTAGGGACCGCAACTTTCCCCCCACAGTGATCGAGAACGCCCTTGACCGCGTCTCCCATATTTCCCGCAACACATCCCTCACACCCCGCCCCCGCCACAACCGCCCTAAGAGGATCCCCCTCGTTCTCACACACCACCCTACCAACCTCCGGATACAACGCATCATCCTCCGACACTTCCGCCATTTACAATCCGACCCCACCACCCAAGACATTTTTCCATCCCCACCCCTGCCTGCTTTCTGGAGAGACCACTCTCTCCGTGACTCCCTTGTTCGCTCCACACTGCCCTCCAACCCCACCACACCTGGCACATTCCCCTGCAACCGCAGGAAATGCTACACTTGCCCCCACACCTCCTCCCTCACCCCTATCCCAGGCCCCAAGATGACATTCCACATTAAGCAGAGGTTCACCTGCACATCTGCCAATGTGGTATACTGCATCCACTGAACCCGGTGCGGCTTCCTCTACATTGGGGAAACCAAGCGGAGGCTTGGGGACCGCTTTGCAGAACACCTCCGTTCAGTTCGCAACAAACAACTGCACCTCCCAGTCGCAAACCATTTCCACTCCCCCTCCCATTCTCTTGATGACATGTCCATCATGGGCCTCCTGCAGTGCCACAATGATGCCACCCGAAGGTTGCAGGAACAGCAACTCATATTCCGCCTGGGAACCCTGCAGCCATATGGTATCAATGTGGACTTCACCAGTTTCAAAATCTCCCCTTCCCCTACTGCATCCCTAAACCAGCCCAGTTCGTCCCCTCCCCCAACTGCACCACACAACCAGCCCAGCTCTTCCCCCCAACCCACTGCATCCCAAAACCAGTCCAACCTGTCTCTGCCTCCCTAACCGGTTTTTCCTCTCACCCATCCCTTCCTCCCACCCCAAGCCGCACCCCCATCTACCTACTAACCTCATCCCACCTCCTTGACCTGTCCGTCTTCCCTGGACTGAACTATCCCCTCCCTACCTCCCCACCTATACCCTCTCCACCGATCTTCTTTACTCTCCATCTTTGGTCCGCCTCCCCCTCTCTCCCTATTTATTCCAGTTCCCTCTCCCCATCCCCCTCTCTGATGAAGGGTCTAGGCCCGAAACGTCAGCTTTTGTGCTCCTGAGATGCTGCTTGGCCTGCTGTGTTCATCCAGCCTCACATTTTATTATCTTGGAATTCTCCAGCATCTGCAGTTCCCATTATCTCTGTAAATTGCCAACCCACTTACTTCCTGTCCTGCCTCTGCAGCTGAGTGAAAACTTGGTCTGTCAAACCACCTTGCATACATTGATGAATTCATTAGCACAGATTTTGTTTTAGCCAATTGGACTTACAATGTGCACACAAATGTTGGAGGTTTAGCTGTTTGGCTTAGCTGCTGAAAGTGCGTGTGGCTGCAATGAATTTCCAAATGAGAAATATCACTTGTATCTATCTGGGTACAAAGAGGTGTTTGATTGATTAGCAATTCAGCAAACGAAACAATGAGGACAGCAATGCAAGGTAAGCTAGTAATTCATTAATCATTTTCAACAACAATGTTTACTGAAGAACACATTTTCATAATTCATAATTCAAATTGCTTCTGAGTTGTCCTCGTTCTGTATCTTCATTTTTAATTATCAGGATCTGACCCTGATAGGAAGTATTACACACATATATGCACTAAGGGAGGCAATGGTCTATTATCACTAGGCTGTTAATCCAGAGACCCAGATAACATCTGGGGGACCCTGGTTTGAATCCCACCACAGCAGCTCGTGGCATTTGAATTCAATATATCTGGAATTAAGAATTCAGGGATGACCGGGAATGCATTGTTGATTGTTGGAAAAACTCATCTGGTTCACTAAAGTCTTTTAGGGAAGGAAACTGCCATCCTTAACTGGTCTGGCCTACATGTGACCCCAGATATGATTGACTCTGAGCTGCCCTCTGGGTAATTAGGAACGGGCAATAAATGCTGCCCAGCCAGCAACGCCCTCAGCCTGTGAATGAATAAAGAAGCCAGTGCTCGAATTTGGATTTACCATATATTCCATAGAAGCAACCAGAGCAAAAAAAAGACTTCTCTTTCTCATTTTCTCCATTTCTCTTTGTTCCTTCAGCTGTTCCCTTATACCATATCTGTCCTCATATCTTCTTCGCGCCAATGTAAGATTTTTGTCTTGATTTCGCCCCTGTCATAATTCAGATCAGTGTGAGAGACAATGGTTAAAAAAAGATAGCCAAGTGTTCCTATAGATATTTGAGGAAATTTTGCACTTTAGCCGTGGCCAGGGTGTGGTCCCCAGGACGGGAGAGAGAAGGTGCGTGTAGAGAGCTGGTTACGTTGTTAACAGCTGAGAAAGTTTAGAAAGCAAAGGAATCTCAAGGCGGGTAACCAAGGATTTAGACTGCATCAGGGCAATTTAATGCTGCTCTTCGGAGATGACTTGCTGGGGGAGGGGGGCGGGGTGCGCACGGTATTAGTTGGGGTGGGGGTGAGGGTGGGTGGGGCATGGTACATACAATCAGGCCAGGAAAGTGTAGTTTTGGAAAGGTGTTGCATCGTTACTGACTGTGGGACAGGGACTGGGTGCCCGCTGTTGGAAAATAGAACTGTGCAGCACAGTACAGGCCCTTCGGCCCACAATGGTGTGCCAAATTTTTATCCTAAGCCTAAGGTCCATCTAACATCCACCCCTACCTTATACTATCACCCATATGTCTTACTAATAGCCGCTTAAATGGCCCTAATGAGGCCGACTCCACTACCCTCTTCAGCAATGCATTCCATGCCCCGAACACTCTGTGAGTAAAGAACCTACCTCTGATGTCTCCCCTGTATCTAACTCCACTTTCACTTTAAGACTATGCCCCTCATATTAACTACCTCCACCCTAGGAAAAAGTCTCTGGCTGTCCACTCTATCTATACCTCTGATCATTGTACACCTCTATCAAGTCACCTCTCATCCTTCATCGTTCTAAAGAGAAAAGCCCTAACTCTCTCTCAACTTTTCCTCTTAAGGCCTTCCCTCCATTCCAGGCAACATCCCGGCAAATCTCCTCTGCACCTTTTCCAACGCCTCCACATCCTTCCTGTAATGAGGTGACCGGAACTGGACACAATACTCCAGATGTTGTACTGGTTGGTGACTGCCATTCGATTCCAAAAGATCCTGTTGCCCGAAAAGCAAACTTTTCAAATTTTTTACCCAGGTATTCTTCCCTTGCGTGATAGACAAAAGGCAGGGAGCTGACTCTGATTTAATCAAACAAATCCTCCTTTATTTAACTCTTTAGGTGCCATTTCTCAATATAAACGTACACTCATTGCAGCATATACTTCTCACTTCATCGAACTTAACCTTAACGTTAACCGGTTTCTCTTCACCTTACTTTAGTTAATCCAACTCAATAACCGTGGCTTGAATCAATTACTAACCCAATTTGAATGAAGTGGCCAAGTTTTTTTCTGTGCAGATCAGGCCTCTTAGTTCTTTGATTTCTCTCTGAAAATAAATTCAGGGCACATGCTTTTCCAATGTGCTCTGAGGAAAAGTCCTTTGTTCTTTAAAATGTGCTCCTCACCAGAAAGACCTCTGGCATTCAGCCAATGAATTAATCAAAGCCTGATCATGTCGTTCAATCCCAACCAATGGAATTTACAGGTAACCCACTCCCAAATGTTTACATCAAGCCATAAACAGTGACAATCCATACTCTAGTAATAGTCGTATCAGTATATCTGGAGACCACGACACCACTTGACCTATTTGTTCAACTTGGGAAACTATAGGTTACAACTTGTCCTGATTGTAGTTTAACTGAGGTCAGAGTTTAAACTAGCTTGACCAAAACTCCCAGCATGTTTTATTGTAGCTCTTAGCCAATCTCAAGCCACTTCTCCTGCTGGCCACCTGACCACAATGCAATTCCTTGGCCAACTGATAATGAAGCAGGCCACTTGGACAAACCTGGAGGCTCAACCTTTTGGCCTCGTGTTTTGTGTTTGTAGAAACATTCAACTTTCGTGGCCTGGCTCAAACCTTCTCCCCCTCATCACTCTTCACCTTATCATTTAGTGCCATTTGTCAACCAGCGCCCACTACCTCATCACATATGGTATGCCTAGCACCAGGTTCAGAACCAGACCCACAGCTTAGCGATGTGTCTTCACCATCTCCTCACTCCAACTCCCTCCTGGGTACTCCTCCAGGCCAGAGGAGGGAGATGCTCTATTCCACACGTAACTACTGAAGACCCTTCATCTTGACCAAAGTAGCCTGCATGGAGCTGGCAGATGATGTCAGTAACTGTGGGCCCACTGCAGGAGACAGACGGTGAACAGTTTTAGTCTCCTTACTTGAGGAAGGATGTACTGGCACTGGAGGGGGTGCAGAGGAGGTTCACTGGGTTGATTCCGGAGTTGAGAAGGTTGGCTTATGAGGAGAGATTGAGTAAACTGGCATAATACTCGTTGGAGAATAAGTGGGATCTTGTATAAATATATGAAATTATGAAGGGATTACATAAGATAGAAGCAGGGATGTTGTTTCCACTGGCAGGTGAGGCTTGAACTTGGGGGGCATAACCTCAAAATAATGGGGAGCAGATTTAGGATGGAGTTGAGGAGGAACTTCTTCACCCAAAGCGTTGTGAATCTGTGGAATTCCCTGCCTAGTGATGCAGTTGAGGCTTCCACATCGCATGTTTTTAAGGCAAAGCTAGAGTTTTGACGAGTAAGTGAATGAAAGGCTATGGTGAGTGAGTGGTTACGCGGAGCTGAGTCTGTGAGAAGATCATCCAGGATCTTAATGAATGGTGGAGCAGGCTCGAGGGGTCAGATGGTCTACCCCAGCTCCTATTTCTTATGACCTTTCGAGATGGGTTAACAGTTGTGCTTGACAGTCATCTTAGCAAGGTGTGTCCCATGGGGGCCATCAATTAATTCACATTGTGAGTAGGTGGCAGTGCCAGGTGATCAATCTCCAAGCCAACTGAGGTTAAAGAGGCTGGCGGTTAGTGGGTACCAAGTGTGAGTGGCAGGCCTGCTATTTCTTTGATGAGGATATTGCCCAGACAAGGGGGCTGCATGTGACCCGATATGTCGCCAGCTCTGCTCAGGGTACATGCTGACAATGTCAGGGAGAGCTGGTGGACGTGAGGTGGGGTTCCCGACTTCAGCCCTCTCATCCCACGTGGAGGAGGAGTCTCTGAAGCTCACAGGCAGTGAGGCTGAAATGGCCACTCACAAATCAGAGAAAGCTACCAACTCTGTGCTAGCATCTGGGCGCTAAGGAGGCATGTGAACACACACATTATATTAAGGATCATCTCCCTGTGAATGTAATATATGATCCTTAATGTTGCTCCCTTGTTCTCCACTACATGCCCTTCCTGACCAGATACAGCAGGAACCTGTAAGATCCACCTTGAAGTAAGAAGGTGGTACCATCCCTAGGATGTTCCATCACCTGTCCTGTCTGCAATGTTTCACTGCTCCATGAAGTGTACTGAGATCACAGAGGGCTCAGGTCACAGAGTCACAGAGTCATAGGCTGGTACGGTTTGGAATCAGACCCTTTGGTCCAACTTGTCCATGCTGAACAGGTCTCCTAAACTTAACTAGTTCCATTTACCAGCATTTGGTCCATATCCCTCTGAACCTTCCTTGTTCATGTACCCATCCAGATGCCTTTTAAATGTTGTAATTGTACCAGCTTCCACCACTTCCTCTGGCAGCTCATTCCACACGCGCACCACCCTCTGTATGAAAAGATTGACCCTTTTTTGAATCTTTCTCCTCTCATCTCAAACCTCTAGTTTTGGACTCTCCCACCCCAGGGAAAAGACCTTGTCTATTTACCCTATCCATGCCCCTCATGATTTTATAAATGTCTACAAGGCCACTCCTCAGCCTCGGATGCTCCAGGGAAAAAAGTCCCAGCCTATCCAGCGTCTCCTGATAACTCAAACCCTCTGGTCTGGACAACATCCTTGTAAATTATTTTCTGTATCATTTCTGGTTTAACAATATCTTTCCTGTAGCAGGGGGACCAGAATTCAATGCAATATTCCAAATGTGGCCTAACCACTGTCCTGTACAGCTACAACATAATTTCCCAACTCCTATATTCAATGCACTGGCCAATGAAGGCAAGCAGACCAAACACTTTCTTCACTACCCTATCCACCTGCAACTCCACTTCCAAGGAACAATGTATCTGCACCTCTAGGTCGCTTTCTTATGGAAGACTGTAAGACAAAGGAACAGAAGCAGGCCATTCAGCCCATCAACTCAATTCTGCCATTCAATAAGTTCATGTTTGATCTCATAACCTTCAACTCCACTTTCCTACCACTACCATAGAATCCCCGATTCTCTTATTGATAAAAAAAATCTGCCTATTTCAGCCTTGAATATACTTTTAAAAAGCCAGCGTTGCCACTACTCTTCAGTAAAGAATTCCACAGATTCATTTCCTCCTCATCTCTAAATAAAAACCGAAAGAACTACAGATGCTGTAAATCAGGAATAAAAAACAGAGGCTGCTGGAAATGCTCAGCAGGTCTGGCAGCATCCGCGAATAAAAAAATCAGAGTTAGCGTTTCGGGTCCAGTGACGCTGCCACAGAAGTGAGTCATGAGGAAGTGTCACTGGACCTGAAACATTAACTCTGATCCTTATCTTCACAGATGATGCCAAGACCTGCTGAGTTTTTCCAGCAACTTCTGTTTTTGTTCCTCTTAATCTCTCATTTCTTATATATGCAACCCTTTTTTTCTGAGATGATGCTGTGATGGAGTCTATAATCCAGTGCAGACAGGCTCAATGTACTCAACCTCTCATCAATAAACTTCCCTCTAAAACTCATATCACCCTAATGACATCTCAGTTTACATGCTCATTCTAGACGGGGGCGTATGCTCTTATTGATGTCTAAGTGTTGTCATCAGTTGTACCATCAGAATTTACATCAAACTCATTGTATCACAATCACAGTGAATAGACAATAAAAAAAGACTGTAATGACACTGAAACAGAACACAAAACTTGTAGCCTCAGGGTCCAATACAAGATATTGGCATTATCCAGTACAATAAAGAGGTAGTTAACAATTTAAGATCAAGCATTCAGAAGCTCAAGCTGGACTATTATCACTGGATGCAGAGCTGGACCTCGGGTTGTGAGCTTGAGTATATCATCCTCCCTTTAAAATTTGCTCGAATGGTGATAATTTTATTAAGTTACAGAGAAACATTTTGCCTGGCTGCGTTATCTTTGCATGCGTTTGCAAACTTGTGGACACCAGATCAATGGATAAGGGCTTTCTGGTGACCCTGATAGTCCTTGGCACATCACAAAGGTAGCTTCATTCAATTCTGATAATAAACGAGGGTGTTTTCTCAGTTTTCAGACATAATTCCAGGACAACAGTAACAAACCATGATGACACTAAACTTTTACCTCCTTTTTCCACATTTAGGAGCATGTTTCCTCTGTGTATTATGCACTGAATAATGACTGTATGCTTTAAAAGCAAGCTGACAGTTGTGTTGAAATCAGTGGAGGGTGAATATTGTTTCCTCCTCACCCTTGTCCCTGTGATGAAATTATACATTTTATGATCTGGGGCTTTGGGCATTCTGCCATGTTCAGTAGAAAATGCATGAGAGAAATTATTGTCAGCAGTGATATTGGATGATCGCATAATGGGATCATAAGATGTTCCTTTGCACACTGTCTTATTAGGTGCAGTAATGTATGTTAAAATAGCAGACAGCAGAATGCTATTAAGTCTGCTATTATCACGAACTGTAATTACCAACCTCTAATCACTAACATTCGTTTTCTGATCTCTATTGCTACAGTGTGTTGCCAATTTGATTTTTTTATATGTTTCAGAATGCCACCAAACCCGTTGAGTGGAAATTTAACTTTTCTTTAGCTATTGATTGACATGATGTATTAAAAGAGAAAAATAAATTGATTGTGTATTGAACCAATAAGGCATAAGGTCTCAGAATGTCAACACTTACTTCAACAAGCCACCTGCTACATTGACTTATTTTCAATTATGACTTCACTTTCTCATGCCTCTTTTACCAATGAATTCTAAAAGACATCTTGATTAACATTTCTGGCTACAACTGCTAAATATTAAACAGAATCAAACCCAGTCAGCTTAATATTCCTCTTTTCAGTGTTTTAATTGAAACAGCCAATTCAACAGCGAATTCTGATACTAATTGATTAAAAGAGATTTCTAAAATTGATTGCACTATGGATGACTACAGAACATAAGGATTTATGTCTCAGAACAAGCCTTTTTATTTTTTTTAAACTCACATCAAAAACTTCTCAAAGCAATTTGGAAAGGGCAACAGATTTGACCTAACAAGTGACATCTAAATTCTGTGAAAGAATTAAAATAAATTAAGCATAACTTTTTGGCCTTGCAGTTTCTTATGAATGTGAAACTTTGAGATGCCACGTAAAAGCTTCTAAAATAGAAATTATAATCCAAATAATGGGCCCAAGCCCTGAAATGATGTGTAGAGATGATAAAGTGTATTCAAAGTGTTACTTGCATTGTGGTCCAAAGGCAAGGCCAGATGTTCCTGATCTTGAGAAATGACAAGTTCGTTGACATCTAGCTGTTACCATTCCTTTGAGGTCTGGATATGACTGTTCACTAAGAATGAGACAACAGCCTGCGGCTTGGACCTTAAAAGGTGGTACAAAAGTTGCTATCAACTCTGTTCCCTACCTCCCTACTACCACCAGAGCTGCCATCTATCATTCAGGGAAGAAGGCACTTATTTCAGTTGTTTCTCAGATAGTTGCACTCTCTTCTCTGTGACTTAAGGTTCTGGGTCATGGCCCACTCCAGGACTTGTAAATACCTAGGCCATCGCAATCCTAAAGGTGTGCTTCTCTGTTGGAGATGCCATTTTGGGAAAGATGTTAAACTTTAGTTCTATCTGCCTGCTCAGGTGGATATAAAATATTCCAAGGCATTATTGTAAAGAAGAAAGGTAGAGGTATCTATAGTGTACTGACCAATATTTTATCTTAAATCATGACTTTAAAAACAGATGATCTGGTCATTAGAGGTTTGTACTTGTGTTGGCATTGTTGCAGGGAGGTATTACCACAGTGGTGCCAGAATATCTGCTTCAGAAAAAGTGGGTAAACAGCATTAATCTCTGTGAGTGTTTTGTTATAATTAAACAAAAGAAGCATGAGTGGGTGGAGTCAGGCACACACAGGCCCAGGGTTTTAGTTTTGCTTTCACTTGGGGTTTGGAGTTGAGGCTGTGATAAACAGCTCTGTCTCTGTTGCAGCAAAAAAAACTTGAGTTTTCTCTGCTGTGAGCTTTTTTCCTTTGGGTGTTCCTTTCTCCTGAACTAGCAGGGAGATAGCATGTGAGGAAAATCTGTTTTGCTGAATTTGCCTTTACCAAGTGTGGGTCTTATGTCCAAGAAAGGAACGGTTGATGATCAGTAGATAAAAGACATTACGATGTTGAGTATTTCAGTAAGGTTAAATTTATGCCATTTTTTAATTGTATTTTAACTGTGTTGAAGAGTAAAGTTCATTTCTCTTAAAGCCTAGCAGTGGGCCAATCAAATCACATCTAGAACAGTGCACTTTACACTTACCATTAAAGAAAATAAGAAGTTAGGGTGTAGGCTATCAATTTGATATGTTTGAGGGGATTTGGTCTAGTCCATAATATTGTTCTAATGGGGTGTTTCGAGAATCATAGAATCCCTACAGTATGGAAGCAGGCCATTCAGCCTATCAAGTTGACACTAATCCTCCAAAGAGCATTACACCCAGACATACCTCCACTCCAATCCCTGTAACGATGCAATTTCCATGGACAATGCACCTAACGCGCACAACCTTGGACTATGGGAGGAAATCGGAGCACCCAGAGGAAACCCACGCAGACACTGGGAGAATGTGCAAACTCCACACAGACAGTCACCCAAGGGTGGGAACAAGCCCAGGTCCCTGGCCCTGTGAGGTACCAGGGCCGGCAGTGGTTTGCTGCATGCGAATTGACAGTTGCATTTCATACATGATAACAATGACTACATTTCAAAAATAAGTATTCAGTTGGCTGTCAAGAGTACAAGAAGAAATAGGAGCAGGAGCTAGCTATTCAGTGCCTCAAACCTATCCCCATTCAATCTGTTCATGATTGAACTGATTATAATCTTTAACTTTACTGCCCATCGCCAAAACTCTTTGTCAATCAAAAAACCTGCCGAACTCAGCTTTGAAAATATTCAACAATTGACCCAACTTCCATTCTATTGTGCAGAAGAGATTTCCGTAGACTAAATATCTCTTAGAGTCATAGAGATGTACAGCTTGAATACAGACCCTGTGGTCCAACTTATCCATGCTGACCAGATATCCTAAATTAATCTATTTCCATTTGCCAGCATTTGGCCCAAATCCCTCTAAACCCTTCCCATTTATACAACCATCCAGATGCCTTTTGAATGTTAAAATTGTACCAGACTCCACCACTTCATCTGGCTGCTCATTCAATACACACACCACCCTCTGTGTGAAAATGTTACACCTTACGTCCCTTTTAAATCTTTCCCCTCTCACCTTTAATCTATACGCCCTAGCTTTGGACTCCCCTCCCCAGCAAAAAGACCTTGGCTGTTTACTCAATCTGTGCCTGTCCTGATTTCTTAAACCTCTTTAAGGTCTACTAGCTTTCGACGTTCCAGGGGAAATAGCCCCAGCCTATTCAGCCTCTCCCTATAGCTCAAACCCTGCAATCCTGGCAACATCCTTGTAAATATTTTCTGAATCTTTTCAAATTTCACATCTTTCCTACAGCAGGGAGACCAGAATTGAACGCAATATTCCGAAGGTGGCCTAACCACTGCCCGGTATTCAAAGGAATCAATTGAATATTCAACGGAAATTGAACAAGAAGATGCCTGTTTTAGAAGCCAGAACATATGGAATTTGTATCATATTCAAGGAAGGAAAGGCAAAATCAAATAAAATATGAGTAATTTGCAAAAACACAAGCAGCTTTTTCTTAAAACTTTCAGAGATGCGAGGCAGACACAACAGCTCGATGGCATGTAGAGCAATTCCATCTGCAACTCTGCTTCAAATACTGCAGGCAAAAATAGTTGCAGAGAAGTGTGCAGTATTCAGTTTGATGCAGGCAGCAGTCTAGAGGAAGCAAGAATTTATCCAGCTCCTTTCACGATCTCTGATGCTCTGAAGATTTTTGCAGTCAGCGACACACTGCTATAATTCTGGCAGTCTTGCGGGTCACAGATACAGTTTGAGCTATTCCTCAGGCCAATCCCATTTGGAACACTGCCTCTCCCAGAAGGAATAATTAACCCAGTTTGTTAAAGCACATGCATGAAATGAAATAAATACAACTCTGAGCAGTTAGCAGAATTTATTTAATTTGCATTTTAACACATTTCAACATGGTACACATTTCTGTCTTCAGTTCTTGGCTCAAAGGTAGATCTTTAGGCAAATCACCACAGCAAAGAGCCATTAATTTACACTACAGGGTAGGGGAAGGTTCAAGGCAGACCCCAAAGCTACCCGAGCTGAAATGGGGATTGAGCCCCTTACTCTAGGTCTTGATTTGAATTAGATAATAGCTGTCTAAACTATCACTATCTCCTCCCTCTTTTCTTAAAAGCATAGCACTTTCAAATACCAATGTCTTTCCAACATTATAAGATAATAAAATGTGAGGCTGGATGAACACAGCAGGCCAAGCAGCATCTCAGGAGCACAAAAGCTGACGTTTCGGGCCTAGACCCTTCATCTCTGATGATGGGTCTAGGCCCGAAACGTCAGCTTTTGTGCTCCTGAGATGCTGCTTGGCCTGCTGTGTTCATCCAGCCTCACATTTTATTGTCTTGGAATTCTTCAGCATCTGCAGTTCCCATTATCTCTTTCCAACATTACACCATTTGGGTACCCAAGATACTTTTATACATTTGGTGGTGTTTTAGCTGTGGATCCTTTTTGTTTATTTCAACAGTATATTTTGTTCATTAAAAAAAACTCTTCATTTATATACATTGTCACAAATCCAGTTCGGTTCTGTACAGTATCATATCAAGTAAACAAACAAACATTTGAGTATGACTCTATCCCAACGAATCCACAGCAGCTCTTACAAATACACAATCGTATTTACACAGAGAGATAGTAAGAACTGCTGCTGCTGCTGGAGTCAGAGATAACACACAGTGTGGAGCTGGAGGAACACAGCAGGCCAGGCAGCGTCAGAGGAGCAGGAAAGGTGATGTTTCAGGTTGGGACCCTTCTTCATTTTTCTGAAGCCCTTGATAATTCGAATTTCCTCTTGCATACCTTTCCACCCAACACCGATCGATGATTAACGGTTCAATTAATATAATAATTTACTGAAAAACACATGAAAAGATCCATATTGTATAATATAATCATTCTGAAGGAATTATATTGGAGATTGCATTAATTGCCACCTAATCTGATCATTATATTGAGTTCCCTGATGAAGTCAGACTTGTCATTGCTGCCGACAGACTTAATAACCATGCATAGCTAACCAATGTACCTTATACCTATTGCTATTATGTAATAAACTACATTCTGCTGTGAAATGAGTGCCTCTCCTTGTTAAGACTCACTAGTGGTTCATCCTCTTTTATTAATCAAACAGGGACATTGATTTAAAATGGGAGGGAGGATTAAGGGCAGCACTGTAGCTGATAATGGCTGTTTTCACACTACAGTGGGTTTGTTGCTCAGGTATCTCCAAGTAATAACAGTGAAAAAAATCCATGTTCATCCTTCTAGATGGTAGAGGCTGTGAATTTGCTGTTAAAGGTAGCTCAGTGAACTGCTGCATTGCACATTGTAGTTGGCACAAACTGCTGCTGCTTAATGGAAGAGGGAGTGAATGCTTAGGCTGTTGGCTGCATTGTCAATCATAAGGGCTACTTTGGGATGTTGAGCTTCTTGAGCACTCTGCGAGCCGCTACCCATCCAGGCAAGTGGGGAGTATTCAGTCACAATCCTGACTTGTGCCTTGTAGACAGTGGACAGGCTTCAGGGGTTTAGGAGGTGAGTTACTCACTGCAGAATTCCCAGAATCCAACCTATTCTTGTCATCACAATATTTATGCGGCTACTATAGTCAGGTATAGTTAGCTGTCAGCTGTAGCTCAGCTGGTAGCGGTCTCACCGCTGTGTCAGGAAGCTGTGGGTTCATACTCGTGCTGGTGAGACTTTAAGCACAGAAATCTGAGACAATCCCTGTCTGCTTCTCATGTAGATGTGAAAGTTCCCATTGCAAGGATGGCTATCTGATTTGGTGGTGGGGCAGAGCCTAAACTCTTTTAAGAAGACTGGGTTAAACCTTAAGTGTTGAAAGCTGCAGGGCTATGGGCCAAATGCAGGAAGATGGGACTAGAAAGGGCATCTGAGTGTCTTTGGGTTGGCATGGACAAGATGGGCCAAATAGCCCCCATTTTGTGGCTGAATTGTTTCGGTAGTTCAACGGTTCTATTTAAGACCCATTTCCGGTCTGTAAAAGTGAAGTCTGTAGTAGATATTTAAGTGAAGCTGTCAATAATGCTGAAAGAAAGACTAGCATCTATACTTGAATTAAGAAACAAAATTGGAGTTAACATGTTGGGTTGAGTCACCCTGGAGTCCTGAGGAAGGATCACTCAACCCGAAACATTAACTCTGCTTTCTCTTCACAGATGCTGCCTGACCTGCTGAGTTTTTCCAGCAATTTCTGTTTTTGTTTCTGATTTATAGCATCTGCAGATCTTTCAGTTTTTATTTAGCATCCATGTTTGTTTTTCATAACCACCAAACAGCATAAAGGGTTTTAAAGCCAATGAAATGAATGTCAATGTGTGGTTACTGTCATAACATAGGAAGCATGGCAGTCAATTTGCACAAAATTAAGATCTCGCAAAAAACAGTGTAATTATGCTTAGTTAATCCGCCTTTGCTATGGTGATTGAGAGATAAACATTGACCAGGGCACAGGGGATAATTCCTGCTCTCTGTGCCAAATATTACAGTTCCTCCACCCAAGGGGGGAGATCGAGCTTCAGTTTAAAGTCTAATGGGAAAGACAGCATCTCATACAGTGCAGCACTCCCTAGAACTGCACTGCAGATTCAGCCCAGATAGTGTGGTCAAGTCTTTGTGATTCACATGAATGAGTGTTACCAACAGAGCTGATACTGTTTTAAACTGGAGGAATTGACCCAACTTATGGAAAGCCTACTGAACATCTGATCCCTGCAATATTCACCATAAGGCAGGGGTTCTCAAATTATACGTTGTGGCTGCACAGTTGGGTCATGTGTTGAAATTTTGAGTTTACAACCTTGGACCCACCAATAGGGGACACAGAGATTGCATTGAGTTCTAAGTGATGCCTTTTCAGTATATGTGGTTTGTCTCTCGGTCAATGATTGCAGCTTCATTATGTGTCCTCAGAGGTCTAATTGCTCCCCCAGCCACAAACTTTCAAATAGGGAGTCACTGGCTTCCTTAACCATTTTAACTCCTCTGCCTCAACCCATGCGAACGATATTACTCCTCCTTGTAGAGTCAGAGTTGTATAGCAAAGAAACAGACCCTTTGGTCCAAACAGTTCATGCCAATCAGATATTCTAAATTAATCTAGTCCCATTTACCAGCATTCGGTCCATATCCCTCTAAACTCTTCCTATTCGTATTCACACCCTCTGTGTGAAAATGTTACCCCTCAGGTCCCTTTTCAATCTTTCCCCTCTCACCTTAAACCTACGCCCTCTAGTTTTCGACTCCACACCCTGGAGAAAAGACCTTAATTATTCAACCTATCCAAGCCCCTCATGATCCTATAACCTCTTTAAGGTCATTCCTCAGCCTCCAATGCTCCAGGGAAAATAGCCCCAGCCTATCAAGCCTCTCTCTATAGCTCAAACCCTCCAACCCTGGCAACATGCTTGTAAAGCTTTTCAGAACGCTTTCAAGTTAAACAACATCTTTCACATAACAGGCTGAACAACATTCATTCCCTCAAGATCACTCAATCAACTACTCCCTATCCCTGCTCCCCCCCATCCCTCCCACCAGCCCCATACAACCACTCCCCAACCCCGCACCCTCCCCCCCACCCCCAGCCCTTCGCAACCGCTCCCCAACCCCGCCCCCGGCCCTTCGCAACCGCTCACCCCCCACCCCTGGCCCTGCCCGACCGCCCCTGGCCCTGCCCGGCCGCCCCCCACCCCCGCACCTGGCCCTACCTCACCCCGGCCCTGTACACCCGCTCCCATCCCGCCCCGTACACCCGCTCCCAGCCCTGTACATCCGCTCCCCACCCCTGCCCCGTACACCCGCCCCCATACACCCACCACCCCGCCCGCGCCCCCAGAGCCATCCACCTGCCTGCCACCCGCCCCCCGCCCCCATACACCTGCCACCCGCCCCCATACCCCCGCCACCCATCACCATACCCGCACCCCCCAGACACCCGCCCCCTGTCCCCAGACACCCGCTCCCCATCCCCCGCCCCAAGACACCTGGCACCCGCCCCCAGACAACCGCCCACGACACCCGCCCCCCGTCCCCGCCCCTGAAACCCGTCCCCCGCCCATGTACCCCCGCCACCCGCCTCTCCGCACCCATGCCCCCCCGTACACCTGCCCCTGCCCCCGCCGCCTGACACCTGCCCCCTGTCCCCATACCCCCACCCCCAGACACCCACGCCCCCGCGCCCTGCCCCCATACCCCCGCCCCCCCACTCCCAGACACTGCCCCCCGCACCCCACCCCCCACCCCCATACCCCCGCACCCGCCCCCGACCCCATACACCCGCTCCCTGGCCCCAACCCCATAGACCCGCTCCCCGCCCCCATACACCCGCTCCCTGTCCCCCGTTCCCCGCCCCCGCCCTATACACCCGCTCCCCGCCGCATACAACCGCACCCTGCCCCCAGCCTATACACCCGCACCCTGCCCCCCCGCCCTATACACCCGCTCTCCGTCTCCCGCCCTATAAACCCACTCCAGCCCCCCGCCCGATACACCCGCTCCCCGCCCCGCCCTATAACCCACTCGCCGACCCCTGCCCTATACGCCCGCTCCCCGCCCCCTGCCCTATACGTCCACTCCCCGCCCTCTGCCCTATATGCCAGCTCCCCGCCCCCTGCCCTATACGCCTGCTCCCCGCCCCCTGCCCTATATGCCCACTCCCTGCCCCTGCCCTTCCCAGCCCTATACACCTACTCCCCACCACTGCTCCCTCCCTTCCCAGCCCTATACACCTACTCCCCACTCTTGCTCCCGCCCTTCCCAGCCCTATACAACCAGTCCCCACCCCTGCTCCCTCCCTTCCCAGCCCTATACACCTACTCCCCACCACTGCTCCCTCCCTTCCCAACCCTATACACCTACTCCCCACCACTGCTCCCTCCCTTCCCAGCCCTATACACCTACTCCCCACTCCCCGCTCCTGCCCTTCCCAGCCCTATACAACCAGTCCTCACCACTGCTCCCTCCCTTCCCAGCCCTATACACCTACTCCCCACCACTGCTCCCTCCCTTCCCAGCCCTATACACCTACTCCCCATTCTTGCTCCTGCCCTTCCCAGCCCTATACACCTACTCCCCACCACTGCTCCCTCCCTTCCCAGCCCTATACACCTACTCCCCACTCATGCTCGCTCCCTTCCCAGCCCTATACAACCAGTCCCGACACCCACGATTTCCAACTGGTGTCAAACAAGGCTTGAGGCACTGCAGAATGACATGGTTGTGGCAGCGCAGAAGGAAGCCATTCAGCCCATCGTCCCTGTGCCAGCACTCCCAAAAAGCAATTCACTTTGTGCAATCCTCCAGCCTACTTCCTATAACCCGGCACATTCTTCCGTTTCTCAAAGTACGGTCTAATTCCCTTTTAAATTGAACTTACCTCCTCCACTCTCTCGGTGTGTTTCATACCTTAACCACTTGCTGCGTTAAATAGTTTATGTTTTCAAGTGGCTTTTGCTTCTTTTGCAAAGGAAAATGAGGTCACATCCGGAATCTGTTTGGGAAAGATGGTGCTGTGGACCAATGAGATCAGAAATTCCAGTACACGTAACCTCTGAGAATCACGAACGTGATTATATCAAAACAGACTTGCACCTCCATACACCTTTCCTGTCAGGTTGAAACAGAGTCCACTGAGGATATTCCTCACAATTTGTAACTGGAATGTAGGGAATAAATGCAAAGTCCCATTTATCGTTCACTGCTCATTGTCTTCACAAGGCGAAGGTGAGTCTGTGCTCAGAGCTTTCGCTACGCCCATCATGCTGTTAGGTATGGCATCTCAGAATACTGACCCTGCAATAGCGAAGGGGCAGGATTCATTAGTAAACACTGTTGTTCCCATGGGATTGCTGTCTTTGTCCTGGTGGAAGACAGTCATACTGAGATGGGTTGGGGTTGGATGCCATCTCAAGGAAAGGTGAGATAGTCTTAAACTCACCTTGGAATTCGAAGCAGTAACAATTGTCCTTGTGTCTAAGAACACAAGAAAAGGAATGAAGTGAAAACTCAACAGGCCCAAAATAGCTTCTCCTGTCCTTTTGAAAAAGTAACCTCATTTATCAGCCTCCTCAGTCACTGGAAAAAAACAGCTGCTCATGGATGGAACTGAAAATCCTCGTCAGAGAAAAATCTAGGTTGTAAACTGCAGTCCTGACAATTCACAACAATATAAATTGTGGTATCTCAATCTCCTAATTCTCACACACAAAAAAGCACAATTCTACATGTGCTAGGAATCTGGAATAAAAACAGAAATTGCTGGAAATACTCAATATCTTCCACTCTTATCTCCGAACTGTCAACTTGCTGTTTGGCGCCAAAAATGTCGATGATCTGAACACAAAAATACTTGGGTAGACAAACAGGAGGCCAGAAGAACACAGCGGGCCAGGCAACATCTGGAGGAAAGGAGCTGTCAACGCTGTTTCGGGTATTACCCTCCTTCAGGAAGAAAATACTTAGCTTAGATTCACACATTTACACGCAGAATTTACATAAAATATTCCACAACATATTCATACATCAGATACATTTAATCTTTGCTCATTTTTCCCAAAACCCCTGCTAATTCTGCCCTGGCACAATGTTGAAATAGATCTTTTTAAAATCACAGTTACACCCCTTGTGACTGTAACAACGGTGAACTGTTCCCTTCTTGATCTATCTGCAGCCTCTGACTGTATGGGTTACACAACTCATAGACATTTGCAGCATAGGAGGAGGCCATTCACTAGTCCACAAAGATCTGACAACATTAATCCCATTACCCTGCTCTTGGCCCATAGCCCTGGAGGCTATGGCAGTAGAAGTGAAGATCTAAACACAGCCTAAACGTTATGAGAGTTTACAATTCAGGGCCACAGGCTCAAGTGCGAGGAGGTGGGGGGAATGTTTAAATGAGATGTGCTAGACAAGTTTTTCTTGCACAGGGTAGTGAGTGCCTGGAACACATTGCCAGAGGACGTAGTGGAAACAGACATCATGGCAGTATTAACGAAACACCTGGATGAGCCTGTGAACAGGAATGGAATAGAGGGATACGGATCCTGGATGTGAAAGCAGTTTTAGTATGGAAGGGCAAAATGTGTCAGCGCAGGCTTGGAGGGCTGAAGGGCCTGTACCTGTGTAGTATTGTTCTTTTTTTTTCATCCTGCGCTTGGCCCATAGCTCTGGAGTCTATGGCAATACAAGTGAAGATCTAAATACTGCTTGAGTGTTATGAGATTTTCCAACTCAACTGGTATTTCAGATTGCGAGTTCCAAACTCTCTCTACCCTCTTGAGTGAAATAATTTCTCATCAGCTCTCCTCTTAGCCTTCTGCCTCTCACCTTAAACCTATGTTTCCTGGTTATTGACTCCTCAACAAGTGGAAAAAGTGGTTTCCTATTCATCCTACCTAGGCCTCTTGTAATCTTATACAGTGCTATTGTGTCCCCTCTCAACTGTTGCGGCTGGAAGGGAACCAGCCCCATTCTGTTGAGTTTTTCTTCACAGCTGAATCACTGAAGTCCAAGCAACATGCTGGTAAATCTCTGTTGTACTCTGTCTTCCTATAATGTGGTGACCAGAACTGCACATGCAGTACTTCAACTGTGGCCTGATCTGTGTGTTAGACACTTCCACCATATACTTGCTCTTGTATTCTATGCCTCAAGTAACAAAGGCAAGCATCCCCATATGCCTTTTAAAACACCTTGTCTATCTACCATACAGAGATATGTAGGCCAAGGTCTCTTTGAGTTTTCAATATTTCCCGAGGTCCTACCATTGACAGTGTAATCACTTGCCTCATCAACCCTACCCAATTGCGTTACCTCCCTCTTTTCTGAGTTGTCTAGTAACAATTATCGTGTCATCTGCAAACTTCTTGTTCATAACACCTACAATTAAGTCCACATCATTTACATACGCCATAAACAGCAAGGGTCCCAGCACTGAACCCTATGGATGTCCTCTGAAAATAGACTTTCAGTCATAGAAGCATCTCTGTGCCATCACCCTCTGCTTCCTGCCTCTCAGCCAATTTTGAACCGAACGTGTCACTTTGCCTTGGATCCCACGGGCTCTTACTTTCTTGACCTTGAGAGTCCTTATTAAAAGCCTTGCTAAGGTTCATGTGGACTACATCAAATGCGACACGCTCATCAATGTTTCTGGCCACCCGCTCAAAATAATTCAATCGAATTTGTCAAACATGGCTTCCCCGAAGAAATCCATGCTAACTTTCCATAGCCCTTGACCACTTCTTCCAATCGGGTGGTCCTGCTCTCCCTTTCTATCTATTCAGATGCAGCCAGAGAATCATCTGCAATGGTTTCTCTTCCTGTTCCTGCACCATTACATCTCAGTCAGTCTGGATATCACTGACCTGGGAATGGTCGATCTTAATTTGCAATTTTGCTTCCCTTTTTACCCACCGATTGGTAGAATATTGAGTTTGGTGTAAGTAGCAGATCCAAAACTGCCAAAAGGTCACAGAAACTCAAAGTCCCTATTCCCAAATTTGACTCAGTCTCTATCCTTATTTCCAATCCCTGCTGTTATTTCCCAATCCCTATTATTTCTAATCCCTGTCCTTTTTCTGAATCCTTATTTACAATTCCTGTCATCTCAAATTTGTATTCCTAATTGCTGTCCTTATTCACAATTTCTGTTCTTATTCTCATTCCTGTCTTGGCTCCCAATTTTTATTCCCAGTCCCTGTATTTAACCTGAAGTGTTATTCCCACTCCCTATCCTTATTCCCAGTCCCAGTCTTTATTTCAAATTCTGATATCCAAACCCAGTCCTTATTCCCAATCCGTGGCCTCATTCCAATTCTTATTCTAAATTCCTTTCATATTCCAAGTCTCTGTCATCATCCCCAATTCTTATTCCCAAATATTGTCAAAATTCCCAATTTTTCCTCATTTAAATGGTGCCTCTTTGTGAGACCATTCAAAAATGCAGCAAATGCTATTAAGCGTATGTTAATGGCCCTAACCCAGGTATTTCCCCACTATCCTGATCCACCCTTTGCAAGACTGTTTGAAGGGCATCTGATCCAGATGGGGAAACATTTCCTCTGGTGTATGCTACACACGTCATTTCCTAATTACTGACCCCACCCCTTTCCTAGCAACTATCTGATGTTTCATCAGACAGTTTATAACCACAGCGTCAGATTTGTACATGTGATGTGCTTTCTTGTACATATTCACACCATCAGTCTCACCATCTATTTCTTCCCCCATTTCCTCTACACCCCCCAATGCTACTTTCTTTTTGTCCCATTTCAGCTCATCTGGTGCTGAAGCCTTCACCCATGCTTTTGTTAGCACGAGGCCTAGGATATTCAATGCTCCTTGAATGGTCTCCCATTTCCCAATCTCCATAAACTTGAGATCAAGCCTCGGCTGCTGGGTCCTGCCCCACTCTGTACATAGGCAGTCACCCATGGTTGCTCATTGACCTCAGCATGGCGGCTCAGTGCTGCCTCACAGAACCAGGGACTGAGTTCGATTCCGTCATTGGGTGACTGTGTGGAGTTTGCACAGTCTCCCCACGTCTGTGTGGGTTTCCTCTGGTGCTCCGGTTTCCTCTCAGACTCCAAAGATGTGCAGATTAGGTAGACTGGCCATGTTATATTGCCCATAGTCTGTAGGGATGTGTAGATTAGGTGGATTGGGCATGGCGAATGCAAGGTTACAGGGTTGGAGTAGGGGTTTGGGTGTGGGCAGAGTGCTGTTCGGAGGGTCCGTGTGGACTCAATGGGCAAACAGCCTGCTTCCACCCCGTAGGGATTCTATCACCTATAAAAGTCCAATTCCAATTCCTCAATCCCAAATTCTGGCCGACAAACGTGTCTCTTGCCAAGTCCTAACTATAATTCCAACAATAAATTTTTTGTAGGTCTGTAGAAAATAAGCCAAAATCTGTCCTCCTAGCAATTGAACATTGGCTTCTCCTGCTCCTGCTCAATGATGCCGCCTGTCGGTGTCTCTCTGTAACTACAACGGTTGTAGGTACGCGCATGCGCCCTCCCCTCACGGCGGCCGGCCTGTAGCGCATGCGCTCCCCGTGACGGGCAGAGGGCGAGCTAGTTTCGAGGTGATGGCGTTTTGTTCGTTTTTCAGGTCTGAAGTTTATAAAGATCACTTTGAACTCGGTGAGTCGGGGTGTTGTGAAACTGGGAGCGTCGTGTTAGATTGTTATTCAGTTTCGGTTTGTTTTTTTTTCGGAAACGGTGTTGAGTTATCAGTGAAACGTCAAGTTTTGACTAAAGTGCAAGATCCGAAACCGTCAGAGACTCGGAGTTCCCCATCGCACGTCCCAAATTCCCAAACCCTGTATCCCCGTCCCAAATTCCCAAAACTCCATACCCTGTATCCCCATCCCACATCCCAAATTCCCAAACCCTGTATCCCCATCCCACATCCCAAATTCCCAAACCCTGTAACCCCATCCCATGTCTGAAATCCCCAAACCCTGTATCCCCATCCTAAATCCTCAAACCTTGTATCTCCAAATCCCTGTCTCCAAAATCCTCTCTCCTAATCCCATCCCCAATCCCCACCTCCTTCTCCCAAAGAACCAAAACCCCATCTCCGAAAGCCCCATCTCGAATCTTTGTGTATCCCAAATCCCCAATCTCCATCCCTATCTCCCAAATCACCGAAGCCCCATTTCCCAAATCTCTAGATGCTGTATCCTTTAACCTGTGTCCCTTATCTAAAATCTCTTCTTCCAAATCTCCACACCCTGTTTTCTGTATCCCAAGTCCTCAAATCCCACATCCAAGCCCCCAAACACTGCACTCAATGTCCCAAATTCCAAATCCTTAAATCCAGTACCCCAAGTCCCAAATTCGCAAACCTTATCTCCAAAATTCCCAAACCTTTTCCCCCAAATTCCAAATCCTCAAACCTTGTCTCCTGAATCCTCAGTCCCTGTCTCCCAAATCCCCAAGCATTGCCTCCTAAACCCTGCCTCCCGGATCCCCAGACCCTGTAACCTATATCCTTTGTCCGGTATCCGAATTCCCTTCTTCCACATCCCCAAATCCTGTTTCCTATATCTCAAACCTGGTATCCCAGTTCTCCAGACCACATATCCTGCATTCCAAGTCCAGTTTCCCAGTTCCCCAAATCTAAATCTTGTATCCCAAGCCCTGTATCTCAGTCCCTATTTTTATGTCCCAGTTTCCCTTTGTCCAGGCCTAATTGATCAAATCCCAAATCCTGTATTCCATTTCATCAAAAGACAGCCCCCATATCCCAATTCTCCGAACCGAAATTCCAATTTCACAAAGCCTGATCCTTCTTCCCAAGCCCCCAAATCTCAATTCCCTTATCCCCTTGCAGTCTTCAGTAGGTTTTTCCTCTGCTTCCGGAAGCTTTTGCCAATGGGCACAGGTTTTTTTTCCCTATCCAGCCTAATTGAAATATGAGATGTTGTCCCTTGTGCTTTATTTTAACAGTGTGAATTAAAATAGCAGGAAGCTGGAAACTCGAAGCTGGAAATGTTCCACAAAGAAGTTGCCCAATGTATTTGTGTCTGGTCAACACAGTGTACAGGAGCAAGTACAATGAACTAAATTGAAAGGAGTGAAATAGTGTTTGGCCTGCAGGAATTGTGCATGGTCAGGAGTCTAGCACAGATGGGTTTGAAGGAGTAGGAAGTGGGCGTCATGGGCAAGTTGATATCAGAGAGAGACATGGCAGAGAAACGACTGAATGATGCAAGTTTTGAGCTGGGGCAAGTTAGAACCTTAAAGGAAATTTGCCCTGATAAAATTTTATAACTTAAGGTTAAAAATAAATGTACATGTGCAAAGTGACATTGGAAACCTGCAGTTTTGTCTAACATCATTTATTTCTAGTGATACAGAAACATGTTAATATTTCTGTCATTGATCTAAAGTTTATTGTAAATCTTATTGTTCCTATTCAGTTTTGCTGACCAGGTAAGACTTTAACCATTGTTTTCAATGCAGGGATATACATCTGTTCAAAGTGTGGGTATGAATTGTTTTCAAGTAAAGCTAAATATAACCATTCCTCACCATGGCCTGCTTTTACTGAAACGATTCATCCAGACAGTCTGTCCAGACGAAAAGAGGGAGAGAATGCCCTTAAGGTAAGTTGTCAAACATGCTAGTAAGTGGAAAATGTAAGATTATATATATGACTGCTAATATTTGGATTTACCTATTCTGAACCAGACTCAGCTTTGAAATGGCCACTCCATTGTAACATTGCTTTTAATATACTTAAAAGAACTGACATCTTGTGGTGAAGTGGGTAGTGTCCTGCCTCTGAGCCAAAGATTCAGGTTCAAATCCCACTCCAGGACTTGATGGACCAAAAAAGTACTGTTGAATAGGTTAAGTGTCGACTTGCAGATCCTTCCAACACATGCCATTAGTAGGTGAGTAAGAATGAGAAATATTTATAGTTTGCTGTGTGATGGAAAGTTATTGGAACCTTGACCATCACTACCCATACCTCCAGATTGCAATAAGAATGGGTGATTGTATGTTGCCATGTCAACTCTGAGTCTTTGGGTGTTTGTTAGTTAATTGGCTGGATGACTGGTGTGAGTCAAATGGGTGCTAAGAACAGTGTTCGAGCTTGGGATGAAGTAGGATTTGGACTTCACCAGTTTCAAAATCTCCCCTTCCCCTACTGCATCCCTAAACCAGTCCAGTTCGTCCCCTCCCCCCACTGCACCACACAACCAGCCCAGCTCTTCCCCCCCCCCCACCCACTGCATCCCAAAACCAGTCCAACCTGTCTCTGCCTCCCTAACCGGTTCTTCCTCTCACCCATCCCTTCCTCCCACCCCAAGCCGCACCCCCATCTACCTACTAACCTCATCCCACCTCCTTGACCTGTCCGTCTTCCCTGGACTGACCTATCCCCTCCCTACCTCCCCACCTATACTCTCTCCACCTATCTTCTTTACTCTCCATCTTTGGTCCGCCTCCCCCTCTCTCCCTATTTATTCCAGTTCCCTCTCCCCATCCCCCTCTCTGATGAAGGGTCTAGGCCCGAAACGTCAGCTTTTGTGCTCCTGAGATGCTGCTTGGCCTGCTGTGTTCATCCAGCCTCACATTTTATTATCTTGGAATTCTCCAGCATCTGCAGTTCCCATTATCTCTTTGCACTACCAGTGTTGGGCAAGGCAGCACAGTCAGTCAGATCTGCCCTCAGGCAGGGAGAAGAAAGTACACAACTCCCTGTTTTTGGAATAGGCATTCTGGCAATACTTTTGACTGCTCCTCATCTGGTTTGTTCTTTATTTACTAGTTTGCTATAAAGGAGAAAAAGGCAGGGAGCAAGAAGAAGACAAAATGTGGTTTTAGATTAAGCTAAAGTATAATAAGCTGTGCATCGATTTATTGTTATCATTGAATGTGCAGTAAATACGTGCAATTAGTGAATGTCGCTCTCCTGCTTAATTGCACATCTCCAAAGCGGCTTGCGACAAAACTCTACCTCTTTTGCAGTAACTACCATCTTTTGGCAAGTTTGCATAAAATGGTTTTGATTGGATTGAAGAAAATGCAACATCTTTAAAACGTCTCTGTTTCAGGTTTCTTGTGGAAAGTGTGGGAATGGACTTGGCCATGAGTTTCTCAATGATGGGCCTAAGCCGGGACAGTCACGTTTCTGAATATTCAGCAGCTCGTTGAAATTTGTCCCCAAAGGTACGTGGATTGTGACAAATTTATTTTATAGCATCCATATGGATGAAGAAAGGTAGCTTCATTAATGCAGTTTGTTTTTCTTTTCCTATTTATTTTACATTTGGTCAGTGTGTTGAAGAGAGGAGCTTGGAGGTCACATTGCAGCTGTACAGAACATTGGTTAGGCCACTTTTGGAGTACTGCATGAAATTCTGGTCTCCATGTGAGAGGGTTGAAAGGGTTCAGAAAAGATTTACAAGGATGTTGCCAGGGTTCGAGGGTTTGAACTATAAGGAGCGGCTGAATAAGCTGGGGATATATTCCCTGGAGCAGCGGAGGCTGAGAGGTTACCTTCTAGAGGTTTATAAAATTGAGGGGCATGGATAGGATGAATAGGCAAGGCCTTTTCCCTGGGGTGCAGGAGTTCCAAACTAGAGGGATTAGGGATCAGGTGAGAGGGGAAAAATTTAAAGGGGATTTAAGGAGCAACATCTTCTCGCAGAGGGTGGTGTCTGTATGGAATGAGCTGCCAGAGGAAGTGGTGAAGGCAGGTACAATTACAACGTTTGAAAGGCATCTGGATGGGTATATGAATAGGAAGGGTTTGGAGGGATATGGGCCAAATGCTGGCAAATGGGATCAGAGTTACTTAAAATATCTGGTCGGCCTAGATAAGTTGGACTCGAGAGTCTTCTTTCATCCTGTATATCTCTGTGACTGTAAATGTGAATCCCCTTGACCTAAGCCAGTTTTGTAAATGAAATCCGCAGTAAAGAATAGTAAGTTGAAGACAAATTCCTGGGCTACTATTCAGAACTTTTCAAAAACTGTCAAGTTTTTTTCCTATTACCAACAAAACTGAATTTGGCTTTTGAAAAAAAAAACCCTTGTTAGTGTATATGTTGTATGTGTTTGAATATTTCAGTTGAAGTAATTTTTAAAAATAATAGTGACACTGTTTGCTATAATCTCTTTATTTTCCGTGGCAGTTAATGTTGCCATCGTCAGTTTGTTCCCTATTTTTTGTTTTCTACCTCAAAGCTGCCTGATACCCTTACTTTGTGGAGCTCCTATGTTTTGCTGAATCAGAGGATAAGGGTTAAATGTGGCAATGCAATTGTTGGTTTTACAGAGAACAACATATTTAAATCGATATTGCAAAACAACATGAATGATCGAATACCTATATTGAAGAAATTTATATTATTACACTACAAACAATGTTCTATTAAAATGAACACTGATTATGTAAAGAATGGAGGGGAGACAGGGTGAAGTTGGGTTAAGGAACTTGGAGAGAAGTTTCTCCATTCCCTCAAGATGTTGTGCAACATATTTTTTTAATCCCTGTATTCGAATTGTGACCTAACTTCTTTGTGCTTCAGGCAGCCTTTTGTACTATGTTACAACGCAATGTGTTGTGGACAGAGTGCCACCTACTGTTTCGGTACATTCACACTGCTGTGATTGATAATCGTTTTCACTATGTCAAGTGACGGAATTAGTGCGTGGATCTCAGAGCAAATTGCAACTTCACTTTTGGTTCCATGGCAGGGAAGAAAGTCAGTACATGTACAAAATTTGGAGTTGCCAAAGCAGGGAGCATTAGGGGGCATGACTATATTATGAGAGATAATGGGAACTGCAGATGCCAGAGAATCCGAGATAACAAAGTGTGGAGCTGGATGAACACAGCAGGCCAAGCAGCATGTTAGGAGCACAAAAGCTGACGTTTCGGGGCCTAGATCCAGGGTCTAGGCGCAAAACGTCAGCTTTTGTGCTCCTAAGATGCTGCTTGGCCTGCTGTGTTTATCCAGCTCCACACTTTGATATGACTATATTATGATCCTGTTTTCAAAGCAAACCTGGCAAATACAGCTCCATTGACTTCACAGTAGTTGTTAAACTTAAATCAGTTGTTTAGTAAATTTGATCTAACTTAGTTTTATAGAAACAAGCACAAATCTACAGGGGAAACTCCTACCCAATGAAGTTTCTTGTTTGTTTTGGGGAGGAGGGGGAGTGGCAGGTGAACTACAGAACTCCAATGATAAATTAAACTTAGTTTTCAAGAAATCTTGATTAAAGGTAACAATAAGATTCTGTCTGTCGGTTACGAAGGAGCACATGTTTGTTTTGAAACTTTTGTATTGCGGATCTAATGAGTAGTGCATGGTCTGCGTTGGAATCAATGCTCAGGGCCCTGTTGTCTCAAACTTTACATTGGGGCAGGCTATGATTCAAAGTTCAATCAACTTTTGAAAGTTCCTGCCTAATACCATCAAAATTGGCTTTACTTCAATTTAGAACTTTAATTTTCTTCAACAGTTCTATCCTTTCCCACAATTATTTTAAGACTAATAGAACTGTGATCACTGAAATCTTAAGTGAAAACAAACAAACAATCAAGTGAAATGAAATCATTCCTAAACAGTGCAGTGAGTCATAAGTCATACTGCACCCTACAAGGAACTAACTCTAGCTTTGATCACAGAGACAGAGACAAAGTATCACAAACCATGGAAATGAACCAGCAAAGAGTGAGTGTAAGAATCAGAAAATAGAAAATAAGAGACATTGCTCAAATAATGTATCTGCCTTCTCTGCTGAAGATATAAAAGTGTACCAGAAATTTTGAGGAACTAAGGGGATAACATTAGTAGAGAAAAAGTACTGGAGAAACTACAGGAATTAAAAGCTGATGGACCCTCAGGATCTGATGGTCCTTGACCTGGTGACCCAGAAGAGAAATTGAATTAGCTTCACTGTCACATGGAATCAAATGAGTACAAGTCACTACTTAAGGTGCCATGTTAGGTACAAAGGTACCCAGGCACAGATTTTTCAGTACAAGGTTCTTTGAAAAATATATTTTAGAAAAACGAAGAAATAAAAAGTCCAGCATTGCAGATTGTAGGAATGAATTAGAAAATAGAAAAGTAAAATGTTCAGAAAAATAGTCCTTTCATCTGAGTCCATACCAACATCTAGCCTCCAGTCCGCACCTGGCCTTAACTCCACACGGTGCCGGCCTTCACCTCGCAGTTCTTGAGCCTGGGAGACTGCTCCCGAATCCTGTTGAGTCTGGACGTCCAGGCTGAGACTACACTGGACTGAAAAACCACCATGCCGGGCCAAGAGACCACCACGTGGCAGTCAGAGATTGCTGAGCTGGGCCACTGGTGGGGCAGTCATGCTGGGCTGGGAGACTGCCACGCTGTACTGAGAGGTCAGCTCGCCTTGTCCGCTCTGAGGCTGGGAGTCCAAGACCACACTGAGGCTAGGAGTTCAGCTTTGTCACCAAGAAGAAAGAAGTGAGGAAAAGAACATAAAAAGGAATCTGCTGAGACATTAGATGCATTGGTTGTGATCTTCCAAAATTCCTCAGGTTCTAGAAACATTGTAGCAGAGTGAACATTGTAATACTACTATTCTGGAAAAGGCGTATAGAGAAAGTAGAGAGTTTTGCTAAATAGCCTGATATTTAATCCTGCTCTTATTATTTTCTTTTATAGACTTAAACCCAATATAGGAGCAATAAATTGTAAGAAATGACTCATCAAATCCAGATTTTCATTCCTGAAAAGTTGCAAGACTGAATTAAGGTGTGGTGATAGCTAAGTTGTCCTGTTGAACTCCAGCAAACTGATTTGGAGCAAGTGACACCGGGTTTTTTAAAATATACAGTTTGAGAGGGAAGCCTTTATCACCGGTAGTTCAATCTTAACACTTCTGTTATTGTCTTAAACTTACCACATTAATTTAATTCAGAGTATTGCAGCTTTCATTGCATTTAGAGTATAAAGCTGGAATTAAGGCTTCATATACATTTTTAAAAATCTTTTTGTGTTTTGGCTTGATTTTACTTGAGTGTTTAACTCTTAAGTAGTACTGTTTGTATTTTTGAATGTCTGTAAACTTGCAAAGCTGTATTAGTTGAGATTTAATTATGTATTAACATATTTGTGTGGCAAATACAGTAATTCAATAGGATTATTCTAGTAATCATTGTTTAGATGCGAATAAGAAAAACGCAAAGTTGCTTAGCAAAATTTCTGCTTTTATATCCAATTTGACTGGATTTAAAGAACAAGATTTTTTACTGAACTTAATTTTGAATTTTCATAAACCTACTAAAACTAATACATTATCAATACAGTGCACATGATGATAAAAGCTATGCGATATGTTAATTGTTTTTGTTTCATTTGCAGTCAATGGACCTCTTGAGGAAAAATAAGGCGAGCATGGAACCAATCTTTTATTGATCAACTGAGATCTGTTTGTTTCTTTAAGTATCAAAGTAAACACAGAATTTCTGTTTCATCTGGAAGTAGCAAAAAAATGTCCTTGACATAGTATTTTTGATGGTTAATCATTACATGAAATTTTCTGGATAAACCCTTCCTTGAATCTCCAGAAAATAGATGCTTAGATGATTACACTGACAAAAATACTTCTATTAAGTAAGGTGGACTTCATTTTAAACATCAACTAATCTTGTAAAAATGTCAAGCAAAGCACAATATGGAAATAGGGAAAGAGTTGTTGCAATAGCAGATGTTTTGTTCTTTGAGATTTTGCAGCAGAAAGCAGGCTTAACTAGTTCAAATAACTTGTCACAAAGATAACTAAAGTACATAAGACAAAATTTAAAGTAAATATTACTTGTGGGAAAATAACATATTTTGTAATATGTTGCCAAACAACTATAGCTTTAGCTAAACATTTATATACTATTAAAGTGGCTGTTTTTAATTCTGGTAGAAATTTCACAGAAACTGGATTAATTTGGGAAATTCATTGGTTAGAAGGTATTATGGTCCATAAATTATGGTTTTGTGACCACTTGGTGTTAATCCTGGAAATTGTGGAGGGAAATCTCTGACCACTGGCTTTCTTTATCTTACAGATTCTTTCCAACAGTATACTTAAAGTAAATATTTCCAGTTGGATTTTAAATGTATAACATATAACTAGATTTTTCTGAATTAAAACCTATTTTAAATCCTACTGTTTATTTATGGGTCTGTTACCAATGGTTATGCTTTGCTTTTGATCACTTGCATTGGGCATTTTTAACATGAAGCAACTTTAATGAGAGTGGGAAACAAATTATTCAGTGACACAGAAGGAATGAAGTTGCCTGATAATTCAGAGGTTAGATTCACTGCTGTTGAAGCTCATATAGCATCTCGGTTCCTGGTGGTTCTGCAGCCAGTGTGGATATCAGTTTGCACTGGCCGTTGGTGAAGGTGGGATCTGCCAGTGTGCATTGTCTGGGTTTGGATATAAACTGACAATGTAGTGAGGTTCTGCAGTACTGCTTGCACAAGTTGAACCATACAGCAATGGAAGCTCAGCAGAAGAGAGAAAGTTGAGGTGAGGTGGTGCACACGGAATGAAACAAATGAATCATATGCAGTATCACTTTGAAGTCAAAGGAAAAGCTCATTATGACCTGGCATTAGTCAATGACTTTGAACTCGAGCGTGTACCAGGCCAGATAGTCATTGTGCTGCTGAAGAACACACACACTACAAATCTTACAACCTTTAATGTGTTCTGCAAGTCAGTAATGCCTGAGAGTAGGAACCAGCTGCATAACATTCAATACAAGTATCTCGTTTCGTATATAGAGATAACAAGGTGTAGAGCTGGATGAACACAGCAGGCCAAGCAGCAGCATAGGAGCAGGAAAGCTGACGTTTTGGGCCTAGACCCTTCTTCAGAAAGGGGGGAGGGGAAGGGGTCTCAAATAAATAGGGAGAGGGGGAGGCGGATCGAAGATGGAGCGAGGAGACGATAGGTGGAGAGGAGACAGACTGGTCAAAGAGGCGGGGATGGAGCCAGTAAAGGTGAGTGTAGATGGGGAAATAGGGTGGAGATAGGTCAGTACAGGGAGGACAGACAGGTCAAGGGAGCAGGATGAGGCTGGTAGGTAGGAGATGGGGGTGGGGCTTGAGGTGGAAGGAGGGGATAGGTGAGAGGAAGGACAGGTTAGGGAGGCAGGGACAAGCTGGGGCTGGTTTTGGTATGCGGTGGGGTGAGGGGAGATTTTGAAACTTGTGAAGTCCACACTGATACCATTGGGCTGCAGGCTTCCCAAGCAGAATATGTGTTGCTGTTCCTGCAACCTTCAGGTGGCATCATTGTGGCACTGCAGGAGGCCCAGGATGGACATGTTGTCTGTGGAATGGGAGGGGGAGTTGAAATGGTTCGCAACTGGGAGGTGCAGTTGTTTAGTGCGAACCGAGCGTACACCAATTTTCACAACCTCAGCATGATTCACATAAAGCGTAAATAGCTGGCAGGGTGGAGCCCATAGAAAGAATGTGATACAGTAAGTTCTCAGGCAAGATTAGAATACTTAGTGAATACTTTGTTTCAGTGCTTACTCAGGAATAAGGTGCTGATAAAATGTTAGTGGAAGTGTCTATCCGACTTTTGCTGTACTGACATGTGACACCCTTGTTTCAGGATTGGTGAAAGGACATTTCATGGTTGTTCCAAGCAAATCAGTTTAACATTAGTTGGGAGGAGATTTAATAAATAACCAGGGGAAAAAGCAATAACTGAAGATTGATGAGGGACTGCATTGGATGTTGTCGATATGAATTCCAAGAGAGCTTTTGACAGCATTGAGATTTGTGGATTAAGATGATCAGTCAGTTTGGATAAAACATTGTCTTAACATAGAAACACAGAAAATAGGCATGAAGCTAGGCCTTTCGAGCCAGCACCACCATTCAATATGATCATGACCGATTGTGTAATCTCAGTATCCCATTCCCACTTTCTCCCCATTCCCCTTGATCCCTTTAGCCGTAAGGGCCAAATTCAACTCCCTCTTGAATTTATCTCATGAACTGGCCTCAACAGCTTCCTGTGGGAGAGAATTCCACAGGTCCACAACTCTCTGAATGAAGAAATTCTTCTTGTCAGTCCTGAATGGCTTGCCCCTTATTCATAGGCTGTAAGGACAATAATCAATGAGCCATAGTAAATGGCTGTTTCCTCAGGCTGGAAAATATAAGACACAATTGCTCTGCAAGGTTTAGTGCTGGGACCACTGCTGTCTTTGAAACATGTTAATGGCATACATGTGCGAAAGTGGGGAAGTTTCAGAATTTGCCAGTACTGCACATTTGAAGGTATGGCAGGCAGTAAGGATATGAGTGGGCTACTAAAGGGCGGATAGCCTGCAAAGCAGGCAGACAGGTGCCTAAGTAGAATTTCATCAAGAAATAAAAGGGGATGCATTTTGGCAGAAGGGGTATAGAGAGATATTTCTTATGGTCTGATAGTTACATGGACACAGAGATCTAGCAGTTCAGGGATATCGATCTTTGAAGTGGGCAAGGCATGTGGTACTAGACTTCATAAATAAAGGTGTTGATTACAGAAGTAGCAATGAAAAAAGAAATAGGGAGAAGATTATATATGAGGGTGAGCTAACCAGTAATATAAAAGAAGATTGCAAGAGTTAATTTAGATATATAAAGGGGAAAAGAGAGGTAAAAGTGGACTTTGGACCACTGGAAAATGACGCTGGAGAAGTAGTAGTGGAGAACGAAGAAATAGCTGAGGAACTGAATAAGCACTTTGTGTTAGTCTTCAAGGGGGAAGACAAATAATATCCTAAAAATTCAAGAGAGTCGAGGGGTGGAATAGGGACAGAAGTGAGTATGGTGGCCGTCACCAAGGAGAATGTGTTAGAAAAACTGAAAGGTTAGAAAGTGGATAAATCACCTGGGCCGATGGACTACACCCAGAGTTCTGAAGGAGATAGTTGAAGAGATAGTGGTGATCTTTCTGGAATCGCTGGAGTCAACAGAGTCCTGGGAACGAGAAGATTGCTAATGTGACCCTCAACCCATTTAAGAAGAGAATAAAGCAAAAGACGGAAATTGCAGGCTGATTCGCCTGATCTCGGTTGTTGGTAAGATTTGAGAGTTCATTGTGAAGGATGAGATTTCTGAATACTTGGAAATACATGGTAGGGTTATTTTCATTAGAAGGACGGAGATTGAGGAGGGACCTAATTGAGGTCTACAAAATCATGAGGGGTATAGACAGGGTGAATAGCAAAAAGCTTTTTCCCCCAGAGTGGGGGGACTCTATTACTAGAGGTCATGAGTTCAAAGTGAGAGGAGGAAAGTTTAGGGGAGATATGCATGGAAAGTTCTTTACACAGAGGGTGGTGGGTGTCTGGAACGCGTTGCCAGCGGAGGTGGTAGACGCAGACACGTTAGCGTCTTTTAAGATATATTTGGACAGGTACATGGTTGAGCAGGGAGCAAATGGACACAGACCCTTAGAAAATAGATGACAGGTTAGACAGAGGATCTTGATCGGCGCAGGCTTGGAGGGCCGAAGGGCCTGTTCCTGTGCTGTAATTTTCTTTGTTCTTTGTAAAATGGGGCAAAGTCAGCACAGCTTCATCAAGGGGAGATCATCCCTGAGAAATCTGTTAGAATTCTTTAAGGAGGCAATGAACCGGTTAGACAAAGGAGAGCCAATGGATGTTAACTACATGGACTTCCAGAAGGCCTTTGACAAGGTGCTGCACAGGAGGCTGCTGAGTAAGAATAGAGCCCATGGCGTTAGAGGCAAGGTGCTAGCATGGATAGAGGATTGGCTGTCTGGCAGAAAGCAGAGAGTGGGGATAAAGAGTCTTTCTCAGGATGGCAGATAGTGACAACTGGTGTTCCAGAAGGGTCAGTGTTGGGATCACAACTTTTCACTTTATACATTAATAATCTAAACGAAGGAACTGACAGCATTCTGGCTAAGTTTGCAGACAATACAAAGATAGGTGGAGGGGCAGGTATTGAGGAGTTGGGGAGGTTACAGAAGGATTTAGATTAGGATTGTGATCAAAGAAGTTGCAGATGGAATACAATGCTGGAAAGTATGAGGTCATGCATGTTAGTAGGAAGAATAGAGGCATGAACTATTTTCTAAATGGGGAGAAAATTCAGAAATCTGAATTAAGGTAAACTTGCAGGTTGAGTTGGTAGTTTGGAAGGCACATACAATGTTGGCATTTATTTTGAGAGGGCTAGAATATAAAAGTAGGAATGTACTTCTGAGCTTTTATAAACTCTGGTCAGACCATATTTTAGAGTATTTTCAGCAATTTTGGGACCTACACCTTGGGAAGATGCACTGGCCCTGAAGTGGGGCCAGAGGAAGTTCACAAGAATGATCCTAGGAATGAAAAGCTCAACATATGAGGAATGTTTGAGGACTCTGCATCTATGCTTGATGGAGATTAGAAGGATGAAGGGGTATCTAAGTGAAACTTACAGAATTCTGAATGGCCTGGACAGAGTGGATGTTTGGAAGATGCTTCCATTGGTAGGAGAGACTCGGACCTGAGGGCTCAGCCCTAGAGTAAAGGGAAGACCTTCTATAATAGACAATAGGTGCCGGAGTAGGCCATTTGGCCCTTTGAGCCAGCACCACCATTCATTATGATCATGGTTGATCATCGACAATCAGTATCCTGTTCCTGCCTTGTCCCCATAACCCTTGATTCCACTATCTTTAAGAGCTCTATCTATCTCTTTCTTGAAAGTATCCAGAGACTTGGCCTCCACTGCCTTCTGGCGCAGAGCATACCATATATCCACCACTCTCTGGGTGAAGAAGTTTTTCCTCAACTCTACTCTAAATGGCCTACCGCTTATTTTTAAACTGTGCCCTCTGGTTCTGGACTCACCCATCAGCGGAAACATGCTTCCTGCCTCCAGAGTGTCTAATCCCTTAATAATCTTATATGTCTCAATCAGATCCCCTCTCATCCTTCTAAACTCAAGAGTATACAAGCCCAGTCGCTCCAATCTTTCAACATGTGATAGTCTCGCCATTCTGGGAATTGACCTCGTGAACCTACGCTGCACTCCCTCAATAGCAACAATGCCCTTCCTCAAGTTTGGAGACCAAAACTGCACACAGTACTCCAGGTGCGGTCTCACCAGGGCCCTGTACAGCTGCAGAAGGACCTCTTTGCTCCTATACTCGATTCCTCTTGTTATGAAGGCCAGCATGCCATCAGCTTTCTTCACTGCCTGCTGTACCTGCATGTTTGCTTTCATTGACTGATGTACAAGAACACCTAGATCTCGTTGTGCTTCTCCTTTACCTAACTTGACTCCATTGAGATAGTAATCTGCCTTCCTGTTCTTGTCACCAAAGTGTATAACCGCACATTTATCCACATGAAACTGCATCTGCCATGCGTCCGTCCACTCACCTAGCCTGTCCAAGTCACCCTGTATTCTCATAACATCCTCCTCACGTTTCACACTGCCACCCAACTTTGTGTCATCAGCAAATTTGCTAATATTACTTTTAATGCCTTCGTCTATATCATTAATATATATTGTAAACAGCTGCGGTCACAGCACCAAACCTTGTGGTACCCCACTGGTTACTGCTTGCCATTCTGAAAGGGACCTGTTTATCACTACTCTTTGCTTCCTGTCAGCCAGCCAATTTTTAATCCAACTCAGTATTTTGCCCCCAATACCATGTGCCCTAATTTTGTTCACCAATCTCCTATGCGGGACTTTATCAAAGGCTTTCTGAAAGTCCAGGTACACTACATCCACTGGTTCTCCCTTATCCATCTTCATGGATACATCCTCAAAAAATTCCAGAAGATTAGTCAAGCACGATTTCCCCTTTGTAAATCCATGCTGACTCTGACCTATTCTGTTACTGCTATCCAAATGAGTCGTAAATTCATCTTTTATAATTGACTCCAGCATCTTTCCCATCACTGACGTCAGGCTAACTGGTCTATAATTTCCTGTTTTCTCTCTCCCTCCTTTCTTGAAAAGTGGGACGACATTTGCCACCCTCCAATCCGCAGGAACTGATCCTGTATCTATAGACTTGGAAAATAATTACCAATGCGTCCACAATTTCTAGAGCCACCTCCTTAAGTACCCTGGGATGCAGACCATCAAGTCCCGGGGACTTATCGGCCTTCAGTCCTAACAGTCTATCCAACACCATTTCCTGCCTAATATAAATACTCTTCAATTCGTCCATTACCCTAGGCCCTTCAGCCACTATTGCATCTGGGAGATTGCTTGTGTCTTCCCTAGTGAAGACAGATCCAAAGTACCTATTCAACTCTTCTGCCATTTCCTTGTTCCCCATAATAAATTCACCCGTTTCTGACTTCAAGGGCCCAATTTTAGTCTTAACCTTTTTTTTCTTTTCACATACCTAAAAAAGCTTTTACCATCCTCCTTTATATTTTTGGCCAGTTTGCCTTCATAGCTCATTTTTTTTCTGTGTATTGCCTTTTTAGTTATCCGCTGTTGTTCTTTAAAAGCTTCCCGGTCCTCTGGCCTCCCACTCATCCTTGCTATGTTATCCTTCTTCTCTTTTATCTTTATACAGTCCTTAACTTCCCTCATCAGCCACGGCCGCCTCTGCCTCCCCTTAGGATCTTTCTTCCACTTTGGTATGAACTGGTCCTGCACCCTCTGCATTATATCCAGAAATACCTGCCATTGTTGTTCCACTGCCATCCCTGATAGGGTATTGGACTATTGAACTTTGGCCAGCTCCTCCCTCATAGCTCCATAGTTCCTTTTATTCAACTGCAATACTGACACTTCCGATTCTCCCTTCTCCCTCTCAAACTGCAGATTAAAACTTATCATATTATGGTCATTACCTCCTAATGGCTCCTTTACTTTGAAGTCCCTGATCAAATCCGTTTTAGAATGGAGTTAAGGAGAAACTTCTTCGGCCAGAGAGTGATGAATCTATGGAATTCACTGCCACAGAAGACTGTGGAGACCAGGTCATTTTAGTATATTTGTATGTAAGACAGAGATAGATAGGCTCCTGATTACCCAGGGAATCAACTGTTATGGGGAGAATGAGATTGAGAAACGCATCAGCCATGATAGAGCAGACTTGGGCCGAATGGCCTAATTTCTGCTCCTATGTCTTATGGTCTTACGGAAGTTACACCAAACCTAAATAGATTATTTAGGTGCCACCTAGAGTACTTCATATGGTTCTGATGACCACATTTTACAAGGATGAGAAATCTTTGAGAGAATGCAGAGGTTTATCAGATTGATTTCTGGGATGAGGGATTTAGCTATGAGATTAGGTTAAAGAAAGTGAATTTGTTTTTCATAGGGACCTGAGACTAAGGAGCAATATCAGCTGAGCAAGATTATTAAAGGTTAACTATGAGGCAGATTAAGGTTTTGGGTAGAAGATTCTGGGAAGTTTTGAGGTAGAATTTTTTAAAAATGTGGTTGGTGGTAATGACCTGGAACTTGCTATCGTTGAGCGAAGTAGAAGATGATCAGTGAATTCCACATTGCCCAGAGAGCAGTTAAGAGTCAACCACATTGCTGTGGGTCCAGAGTCACATGTAGGCCAGATCAGGTAAGGATGGTAGTTTCCTTCCCTCAAAGACATCACTGAACCAGATGAGTTTTCCCCAACAATCAGCAATGGATTCACAGTCATCATTAGACTCTTAGTTGGACAAGCACTTGAGAGAAATACAATTTTAGGATTATGGGAAAAGGATGGGAGTAATGGAACTGACTGGATTATTCTACAAAGAACTAGTATGGACTTGATGGGTTGAGTGGCCTCCTTTACCATAATGGTCCTGACTTTGTTTCAAAAGCATTTCTGATGATGATGTAGTTTTTGATGCTTAGTCCCTGCCACGGGGCAAGGAACTGGCCTAAGTTTGCACACATCAGGTGTAAAGATAAATGAATTTGGACAGAGAGACACTTTTTCTTTTATTCATTCACGGGATGAGGGCGTCAATGCCTAGGAAGCAATTACTGCCCATCCCTAATTGCCCAGAGGGCAGTTAAGACTCAACCACATTGCTGTGAGTCTGGAGTCACATGTAGACCAGACCAGGTAAGAATGGCAGTTTCCTTCCATAAAGGGCATTCATGAACCAGATGGGTTTTCCCCAACAATTGGCAATAGATTCATGGTCATCATTAGACCCTTAATTCCAGATATTTATTGAATTCAAATTCCATCATCTGCCTTGGCAGGATTCAAACTTAGGTCCCCAGAATGTTATCTGGGTCTCTGGGTTTATAGTCCAGCGATAGAACCACTAGGCCATCACCTCCTGTTACGAGAGCAAAATATGTGGGCGCCACAGATCTGAAATTAAAACAAACTGCTGTCGATACCCAGGAGGTATGGCGGCATCTGTGTTGAAAGAAAAACAGATTTAGCTTTTCAGATCAACCTCCCTTCATCAGAACTGGGAATAATTTGAGATGTAAACAGTTATTACACCAAACAAGGAAGGGTAGCAAAAAGCAAGGAATGGTCAGTTATGGGTAAGAGCAGGAGACACAAAACAAATGACCGTGCAAGACAAAAAGAAATTCCAATGGAATATTGTCACAGGGTGTCCCTTAAAACAAAGATGGTGTCTGCCTGACCTCATGGTTAGTGTGTTCTATGCTGACTCAACCAAACAGTCATGGAACGAGAGGTGTATGGACAGAAGGGTGAGTTTTCCTGGAGAACGGGGTTCTAAGCCAGGGTCTGTTGTCTTTGGTCTTTTGTTCCTCCACTGCAGCAGTATCAAATAATAGAACAAATCAAGAAACAAATTTAGATATAAATGTAAAAAAAAAACCACCAATAGTTGCTGACCAATAACAAAAATAAAACACCATCAGAGCAAAAGGTCCTGAACAACAATGGTTTGAAACTACTGAATTCAACACTGACTCAGAAAGACTGACAAGTTAAGAGAGTGTGCAGTCTTTAAAAACTTGACACAATTGTGTCATTTTGAAGCTCTGGACAAAAATAGTAACTGAATGATACAGGTATGAGGTAAATAAATATTTAATAAAACAAGATGAGCCATTTAATTTCCATTGAAGAGTGCCCTGATCAAGGTCAGAAGCTACATGATTCCTGAAAGGGTGGCATTTGGCAGAGGCTTGTCTTGTTGACAGGTGAGGTGCTGCCCTTCGAGAAGCAACATAAGAAATCAAAACGAAGAATTAAGGTGACGGGCCGCTATTGCGTAGGGGCTGAGCAGAGGTATTCTGCAAAGTGGTTACATAATGTGTGTTTGATCTTCTCCATATTGAAGAGACCATTTATAAATTGAAAAATTGACACAAAGATTCTTGATTTCCTGGGAAGAGTGCTTAAAGCCTTGGACAGCACAATGATAAAAAGGAACACGTTTTACTTCCTGTACTTGTGTGGAATTGCCATGAGAAGGGAAGGGAGGATTATTGAGGAGTGGCCCATTGTGTTTGAGGTGGAGATGGGAGGGAATGATGGGCCCTTCAGAAATGCTGATATTTGAAGGAAGAGAACGATACTGTGAACTCAAGCTGGTGGTTTCCAAAGTGGAAGAAGATGATCCGCGGAATGTGGACTGAATGACCAAAAACAAAAATCACCACCTATCTCAACTTTTGTTACTGATTTAAAACCTACAACCTTGAATTATTGACCAATTCAAGGGGGAACCTCTTCTGAAGCCTTTCAAGAGCTCTTTCAATCTGAGATGTCTGTTATTCTCTCAGGATAGTCTCAGACCACAAATTTCAAACACAGCCTAATTTACCATCTGTTTTAATATATCATAAATAAATGGAGGTTTTAGTTTGTTATAAGTTTTGTTTCTCATATGCTTGCACAAAATATTGAGCATTGGAAAAAGATTTGAAATAGTGCCATAAGACAATACAAATTGTGGAAACACAAAAAAAGCTACACCATCTTATAAACAAAATTCCCATTCACTCCAAATTTCTATTCACACTTCTCACTTTTCATGACCACACTGTGTGACAACTCTCTGGTGACATTTGGCAGGAAGTGTCCTTACACATATTTAATTGGCTATACAGCATGGAGTCTGTTGGTGCCACTCAGTGCAAACTGTCCAGGCAACTCTGCTGAATCTGCCCTACCAGAAGAACAGGGCATATGGAGCAATAGTGATAGTGGAGCCTGGGACATTGGCTGTGTGGTATGATTCTGTGAGTATGACTGTGTTGAAATGTTGATGGACAAATCAGTGGGACTTTGGAGTGATAGGGGAACCTCAAGGTGAATGGGGCATGATGTGCATTTATCATGCCTAGTATTTAAGTTGCCATTGTACGATCTATTCAGTTTGATAATTCATTTACTTCACAGCAGGTTGGGAGCTGAGAAGCTAACTGAGCCATTTCAGAGGACAGTTAAGAGTAACCACCATCTGGAATCCAACACAGACCAGACTGAACAAAGAAAGCATTCCCCTCTTTAAAGGACATTGACAAACAAGTTTCTGATCACTGTTACTGTTATTAGCTTTTTATTCCAGATATGTCCATTTAATTGAATTGAAATTCCCCAACTGTCAAAATGGGATTTTAAGTGTTTCTGGATCATTAGTTGAATAATTGAGCACTGATGGCCTATTGTAAACTCCGGGCCAATATTACAAAACTAGTAGCAGTACTGTTAACGCAGTGCGGAGCTGGAGGAACACAGTCCAGGAGGGCCCCGATCCAAAACATCAACGTTTCTGCTCCTCTGATGCTGCCTGGCCTCATGTGCTCCTCCAGCTCCAAACTGTGTTCTGACTCCAGCACATGCAGTTCTTGCTATCTCCGTTAATAACCACTAGATGGTGGCGTTGTACAAAAAATAAACTATAATGCTATTTTCATTGTTCAATACATCAAACGTATAGTGGTAACTGTATCAAAACACCTAACACTCAAATTTAAATTATAACCAATCAATTGAATAGTCTATATTTGAAGCACTTAAATTTGAATGGCTTTCAGTGTTCAATTGCTTATATTGTATTTCTGTCTCCTAATCTCCTGGGTACTGACAAGCTGTTGGCCAATGTTGAAGAGTGACTGGTTTTAACTTAGCCATAAATCTTCTACTGCATCTCGTGGGGAAGTTCCAATCTACACAGAGTGAAACTGCGGTGGGGGGATGAGTGGTTGAGTGACTATTTTCACGTTTTTGGTAAGTTAAGGATCAGCATTTCAATGCAGCATTCCACTGGAAAAAGGCTTCCATTGAGTTTTTTCTTAAAATGTCCTTTGATCTCACTGGAGGTGATCCCAACAAAAGCAGCTCTTACAGTAAATTAAAGGGTCAAATGGTCCTAATCAGAAACTGATGTGATCTGTTGATAAACCATTGTGAATGTTTTAAATTATTATTCATTATCTAGTTGAGGGAACAAAAGTCACAAAGCAGACAGACTAATAATTGTTGTATCTATTTTTATGGATGGACCAACCCCTTCAAAACATATTCAGAAGATAGTCTAGACCCTAACTTTACTTATTTTAAAGCTACTTGTAAGGTGTTGCATTCCAAATGCAATTTGTTTGGTCAAACTACTTCACATTAAGCAAAATGCACTTTGTATTTTAACTAGAGTAAAAATTATCAAAAAGTAAAGAATTGGCTTAACTGTATCTCTATTGAAATGCTTAACAAAATAATATATGTGTTAACTACTACTAATTAATTGTTCCAATATAGTACATCTCGTAAACACACCCTTGGCAAAGGCAAATTCAGAAAATAGATTGTCTCACATGCATTTCTAGCAGCAGGATGAGAACTCCAGCTTTTAGCTGTAATTGACAGAGGAATAAGAGCTTCCACATCCAGCTTCGCGATCCCAGCAACTGCAGAAAGCTAAAACTAAAAATCCTGGTTCCATGGGAGTTTGAACCCACCCATTCAGGCTGCTTCTATTGTCCCAACTTTAAAAAAAAAATCCCAAGACCTCACAAGCTGTTTGCTTTTTGGATTCAAATAGACAGCTGTTCACCTTTGTCTTAAAATTTCTATTTGATATCTCTTAAGGCCATAGAATTGTCACAATATCCATAACTGTCTGGATGTGAGTTTGCTCGCTGAGCTGGAAGGTTAGTTTTCATAGTTTTCATGAGTTTTCAGCTCAGCGAGCAAACTCACATCCAGAAACTCAACCTGAGCTACAAATCTTCTCAAAACTCGCTATCCATAACTGTCACATTGGGGGAATTTCGTCAGCAGACCATATTTTCTGCTCCTCTGAGGCTGCTTGGCCTGCTGTGTTCATCCAGCTCCACACCTTGTTATCTCGGATTCTCCAGCATCTGCAGTTCCCATTATCTCTGATCTCATCCCTTTCCAGACAGGGGCGGTCTATTTTGGATACTGGATGAGTGCCGATTGAAGACGGCATTGTGAATATCAGGGAGCATGGAAGGTGTTATATGTTGGAATGGGGGCTAGTGGGCTGTGAGGAACCAGCAGGACTAAAGGTTCTAACATCTTCTATAGATGTCCGAGAAAACTAAGATGAGCTTTCTAACTAGCCTGCATTTACACTCATCTCCTCATAGTCCCCTATCCTCTGCTTCTGCAGTTACTGGATCTGTCCCACACTTTACAGAATCTCTACAGTGCAGAAAGAGGCCATTCACCTCTTTGGGTAGGCGAGTCCAAGGGGAAAGATTTACAACAGACCAAGGGGTCACACAGAGGGTGGTGAGAGTATGGAATGAGCTGCCAGACGAAGTAGTGGAGTTTGGCACACTTACAACATCTGGATGGCTAAATGATTTGGAAAGATTTAAAGAAACATGGGCCAAATGGGACTAGATTAATTTAGGATATCTGGTTGGCATGGGCAACTTGACCGAAGGGCCTGTTCCGTGCGCTATGTCTCTATGATTCTATCGGCCTGCACCGAGCCTCTGAAGAGCACCCCATTCTATCCTTATAACCCTGCAACCCCACATTAACCAAGGCTAATCTGCATAAACTGCACATCTTTGGACTGTGGAAGGAAACTGGAGCGCACAGATACAGGAGAACGTGCAAATTCTAAACAGCCAGTAGCCTGCAGCTGCAATCAGAGCCAGGTCCCTGGCACCGTGAGACAGCAGTGCTAACTACTGAGCTGCCAACTGACCACTGGGACTGGAGAAGGTCTGCTGAGTCTGAAATTTCATAACTGAAACTACCTGCAGCAACAGTCCAGCTGCAAAAGCTTTCGATTTCAGAGCCAGTGTGATTTTTTGATTACGGAAGTGATGGAATGTTAACCACTTGTATTTCTGAGTTAGGCTCGAGGTCAATCTTACCCTCATTGGTGCGCTGGCATCACATTTCATCAGCATCTCCCTCCCTCTCTACTCCAGATTTAAATTCCCAGTGATGTCGAGTGAGAACACTGTTGAGCAGGATATAAACTTAGCACTTGACCCAAACTTGTGGGATCCCTGTCTGACGAGTTGGGTTAAAATTGTGCCCATAATTTCTAACACCAATGAAGCAGAATAAAAAAGAAGCAGAGATGGTGTCTTATTAGTTACTTTGGATTACCCAGACAGGGTATTAACAGGTGATCAATCCTCGACAACCCATTTCCCACCCTCTCGAAACATTAGAATCACTCTTGCCTGACATTGCAAAAACGGTAAGACACTGCCAGACCTGCAGAGTTTCAGCAGCAAGATCTGTTTTTCTTTCCGAATTCCAGCATACGCAGCTCTTTGATTTATTCCACTCATCTTTAGGATTCATTCCCCTGATACTTGCTTTGCTGACTTCCCAATCTTTCAAGTTCCATAAACTACAACTCATCCTACTTGTATCCTATCCAGCACCAGTCCCACTCAACCCTCGCACCCACTCTTCTATGATCTGCATTGACCGCACTCCGTTTCCCAATACATGAAACATAAGGTTCTCATTCGCACCTTCAAATGCCTCCACATTGTGCCCTATAAAACATTTCCAGTCCATTTTCAGCTTTCAGTGCTCTGACATTAATCTTTAGAATCACAGATAAAACACCTTAACATAACCCTCTCTTCAGACTAAAAGAAAACATGCACCACTGAAAGTATGATATTAATCATAATTAGCCTTTCATTCATAGCATCATCAACATTGTTCAGTAAATTAACCAGGGGTAATGATATCTACTGTAAATGTTGAGATATAAATTTCTGCATTATTAACAATATCATTATAATATTTAAACAATCTGTGTTTTCACCATCACTGCTGTTGGTTTGGTGATTTCTGGTATGGATGAATCTCCATTTGTGCCTTCAGTCTTTGTTTTGGGCGAATAAAACTTAAATTTGTTTGGTTTAGACTGAGTTAGGTTGAGGTTTTTTTTGAGGGCTTTGTTTTCACTGCAGAGCCTAACGAACTCTCTCGTTGTGTCTTCCCGAAGCTGTCACGGCCCTCATCCTTCACATACAACACTGGTACCGTTTCAGCCTGGACTGACTCGCAGATACCCACTGAAAGACTGACACCCACTGTGTCCCTAAAAAGCTGCTGCGCACCTGAAATTAACACTGGTATTCTGAAGTTGCCCGAATCGGTCAATGATGTTAGAGAAGGGAAAGATGGCGTAGTAATTCCCCTGGTCAGGGGTGGGGCGGTGTTGCAGGGGAGAAGTGACATCCCCCTGGAGGAATGACAGAGGAGGCTGTGCCACCAGACCCTGGTGCAGGCTCACCACCCAGTCCGGTGCCACCTCTACGCAGTAGAGCGATGATCAGTAGGTACTGTGGGAAGGTCAATGATCTTCGCTGCTGTTCCAGTCTCAGGGTTTCTCCTCCCTGCTGCCCACCACTCAGCAATGGGAAAACAGGCACTGGAATAGGTCATACAGCCCTGTCCTGCCATTCACGGCTGATTGGGCATTTCAATGCCCTGTATCCTGGTCTCTGGTACCGCACTCTGCTCTCACCAAGATTCTGGCTCTACCAGTCTCACCATTTCCTGTACCATCTTCCCTTACTTATTGTCACCCCCTACCCCCCACGAAACCTCACACACTGCTTACCCTCTGTGCTGCCTACCTCCCGGAACACCTCACCAGCTTACCAGCACCTACACCAGCACTGACGCCTTTGTCAAACCCATTCTCCTCTCACTCACTTTCTGAAGAATGAGGCCTGAAGAAAAGTTATACCTGAGACATTAACCGCTCATTTCCCCCAGATACTGCCCGGCCTGCTGTGTTCTTCCAGCCTCCTGTTTGTCCAAAGAAAAGCTGAAAGGAGTGCAGGTGCGACGAATCAGGAACAAAAACTGAAGTTGCTGGAAAAGCTCAGCAGATCTGGCAGCATCTGTGAAGAAAAATCAGAGTAATCAGCCCTGAGGAAGGACCCGAAACGTTAACTCTGATTTTCTCTTAATAGAGGTTTTCTGCCGAGGTTTCTCAGCAACTTTGGTTTGTCTATCCCGGACTCCTGCTTCTGCAGTGTTTTTTGGTCTCTTCCCTCTTCTTTCCCCGGCCTCTCTGCCCCCAACTGTTGTTGACTGTGAGGGTTCACAATGTCCAGGGCAGGGAGGTGTACAGCAAATAGGGGCTGGGTTAGAGGAGAGGGGGGGCAATTGTTTTGGATGGCCAGGGAGTAGCGACTCTGTAGGGTGTCTGTCCTGTACAGTACATGGCTCTGTGTATGATGTTGTGTCCCTCACCTCAGCAGGTCCTGTAGATATCTCAGATGTCAAGTCCTTTATCCCACCCACATTGTCAATGGTAGTAGCCATTTTCTTCCCCATTGAGATTTCTAGCGCAATGGAAGGTGACAGAGAAGGTCCTTTTTGGTCTCTGCATGTCAATGAGCTGCCAAACACCTACTCCGCCTTTCTGATGGCCCTTCTTGTGAACCCTGTAGGCTGCACACCTGCCCAGGTCCTCACCCAACGCAACTACACGAGCCTACATGTGCCCACCATTCCCGTGCTCCCCCAGCCACTGGCACATGAGATGTGTAAGACGCTGTCTCTCTCCTCGGTCCCCCGAAGCTGGATTGTTTCTGACATTGGGTTGAGGCCTCTGTCCTTCAGTAGCCCCTCCTCATTGATACCTGCCTTACAAACATTGCTCTCCCTGCCACTGTTGTCCTTCCTCCTAGTGTGATTCCCCAAAGGGTAGGGTCCCAAGTCTTCTACCTGCAATAGTAGCCACTTGTCCCCCTCAAACACCTTTCCCCTCATTTTTTTTTCTATGGATGGGTGCAGATGATTGACTGTGAATGACTCCCTTGAGTGACCAACTGGACAAGAAGTGCCCAGACCTCTGACTGAAGCTTGTGCTATGCCTCCCACAGCCTTCACCACCACCCCCACTTCACCCCCCCCCCCCCCCCCCCCCAACCCCTGGACTTGCTGCAAAGAAGCACTGGACTGATGGGAACCCACTTCATGAACTGCAAGGGCACGGGCCCTTGGCCAAGGATACCCTGACCAGATGGGTGACAGTGTCCAATCTGTTGGACTGGTATTGGAACAGGCCCTGACTATCTGTGCCAGGTCAGCCTGATTGTGCCAGGATCCCCAACATTACCAGGAGCCCCCTGACTGACGGCTATCTCCATAGATTTCTCTGAGGGTGACTCCTCTAAGAGTTTGACCCCAGGCTCCCTGCTGGCTGCCCATGCCTGGTATTTGCGATGTGAGCTGCTGGCACATGGTGCAGGGGTGAGATTGACACACCCCACTGTCCCCAGTAAGATGCAAAGCCCCTTAGACTGCTGAGCAGCAAGGCAAACTGCTAGTTATGTGACTGGATGAATTGGCAAAGCGAGGCAAGGCAAGGAATGGATGCTGTGAGCTTGCAAGTCGATGCTAAGTGACTGAGCACCGAAAGTTACCTTCTGGCCCAGCCTATGAGGTGGGTACATCACTCTGCACAAAGTCTCCCTGCTGCATCCATGGTGTTCCCTCTAATGCAAGACTATGCTTCTAGAGCACCGTGCCAGTGTATCGTAGAGGAGCCGAGATGGTCAGGAGGGGTTGGCAGATGATGGATGCTAATGTCTGTGGATGAGGGTGTTTGCGACTGGTTCCCCATGGATTGTGCCTCGAGATGCTGATTGGTCCAGTGCAATATGGAGGGCCTTCAGTGCTCGGAGTTTTTATTTTTACCTGTGGTTAATTTCAAACAGCTTTGCATTATTTGAGCTACTAAGTTCAGACATCTTTGAGAATGTTTGGTTGTATTTCAAGCAGTGAGCAAACTGACCGTGAATCCACAAGAATTGGAAATTAACCTACTACGTGTAATGTCCTATCAATAACTCCAGAATTGTTTATTCCAACCCATTCATAATGCTTGTGGATTCGATCCATTCCTGTTCAATACAACAATGTGAGTATAGGAGTTGGGTCGCCATGTTGAGGTTGCACAGCACGTTGTTGAGGCCTCTTTTGGAGTACTATGTACAGTTCTGGTTGCCCTGCTATAGGTAGGATATTATTAATTGGAGGGGATGCAGAAAAGATTTACAAGGATGTTACCAGAACTGGAAGGTTTAAGTTATTAGGAGAGGCTGCGTAGGTTTGGGGACTTTTTTTTGTGGTGTGTAGGAGGTTGAGGGGTGATCTTGTAGAGGTTTAGCAAATCATGAGGGGTATAGACAAGGTGAATAGCAAAGGTCTTTTCTCCAGGGTAGGGGAGTTCAAAACGAGAGGGCATAATTTTAAAGTGAGAGGAGAAGGAATTAAAAGGGACCTGAAGGACAAATTTTTCACACAGAGGGTGGTTCGTGTGTGGAGTTAACAGCCGGAGGAAGTGAAAGTGGCAGGTACAGGTGCAACATTTAAATGACTTTTGGATAGGTACAAGAGCAAGAAAGGTATAGAGGAATAGCCAAAGCACAGGCAAATGGGACGAGTTTAGTTTGGGAAAACCTAGCCGGCATGGACGAGTTGGACCAAAGTGTCTTTTTCTGTGCTGTGTGACTCAATGACACTTTGAGTCAACCCAGTCTCAGAGACAGGGGAAGGAAGGCAAAATTCTGTCTTCCTCAGAAAATGAAGACTGACAAGATAATGGAGCAAGAGCTTTCGGACTGATTGATGCGATTTCTGGAAATTGATCTTTGCCCTCATGGTGTTCAGTTCACAAATTGCTACAGTCATAAAATTTTGTACAAGACCAGTGAGTGTGTAAGTGAATGCAGACACACATACAGAACTGATTCTCTGAGGGCGAATGATTTTCCTTATTCTTACGTAAGCTCATTAATGCAACTGCAAACAGCTTTAAAGCCTCCATAAATTTAATGAACTTTTATATCAAAAATCCATGAATAGAGTTTAATAAATTTAAATGGAAACTTGATCCTGTTGTAAAAATGTTTCTTTTCATTGGTAATGCTTTAGCGAGTGGAGAGGTCACCAGCTGGCAGGATGCCTGTCCTCTTAGTGTACAGGTGAGGGTGTTTTTACTTCTTTCCAATGACCTAATTGCTGCGGAGGTTTTTCTGTACTCCAGTGGACGGTATTAACTAGCACACTGGGTTGTACATACTTTTGCAGTCTGGTGCACTGCATAATATGTGCCACCTGGGACCAGAGTCAAACTTGCCTGTCCTGCAGTTAACAGGCAGTCAAAAAAAAAGTAAAAGGAAGTAAAATGAATGAAAACTGCAACATTCCATTCAAAAAATGCCCCACTTCTCTGCTGCCTCCTCTGATTCCCAAAATGTGAGCTTTTGTATAATGGTCCCTTAGCGTTATCCACAAACAGAAGCATAAGACTGAATATCTCTATGACACAGTTGTCAGCATGTAGGTTGGAAATTCTGCTGATGTTAGTTGTGCAAATATAGAATTGTCCTATGTATTAAAATAAACCTCTTTTTATTCTTTAAGCAAATTTCAGAGCAGAAGGACTGCTAATCAACTGTAATTCATGTAATTCAAGTGCTGTGTTTTCTGGAATTAATTCATCAAATTCTCGTTGTTTAAGCCTGAAGAAACATTGCTGAAAAAAAACACATTTTACTGTCCTGATCTCATCAGAAGGATTCGAGGGAATATCGATACGTGGGGAATAACAATTTTAACTGTAGGACAAGAACATGCTGATTAGCAAGTGGAGCAATTTGACAGAATGCCATGGTGGATGCATCAGTGAGATGATGACCGACAGTTAACTGCTGAGCTTGGTTCATTTAAATTTAAAGCAGGCACGTTGACTCTGATTGGTCAAGGCGTTGCACTGAGGAATGAATAGTGAATGGCTGTCACCTATTTTGTTCAATTGAGACAAACACAATGCATGCACCAACATTTTCTATCTGCAAAGAATAGGATCCTGTGTTGTAATGAATTGTCTTAGTTTCTGGTCCGCATAATGTGCCACACTGCACGCTGGACTGACAGTCTTAAATTGGTTGTCAGCACAATACTCAGCATGCCAAGATGGTTTAGAAAATGGTATACAATCACATCTAACATTTAAGTATTTTCCTCATCAACCTGTGCAGAGATATTACTAGACAGCTTTGGAGCAGATGAAACCTGAATCCAAGTCTCCTAGCTCAGGGCTGAGGACTCTAACGCTGTGGCATAAGATCCCTTGGTACTGTTTTTAGAGTTGGGCTGTTGGCACGGTCTGTACCTCGCTTGGTATGAATTATTTTATGCTGTGCCCTGTGTTGCTTGGTATGTGGTTCACAGTTAGATTGCAGATTTTGACTAGTTTTTTTATGCTGGTGCCATGCCTCAGTAGAAGACAGCACCATAAAAACAGCATCCGTTTGAAATATGCTCCACACCATAAACTCACTTAAACAGAAATGGTTTGGCAATGTAAGTGATGACACCACTAAACACGTAACAAGTCTCTCTTGAACACAGACCATTGGAAATTGAGGTGTTTGTTCTTGTGCATGGTTTCAATTCTGATGTGACATTGCCCCACATCAAATGGGAAGAAATATTTGCTGAGTTTGCAAGCCTCTACTCCCAGCTCAACAGATGATCAACATGAACCGGCATCTGTTGGAAATGTTGAGTCCTTGATGCCTGGCTGATCAAGTGCATGCAAACTGAAAGATTTTGAATGACCTGCCCAATTTTTGCATGTAGCATGTGTCTCTGGATGTGTCATGAGACACACACATCCGTAACGCAACAATGGGACAGGAGTTATCATTAACAGACTTAACAATGTCAAAAGAAAATATGATAATCTTACTGATAGGTCAAAATTTGTATCTGCTGCCCAGCATGACTGGGCAACCTTGTTCTAAAGCAAGCATATAATTGTTTTGTGTGTATACATAACATACATATCATGTGTCCATATGTGTTATATACATGCACACATACGCGAGGGACCTCCCTCACAGCTCACTGCACTTGTTGTACCTTTGGTAAGACTCACAAAAGTGATGTCCCATCTTTGACCAACGCCATACCACATGAATTGACCAACCAGTTTTGCGCTTGTTTTCAGCATAAACAGTATAGTATTCCTTCACATTTATGAGGAACATCCAGGATATGCATATCAACGGCAATGCTACATCCATATGCTCATCCCATATTGCTAGCCTACTCACTGATGTACCACTCAGGAGCACCATCGTCAGCTGCACTGCTCTACTATGTCACCGTCGTGTAAATTGTTGAATTTATGAACTCAGCAACCTGTGCGATTGAGTTCAGTTTTAACAATATGACGAGTTTTGAAGCAATGTTTCCTCTAGGCACAGCTCTTGCTTGTCAAGTTCGGAGAGCAATGTCAATTCAATGAACTGGTTACTCCGTATACAATATGCAGATAATAGCTTTGCAGCTGCATGTAAGAGTTTCCGTACGCTCTCTAATAGACTCCACCCCATGTTCACATTCACCATTGAAATGGTCCAGGCAATTTCCACCTCACAGAGATACACCACCCAGCAATACACTCTGGCATTGATCCCTTCCATCCCTTACTGCCACCACCCTTACTCCCTCTGCTCCACCTCCTCTGTCACACCCATCCACCTCATTCCCACCACTCCTGCCTCTGCACCTCACCCCTTCACTGCAACCCCTCAACACCTCACTCCCTAACGACTCACCCTCTTCACCATAGCCCATCCACCGCACTCTGCACAAGCCACCTCCTCTGCCTATCCACTCCACCACACCTCCATCTCACTCCCTCCACCACGCTCCCTCCATTACACCCATAGCTGACCCTGACAAACACACCCCCGTCATTGCACCTCTCATCCCTGACCCATAATCCATGTTATGAATCTAACTCACAAGTACCTTTGGTAAAAGCTGGAATGTATATCAGAATCCTCCCTCAACAAGAGTGTGACTAATACCAGGTGTCCAAACTCAGATCAATTTTTACAAGCCTATCCAAGAGCCCTCAAATCCCACCAACACCGCTATCCCCACCCCGCCAAAGACTTACTGTCACCTCACAACTGTAATACAATGAGGTACGCCTGATGAAAACGGAGTGCAACAGCAAAGAGGCAAAGTTACAATCCGAGGGATGCAAAGGCATCACAGAGAGTGGAGTAAAGAATTACAACAGTGGCTCCAGCAATTACGCTCTGTCCACAGATCGGACAAGCTCCCAGCATCTCCCTACGGACAATGCAGGCTAATACAACCCCTCAACCTCACCCCCTCAACCTCACCCCCACAACCTCACCCCTCAACCTCACCCCCTCAACCTCACCCCCTCAACCTCACCCCCTCAACTTCACCCGCTCAACCTCACCCCCTCAACCTCACCCCCACAACCTCACCCCCACAACCTCACCCCCTCAACTTCACCCCCTCAACCTCACCCCCTCAACCTCACCCCCACAACCTCACCCCCTCAACCTCACCTCCAAAACCTCACCCCCTCAGCCTCACCCCCACAACCTCACCTCCAAAACCTCACCCCCTCAACCTCACCCCACAACCTCACCCCACAACCTCACCCCCTCAACCTCACCCCCACAACCTCACCCCCACAACCTCACCCCCTCAACCTCACCCCTACAACCTCACCTCCAAAACCTCACCCCACAACCTCACCCCCACAACCTCACCCCCTCAACTTCACCCCCTCAACTTCACCCCCTCAACCTCACACCCTCAACTTCACCCCCACAACCTCACCTCCAAAACCTCACCCCCACAACCTCACCCCCACAACCTCACCCCCTCAACTTCACCCCCTCAACCTCACCCCCACAACCTCACCCCCACAACCTCACCCCCTCAACCTCACCCCCTCAACCTCACCCCCACAACCTCACCTCCAAAACCTCACCCCACAACTTCACCCCCTCAACTTCACCCCCTCAACCTCACCCCCACAACCTCACCTCCAAAACCTCACCCCACAACCTCACCCCCACAACCTCACCCCCTCAACCTCACCCCCACAACCTCACCCCCACAACCTCACCCCCTCAACCTCACCCCCTCAACCTCACCCCCACAACCTCACCCCCTCAACTTCACCCCCTCAACCTCACCCCCTCAACTTCACCCCCTCAACCTCACCCCCTCAACTTCACCCCCACAACCTCACCCCCTCAAAATCACGCCCTCAACTTCACCCCCACAACCTCACCCCCTCAACTTCACCCCCTCAACCTCACTCCCTCAACTTCACCCCCACAACCTCACCCACTCAACCTCACCCCCTCAACCTCACCCCCTCAACTTCACCCCCTCAACTTCACCCCCTCAACCTCACCCCCTCAACTTCACCCCCACAACCTCACCCCCTCAACATCACCCCCTCAACCTCACCCCCTCAACTTCACCCCCTCAACCTCACCCCCTCAACCTCACCCCCACAACCTCACCCCCTCAACCTCACCCCCTCAACCTCACCCCCTCAACCTCAACCCCACAACCTCACCCCCTCAACTTCACCCCCTCAACCTCACCCCCTCAACTTCACCCCCTCAACCTCACCCCCTCAACTTCACCCCCACAACCTCACCCCCTCAAAATCACCCCCTCAACTTCACCCCCACAACCTCACCCCCTCAACTTCACCCCCTCAACCTCACTCCCTCAACTTCACCCCCACAACCTCACCCACTCAACCTCACCCCCTCAACCTCACCCCCTCAACTTCACCCCCTCAACTTCACCCCCTCAACCTCACCCCCTCAACTTCACCCCCACAACCTCACCCCCTCAACATCACCCCCTCAACCTCACCCCCTCAACTTCACCCCCTCAACCTCACCCCCTCAACCTCACCCCCTCAACCTCACCCCTCAACTTCACCCCCACAACCTCACCCCCTCAACCTCCCCCCCTCAACTTCACCCCCACAACCTCACCCCCACAACCTCACCCCCTCAACTTCACCCCCTCAACCTCACCCCCTCAACCTCACCCCACAACCTCACCCCCTCAACCTCACCCCCTCAACCTCACCCCCACAACCTCACCCCCTCAACTTCACCCCCTCAACTTCACCCCCACAACCTCACCCCTCAACCTCACCCCCTCAACTTCACCCCCTCAACTTCACCCCCTCAACCTCACCCCCTCAACCTCACCCCACAACCTCACCCCCACAACCTCACCCCCTCAACCTCACCCCCACAACCTCACCCCCTCAACTTCACCCCCTCAACCTCACCCCCACAACCTCACCCCCACAACCTCACCCCCTCAACTTCACCCCCACAACCTCACCCCCACAACCTCACCCCACAACCTCACCCCCACAACCTCACCCCCTCAACTTCACCTCCTCAACCTCACCCCTCAACCTCACCCCCTCAACCTCACCCCCTCAACTTCACCCCCTCAACCTCACCCCCACAACCTCACCCCACAACCTCACCCCACAACCTCACCCCCTCAACTTCACCCCCTCAACCTCACCTCCAAAACCTCACCCCCTCAACTTCACCCCCACAACCTCAACCCACAACCTCACCTCCAAAACCTCAACCCCACAACCTCACCCCCACAACCTCACCCCCTCAACCTTACCTCCAAAACCTCACCCCCTCAACTTCACCCCCTCAACCTCACCCCCACAACCTCACCCCCTCAACCTCACCCCCTCAACCTCACCTCCAAAACCTCACCCCCTCAACTTCACCCCCACAACCTCAACCCCACAACCTCACCCCCACAACCTCACCCGCACAACCTCACCCCCACAACCTCACCCCCTCAACCTCACCTCCAAAACATCACCCCCTCAACTTCACCCCCTCAACTTCACCCCCTCAACTTCACCCCCTCAACCTCACCCCCACAACCTCACCCCCTCAACCTCACCTCCAAAACCTCACCCCCTCAACCTCACCTCCAAAACCTCACCCCCTCAACTTCACCCCCACAACCTCACCCCACAACCTCACCTCCAAAACCTCAACCCCACAACCTCACCCCCACAACCTCACCCCCACAACCTCACCCCCTCAACTTCACCCCCTCAACCTCACCCCCACAACCTCACCTTCAAAACCTCACCCCCTCAACTTCACCCCCTCAACCTCACCCCCACAACCTCACCTCCAAAACCTCACCCCTCAACCTCACCTCCAAAACCTCAACCCCTCAACTTCACCCCCACAACCTCACCTCCAAAACCTCACCCCCTCAACCTCACCTCCAAAACCTCACCCCCTCAACTTCACCCCCTCAACCTCACCCCACAACCTCACCTCCAAAACCTCACCCCCACAACCTCACCCCCTCAACTTCACCCCCTCAACCTCACCCCCACAACCTCACCTCCAAAACCTCACCCCCTCAACCTCACCTCCAAAACCTCAACCCCTCAACCTCACCCCCACAACCTCACCTCCAAAACCTCACCCCCTCAACCTCACCTCCAAAACCTCACCCCGTCAACTTCACCCCCTCAACCTCACCCCACAACCTCACCCCCACAACCTCACCCCCACAACCTCATGCCCTCCACCTCACACTCTCTGCTACCCCCACTCAACCTCACCCCCTCAATCTCACCTCCATATCCTCGCCCCCTCCAACTCACACCCTTTGCCTCACGCCCTCCACCTCACGCCCTCCACTACCCCCACTCAACCTCAAGCCCTCAACCTCACCCCCTCAACCTCACCTCCACAACCTCACCCTCCACAACCGCACCCCCTCAACCACACCTCCATAACCTCAACCCCTCAACCTCATCTCCATGACCTCACCTCCATAACCTCACCCTATCCACCTCACCCCCTCCACCTCATGCCCTCCACCTCTCGCCCTCCACCACACACTCTCCATTACCCCAACTCAACCTCAGTCCCTCAACCTCACCCCCTCAATCTCACCCCCTCAACCTCACCTCCATAATCTCAACTCCATAAATTCACCCCCTCCACCTCACACCCTCCACTACCCCCACTCAACCTCACCCCCTTCACCTCAACCCCTCAACCTCACCCCTCCACTACACCCCCACCACTAAACCCCATCCCCTTCACCACCTGCACAACACCCCCCACCTCATTCCCTCCACCTCTTCCCCTCCACCTCACACCCTCCACTACAACCCCTCCAACTCAGCCCCTCCGCCTCACCCCCCTCCACCTCAATCGTTCCACTATATCACCTCCACATCACACCCTCCACCTCACCTACTCCACTCCAAACACTCCACCTCACCCCCTCCACTTAACTCCTCCACTGCATGCCATCCAACTCACCCCCTATATGCACGTGCTCCATCTTACCCCCTCCACTACACGCCCTCAACGACACACCCTCCACCTCAACGCCTCCACTGCACACACTCCACTTCATCCCCTCCACGACACATGCTCCACCTCACCTCCTACATGACACACACTCCACCTCACGCCCTCCACCACACCCCCACAACCACATGACCTCCAAATCACCCCCTCCACTACAAACCTTCCACCTCAACCCCTCCACTACACACCCACACATCTCACCCCCTCCACTTCACCCCATTCACTACTCCACCTCCACTACACACCCTCCACTTCACCCCCTCCACTACACCCCCTCCACCACACCCCCTCCACTACACTCCCTCCACCTCACCCCCTCCACTACACCCCCTCCACTACACACCCTCCACTACACACCCTCCACTACACACTGTCCACCTCACCCCCTCCACTACACTCACTCCACCTCAGCCCCTCCACTACACTCCCTCCACCACACCCCCTCCACTATACACCCTCCACCTCACCCCCTCCACTACAAACCCTCCACCTCACCCCCTCCACTACACACCCTCCACCTCGCCCCCTCCACTATACACCCTCCACCACACCCCCTCCACTACACACCCTCCACCTCACCCCCTCCACTACACCCCCTCCACCACATCCCCTCCACTACACCCCCTCCACCTCGCCCCCTCCACTATACATCCTCCACCTCGCCCCCTCCACTACACACCCTCCAGCTCCCCCTCCACTACGGACCCTCCATCACAGGATTCATGGAAACATGACCACCTGCAAGTTTCCCTCCAAGCCACTCACCTCCTAACGTGGAAGTTTCCTCTATATTAGAATTATTCGTTGGTGCAGTGAGCATGCACTGATACGGAAAGTTTGGGCTGAATGGACTCTTTCTTCAGTTGTTGTAACTCCTGCTTGCATTAGCAGGAATGGTGTGGGAGCTGCCTAACTCCTGGGGAAAGGAGACGAGCCGGGGTGGAGCCTACTGATGGCTAAAATTGATAAGCATTGATAATTGATACAGGGACCACAATGTATGCCTACCTTGTATTGCAGCAATGCACAGATGGCTGCCGCTTACCTTCATGATTGTGATCTACCGCCCTTTGCTGAACTCTCTGCTGGAGCGTCTTCACACCCCAGCAACGTGTGAGTGAGACCAACACCACTTCAATGAGGAGTGCATTCTGCCTACGGGGTGCTCATGCAACTGGCTTGAAGCAAGCTGAAACCTACAGCAGGCCTCTGAGATTGGCTGGCTTGGTTTGGTGACAAACGTCAACTGCACCTGGAGGACCGTCATCTCGGTGAAAGACGGCCTTTGGTCTGGCCAAAACCTGTCGGTCTTCCTGAGCAAGTATTTGACCCTGACTGAGTGCCGCAAACTAGTGCATTCCAACTTCCAGGACTACGTGCTGAGGGGTGCACTAAAGCTTGGGACAACTGCTGCCCAGGTTCAGTGGGGAATGACAACAGCCTGAGGTCTTCCTGCTGAAGCTAAATGGGGGTCTGTTCAGTTATTGAACTTTCCATGTCCCTCAACTATATGTAAATATGGTCAGGTAAGAAATATCTATGATGTGTTTGCCGGATGGATTCACATTCCAATATTTGATTCGTCATAGGCTACAGTGGAAACTGAACTTGCCTCAGTGACTATGTATGACGAGATTTTTATGAATAAAGCACACTTTTGAAATTAAAAAAGTCTGCGGGCTAGCAGGCTGACTGAAAGGAGGCAGCACTTTATCAAGGTGAACCATTCAGCTCTATTGGCTTTATCTGTTTCTGTTGTGTGGCAGTGTGTACACATTAATGAAAATCTTTGCCAGCCTTCAATAAAAATAAAGTCGGGTTCTGAGAGCAGGCAGCTTTCAAAGTCTGCAGCATTGACCTACTATCTCATAGATATGTCGTCTCAGCCTAGGCTCCTGTATGGGTGTGGAGTCCACCTTTACACGTAATATTGGCCTCTTTACTGCTATAGAGCCACCACCTGGCTATCTGACACTTGATAGGATGCGGCAAAGGCATGGAATGGCTGCACTGTTCAGTTCCACACTCTCCTACTGAAAAATACAAAATGACAGGGGTTATTATTAAATTGAACTTTTATTTTACTTTGTTACATTTTCTCCAGTTGTACACTAAATTGCAAAGCAAACAGCAGCTTGTTCACAAGAAAAACATCTCACCACTTGAAGTTTGTATTTCATGTTGAACTTGGCACACGCGTTCACTCGATAGTATGGCAATAGAGCTGTCAGCACATCTATTGAATCACAGAATTCCTATGCTGTGGAAACAGGCCCTTTGGCTCAACAAGCCCACACCAAACCTCAAAGCAACCCACCCCAATTATAACCCACCTAACCTGCATATCCCTGAACACTACGGGCAATTTAGCCCAGCCAATCCACCCTAACCTGCACATCTTTGGACTGTGGGAGGAAACCAGTGCACCCAGAGGAAACTGACACAGACACAGGGAGAATGTGCAAACTCTGTACAGACAGTCTCCTGAGGGTGGAATTGAACCCAGGTCCCTAGTGCTGTGAGCCAGCAGAACTAACCACTGAGCCACCGTGCCGCCCTAGAATTTGAGATCATTAGATCTCAATTGAGATCATTATATTCAGAGTGTGCAGCACAATTAAGTTAGGCATCATCACATATCTTGGGTAAGGAAGGAGAGGAAGTGGCGATCTGCATTTTTACATGCACAATGTCTGCCAGGAACAATCTTGTGCCATCAACTCTGTTGTGGTGAAGGTTAGTCATTTGCTGAGTTCCTACCAGTTTCTGGGCCAAACTATGCGGCCTTTTCACCAAAGTCTTCCACAGGTCACCCAAGACATGCCCATCCCGATGTGGAGATTCAATGGAAATGTTCGAAATCCATGACCCGAATACCAGGCACTTCAGAATGGAAACAGAAGCTGCTGAATGAGAATCTCAACACCATTGTGGAATTGAAGGTTCTATCAGACCCACTTGGTCAAGAATGTGCCTCATCACAGAAACATTAGCATTGCAGATGAAGAGTGTTTGGACAATCACATGTATTGGAACTCTTTTCAAGAGGAATCCATAATTCACCCTGCTTCTTTCCTGCTGTATTGTATTCTCCCAATACAGAACTGTGCAGCATGGACACAGACCCTTTGGTCCAATGCGTCCATGCCAAACAGATATCCAAAATTAATCTAGCCCCATTTGTCAGCATTTGGCCCATATCCTTCTAAATCCTTCACATTCATGTACCCATCCAGATGCTTGTTAGATGTTCTCATGGTTCTAGCTTCCACCATTTCTCCTGGCAGTTCATTCCTTACATGCTCGAACCTCTGCATGAAAATGTTGTCGCTTGAGTCCCTTTTTAATCTTTCCCCTCTCACCTTAAACCACCCCAGGGAAAAGACCTTAGCCATTCCCCCTATCCATGCCCCTCATGATTTTACAAACTTCTACAAGGTCACCCCCTCAGCCTCCAACATTCCAGGGACCATTGGGCGAAGGATGGCTGTTGTAGCAGAAAGAATGGTTGCTTTGGTACGGTAGGTTTTCTGTCGTACAGCTGGGCTAGCAGGGGAGGAGGGAGTTACTGTTGACCCCAACTCAACATGGTGCTAGAACCAGGTGCCTGAAATGAGAATGGAAATCTTCATTTACCACAGCGGGAAAAACACCAGTAGCAGTTTGGCTACTCATTCTAACCGATTCCAATTCCTTTCCAGTGGAGACACTGGGGTGGTGTGTATAACAGTCAGTTAACCCCTAACCAGCAGAAGCACCACAAAGGCTTTCATTTTGTGAGGATTAATATCCATGACTTGATAAGCAAGAATAAATGCAGTCAAAATGGGCCAAGTCATAGATAAGGTGAATAGCAAAGGTCTTTTCCCTTGGGTGGGGGAGTTCAAAACCATAGGTTTAAGGTGAGAGGAGAAAAGGGCAACCCATTCACAGAGAGGGTGGTTATATGTGGAATGAGCTGCCAGAGGAAGCAGTAGATATAGGTACAGTTATAACATTTAAAAGACATTTGGACAGGTACATCAATTGGAAAGTTTGAGAGGGATTTGAGCCAAATGCAGGCAAATGGCACTAGTTTAGTTTGGGAAGTCTGGTCAGCATGGACAAGTTGGACCAAAGGCTCTGTTTCAGTGCTGTATGACTCTATGCATTATCCCATGATAACTGGATTCGGTCAGCATTTTAAGTGTGAACCTCTGAGGTGTGCCAGTGTCTGTAATTCACCAAATGTCAATCACAGTGGAATTAGAAAACTATGAATGCAACAATAATGTATTGATACTTCACTGAGCTCTAATATTTTATTAGAAAATTGCAGCAAACATTTGCTCACCTCTTTTGCGAGGGAAAATGTGCAAAGGAGATTCCGCAGTTGAGCTCGGAAGTGGAAGTTCGCATCTGTTAGCGAGCCAGGGTGTAAATACTCTGCTGATTGTTTCTCTGTATAACATGGGTTTCCATTTAAAGAGCTAAGGGAGCAGAAAGGTCAGTAGGGAAAAAAAACAGATCATTTAATCCCACCTGCAAGATCTAATGCTGCTTCAGTTAGAATGAGAACACAAAATGTTAGGACTTTGATGTGGTAATGAAGTGGGAAGAAAACATCTGTTTTGCTGATAGATATCAAACAATACAGCTGTTGACGCTGATATCTATCATGAATCCTCATTGCTTTCCACTAATGGTGGTGTTGATATTTTTAAAAATAAGGTGAAGGTGAACTCTAGGCTTTTTACTTCAACTAGTAGTGTGTCCAAGATTTTTGACATCCTATCGACATGTGAACACAATGCAGAATTTTCCTTTTTTTTGTTGCATGCAGTAATCATTTCACACATTCAATGAGAAGGCAAACATATGAAAAGCAAACAATATTTGGGAGGTGTCTTATCAAAGTGAGACTCAATTCATCTGGTGATTGATGTAACAGACTGTTTGCTGTGTTAGATAGATCGGGGCAGAATTAGGCCATTCAGCCCATCAACGCTGCTCTGCAGAATGGAAGGGCAAAATGGTGAAGAATTAAGTCTGCATCAGTGTCTCATTGCAATTTCATTTGGGAAAATCATTTCAACATGCATCGATTTGTATCAAGTTTAACTGCTTCATTTCAGATGGGTTGAGGAAAATACTAGACAATAGACAATAGACAATAGGTGCAGGAGTAAGCCATTCGGCCCTTCGAGCCAGCACCACCATTCATTATGATCATGGCTGATCATCCACAACCAGTATCCTGTTCCTGCCTTATCCCCATAACCCTTGATTCCACTATCTTTAAGAGCTCTATCTATCTCCTTCTTGAAAGTATCCAGAGACTTGGCCTCCACTGCCTTCTGGGGCAGAGCATTCCATATATCCACCACTCTCTGGGTGAAGAAGTTTCTCCTCAACTCTGCTCTAAATGACCTACCCCTTTTTTTAAACTGTGTCGTCTGGTTCTGGACTCCCCCATCAACAGAAACATGCTTCCTACCTCCAGATTGCCCAATCCTTTAATTATCTTATACATCTCAATCAGATCCCCTCTCATCCTCCTAAACTCAAGTGTAAACTCAAGACCCACAATGAAACGACAGAACATAAGATTCAGAATTTTCTAAGAGTGAGATATAAGAATTTTAGAGAAATTATGATGGACATGAAAGCAAAAATGACCTGACTATAGATTTTTCTGTCTCTTCTCTCACCATCTTGGTTCAGACAGCAATGTGCTACCTTGCCCCAGCTCCTGGTTGGAATTTTCGAGTCTAGGTGATTTAAATGCTTACTTTCGGCAACCAGATAGGTACTGACTGGTGTGGCAGGACAGGAGTTGCATGAAGAATGAAGGTTTTAGGCATACCTCCCGGTGTCATATCTTCTGGATATCTGAAAGCTGAGGGCAACCTGTCAAAATTCTATAGGAAACAGGAAAAAGCCCGCAACAAGCAAAATCAGAAATCGCTGAAGAAGTTCAGCAGGTCTTGCAGCATCTGTGGAGTGAGAAACAGAATTAACATTTCAAGCCCAAAGTACCGCTGTCTCAGAGCTGAGAAATGCGTGTAACTTGATTGTATCTATTATACGCCTATAATTACACCTCACTGGGGTAGTGCAGTGGAAATCAAGCCCTGCTATTCAGGGGGTCATCACAAAAGTTAAACATTTTATAAAAACCACACGAAAATTTCCACCAGTTTAATCGTCTTCATGCGCAGGTTGACCAAAAGGTTTCAGTATTTAATAAAAATTATATTATTTATCACATATAAGTAGATTCTAGCTACAGGTAAACAGTGACGAGTTGTTTTTCTATTCTTTCATGGGATGAGGGTGTCACTGACCAGGCATCATTTATTGTCCATCCCTAATTGCTCAGAGGGCAGTTCAGAGTCAACCACATTGCTGTGGGTCTGTAGTCACATGTAGTCCAGACCAGGTAAGGATTGTGATCTGAGATAATGGGAACTGCAGATGCTGGAGAATCCAAGATAACAAAGTGTGAAGCTGGATGAACACAGCAGGCCAAGCAGCATCTCAGGAGCACAAAAGCTGACGTTTCGGGCCTAGACCCTCCATCAGAGAACAGTTTCCTTCCGTCAAGGACATTAGTGAACCAGGTGGGTTTTTCCCCAACGCTCAATTCATGGTTATCATATCATTAGATTCTTAATTCCAGATATTTATTGAATTCAAGTTCCACCATCTGCTGTGGTGGGATTAGAACCTCTCTGATGAAGGGTCTGGGCCCGAGACGTCAGCTTTTGTGCTCCTGAGATGCTGCTTGGCCTACTGTGTTTATCCAGCTTCACACTTTGTTATCCCCGAATGTTACCCAGGTCTCTCGATTAACAGTCCAGCAATAAGACCACTAGGCCATTGCTTCCACAGAATATCTGGCATATAACTCTACAAATTAAAACTCTAACCTCTTTATGAAATTCCATCCACACGTATAGACACAGACAGACACGGGTGCTATGGGCAGAGAGACAGTCTGGGGAGACACTTCTGTGCTCCGAGTCCACAGAGTCCAATGAGATGATCCGTTTGGCTTGTAAGGACTTCCCGCTCATCAATCTCTTTCCTCACCAGGTATTTTCACTTACTTTGGAGAGGCATACAATGATTAGTTCACAGCTTATATGGCCTCTGACTTATCTGTTAGAAGCAGCAGTTTATAGCAACAGTTTACAGCAACCCGCGAGGGAAAATAAATTAGCTTTCTTCAGGCTTTAAGTAATTTTTGCTGCACAGACAGAGGCAACATTTCTCCTTTTTGGAGGTCCAAAGGCTTCTGGTTATATTGGACACATCCACAAGCTGTTTAGCTTTTCAGCCAAGCACATAGCTGTTGGTAGGCACAAGACTTTTGTTGTTGATAACTGGACATCACTCCACAGACCAATCAGCTAACTGTTACTGGTCAAATCCTATTTTGTACACCTGGGTATAGTTCATCTGCAACTAAATTTTCCCCATTAGTTTAGTGAACAACACCTATAGTAAATGCTTGCTTTTAAAAAGCGAACCAATCCTTAGTTTTCTAAAATAAATAATTTTTTCATTTCAGTTTATAATAAAAAAGCTGATACATTCAAAAGAGTACAGTCTTTCCAACAACCCTACTCCCCCCTCGCTGAGGCTGTGTCCCAGTAAAGGTTAGTAGTCCTGAGGTAATATTAAAAGATCGAAGACTCAAAAAACAAAGAATGAGAATGTCCCTATGGTCGAGGGTCAAGAAAATTAATGCACATCTTTGATAACTGACCCTGCCCCAAATTTATTCTTACTTCATGGCTCAGTAGTTAGCACTGCTGCCCCACAGTGCCAGGAACATGGGTTCAATTGCAGCGTTGGGCGACTGTCTGTGTGGAGTTTGCACATTTTCCCCATGTCAGTGTGGGTTTCCTCTGGGTGCTCTGGTTTCTTCCCACAGTCCAAAGATATGCAGGTTAGGTGGATAGCCCATGCTAAATTACCCATAGTTTCCAGGGAGGCACAGGCTAGGTAGATTGACCTAGGGAAATGCAAGGTCACAAGAATAGGGTGTGGGTCTTGATGGGGTGCTCTTCAGAGGGTTGGTTCGGACTTGATGGGTTGAATGGCCTGCATCAATACTATAGAGATCCTATAATTTCTTAAGTGTAAAATGCTCTGAGCATTTTTATAAACATTACCAGGGCAATATATAAAAGATTGTTTCTCAGCCTGAAAATCTCTTCAACTCTGAATTAATGGCTGCTGTCATTCCTCACTATATTAGATCTCTCCTTACTCTCAATTTTGCAATTGTTCACCAATTAATATGACAAATCAACTTGCATCTGGATGGTATTAAACAGTGTTAGTTTGATAATAACTTCATCTATCTCCATTTATCTTCACTTCAGTCCCAGAAGAATTCTTGTTCATAATGGAAAACATTAGTTTTGTCATTTCCTTTTAATGTACAGTAACAATTATGGTGTGGAATGGCATGGGAGTATAGCAAGGACTCACCACATCGAAATTAAAACAAGACAGCTGTTAGGATTAGATTGCCTTGCACTTAATAAATGAACAATGAATGATGCAGTTTTCACTATTTTTCTCGGTCTTGTTAGTTGAGTGAAAACTAGTTCTGTGCAGGGGTGAGGTATTCCAATCTGCGACTACAGGGGAATGGTTTGTGAGAAAATGATATTTCTTGTTAGCTTGTGAAGGTGAAATGTCTGCCGTTCAGGCCAGTTCATTTCCCAACGTGATGCTGAGTCGGTCTGTCTAAAAGGTAATCATTAACGTAACTCCCTCCCTCAATTCACTTCTCACCAGTGATGGGATAGAACAGCTGCAGACTCCCTTTTTGCCCAACAAGATATATCCCAATATAGGATATACAGCACCATTCACCAGGCACAGGGCAGACAGGGGTTCTGGGTTAACACCACCCTAACGTTTCCCATGATGCTGCACCCCAGTAGGACTGTGGACAGGTTTTCACCCTGGACCCAATGTCCAAGACTGTGGGCGGGCTTTCCAAACTTCTCGCCTCCTGAATCAGAAGTTGTGTGGCCAACTGAGTCAGGGTTGACACATTTTTGCCAACACAAGACAAAGTAGGAACAGGAGCAGGCCATTCAGCCCCTCGTGCCTGCTCAACCATTCAATACAGTAGTGGTTGCTGTGATTGTGATGTCAATTCCTCATGCCCACTTCACTCCCTTGCTCCTCTCTTGTTTATCGCTGTGGCTGACTACTGGAGAATATCACAGCCCTTCAATTAAAAATTAACATTAAAAAAACCCTCCAGATCAAACCCCTTGTTCAATGTCAGCAGCAGAAAATCTGACCCGTGTTTTCATCAAATAATTCATCCAGAACACTCCTTGTTCTCAGAATATCTCACTTTTTCTGTTGGGGCAGAGTTGAATCATTTGAGTGTGAAGGCCCAAATTGTCTCACATGTGTAGATTAGATTAGAACTGCAACATTAGTACAGGCTGTGTCTAGAGTATGGAGATATCACTGAATATCCATAGCCTTTCCACACACAAAATCCTTGGAACGAAAACGAATCCCGGATGGCAAATGTACTTTAAAAAATGCTAACATGCGTGAATTCCACTCAATAAAATATGTATTTAATAAGCAGATTCAGGTTTGGCAATAAATTTATACCTAATTAAATACTTATCGACGAATTCATAATGGCTTGTTTTTCGCCTCCCAGTAGGAGGCTACGGGCTCACCATCCAAAGGTAGGCCTCAGGGCTTCATTGTAACGATTGGGTGAACTATACAGGCCCCTCCAGTAGGTTAGCAAAACATCCCAGAGTTCCATAGATTGCCTTACATTAAAGGCCCTTGTCCTGGATTGTCTCGTAAATCCTTGTAGGTATTCCTTGTGCATCTCCCCCCAGGCAAATTCTTTCCAACAGCTCTCTGTAGCAACACAGAACCCTCACCTCCCCATGCCCCCAGTTCAATCTGGTCAGATCCTTTAGAAGCAGCTTGTCCCTGCCAATCCATCTAATTCCAGGATGAGAGAGAAGGAAAACAGCAGAGATGAACAGGGCCAATTCGAACATGGACTGCAAACCCTCACAGACTAACTTGGAGCTTGCAAGATGGAGGATCATGTTCCAGGGTCACTGTATTGAGCAACCTCGGGAAAACAAAATCAAAGGTCCATTAATTTAGTTTCCTCACTGCCTTTGATTTACTATTAATAAGGATAACTAGGCTGTTTGAATTGGCAGGGTCATTGAAAATCGCAGGCTTCGTGGTAAAATCTCTAGAAATGCTTCCAACAGAGTTGCTAGCCCCTTTTTCTTTGCCAAACACCTGTTAGGTCCTATCAAATGCTGGTATTCACCTCAGGGAGGCCTATAGTCAGGAAGGGGTACTAAATCAGACATTTAGCCCCATCAATGGCATGGAAGGACACCCTAATGCCCGTTTTAGGTAGCTGCCAAGGATGCCTGAAAAAAAGATACTGCCTGACTCCCATGCTCCTGCAGCCCTGAAAAGCTGTTCCCTCTTGTACCGTTTCATTCTGGCCCCCAGAAAACAAGCTTTTAGCTCGAGAAGAGCGAAATTCAATCATTGGGCAACGGACTGTAATTGCTTCAAGGAATTTACACGGTTATTTTTGGCTCCTTTTTAAAAGCCAAGTAAATGAAACCTAAAAGTTACAGCATCATCCAATCGAGCAATAATTTTCATTTGCATCCTTTAGTGGGAATCTAGAAAGCAAGTGAATCCCTAAACAAATGAAAAGGGCAACGACATACTGTATGAGGTCAAAGGTCACACAAAACCAGGTCACAGTCCAACAGGTTTATTTGAAGACATAAGCTTTCAAGCTTGTGTTTAAAAAAACCTATTGGACTATAACCTGGTGTCGTGTGATTTTTGACCTTGTCCAACTCAGTCCAACACTGGCCTCTCCACATCACGCTGTATGAGGCATCGAGCTGACATAACTGGGGAATCTGGTGGTAGCTGTGAGCGTCCGGTAAAGTTTCCAGAGTCTAAATTCATTTAATTATAATCTTGTACAAGCAAGAGATGCCTTTGGTTTGTTTAATAGACTTAAACTCCAATGTTCTGAGGAAGGGTCCCAGACCTGAAATTTTTTTTAGATTTAGATTAGATTCCCTACAGTGTGGAAACAGGCCCTTTGGCCCAACAAGCCCACACCGCCCTTTGAAGCATCCCACCCAAATCCACCCCCCCAAAAACCCACATACCCCTGAACACTACGGGTAATTTAGCATGGCCGATCCACCTAGCCTGCACATCTTTGGACTGTGGGAGCAAACCGGAGCACCCGGAGGAAACCTACGCAGACACAGGGAGAACGTACAAACTCCACACAGACAGTCGCCCGAGGCTGGAATTGATCCCTGGTGCTGTGAGGCTGCAGTGCTAACGACTGAGCCACCGTGCTGATTCTGATTTCTTTTTCATCACAGATGCTACCAGACCTGCTGAGCTTTTCCAGCAACTTCTGTTTTTGTTCCTGATTGACAGCATCTGCAGCTCTTTCGGTTTTTACCCAATGTTTATTTGTTTCCTCGATGTCCTACTGTACAGAGCCAAACTGCTCTGGTAACATTGCATGCATATACATATATTTTTAATGAATAAAGTATACTTTTGAAATAAAAATAAAACATAGTCTAACCGGGCCATAGGGCATCCTCCCTTGTTAGAAAGAAAGAGACAAGCAGTGGTGGTTTAAGCTGAGGGTCGCCACACCTCAGGCAAGTCGCGAGGTGGAGAAGGAGAGTCTTTTGGGTGTCCCTCAAAAGAACCGATGCCTTGTTACTGCTGAGACGGCACAGAGACAAGCAGCAAAAACAAAAAAAAATTCCAGGAATTTGATTTATCAGTGCAGATCAGCTAGGCTCATTCTCCTGAGGGGAGAGTAAAAGAGGCTTTGAGGTTCCCTAATTGAAATGTACATTGTTATGATAGAGAGCTCGATGTGGCAAAGGTTCACGTACCGGGGGATCTGAGTTAAACATTAAGAAGTTGGGAATAAAAAGAGAAGCCAAGTGTAACATTTCAGCACAGAGGCTAATAGGGTTGTAGAATGAGTTACCAGAGATGACCATTGAAGCAGACAACGTGAGAATCCGGAGACAATTCAATGCATTTCTGGAGGAGATGAATTTCACGGGATTACGACGCGCCTGGAAGGGATGTAGACTTAGAGTCTTTGCACATTTCTGGAAATTCCTTTGTTCTTAAGCCATTATTTAATACAGCCATAGATTCGTACAGCATGGAAACAGACCCTTCGGTCCAATTCATCCATGCCAACCAGATTCCCTAAATTTGGTCTCCTCCTGTTTGCCAGCATTTGGCCCATATCCATCTAAACCCTTCCTATTCAGCTACCCACCCAGATGACTTGTAAATGTTGTAATTTTACCAGCCTCCACCACTTCCTCTGGCAACTCATTCCCTACACAGTCTGTCTGAAAAAAAATTACACTTCAGGTCTTTTTAAAATCTTTCCCCTCTCACCTTAAACCTGTGCCCATTAGTTTTGGACTCCCCCACACTGGGAAAGAAACTTGGCCATTCACACTACCCATGCCCCTCATGATTTTATAAGCCTCCATTGGGTCATCCCTCAGTCTCCAATGCTCCAGGGAAAATAGCCCCAGTCTAAGACTTCTCCCTGTAATTCAAACCCTCCAACCCTAGCAACATCCTCATAAATGTTTTCTGAAGCCTTTTAAGTTTAACAATATACTACCTTTGGAAGGGCGACCAGAATTGTACACAGTATTCCAAAAGCGGCCTCACCAAGGTCCTGTACAAGCACACCATGACCACCCAACTCCGAAAGATTTATGAGACAAACCAAACGACAGAGAATAAGTCCAGCAAGGAGTGCTGAGGGCTGATTACAGGAATGGGTTTCCTCAGCCTAATCCTTGCTCTCCTTTCCACTTTCATTATATTTCACTATGTAGCATTATCAGTTTTATGAGAAAATCTGATTAATTTGACCTTCAAAGCTCTATGTTTTCTCTCTGCTATTAACATGAATCTGACTTGGGGAAGACATGGATATTATATTCTTATATTCTGATTTCAAAAATCTCAGGCGGGATATTCCTGCACGGCCCCAGGGTCAAGTGGGGGTCAGAAAGGCCCTCAGTGTTGATGAGATGTCGGGGTGGGGTGTCCGTAAAAACTCACTCCCTTGATTTTTCCTGGGATTGCTGATTTTAAGGCAGGATGTGCACTCGCTATCCAATAACAACAGGGTGGGTGACCTCCTGAAGCCAAAAGCCAAGGCAAGGCCCGAATGTAGAAATAACAGATGCCTTGCAGGGAAGGAGGGAGAAACATAGACAAAATAGGAGCAGGAGTAGGCCATTCAGCCCTTCCAACCTGCTCAGCCATTCACTATGACCATGGCTGATCACCAACCTCGGTAGTCTGTTCCCACTTTCTCCCCATATCCTTGATCCCTTTAGCCCTGGGAGATTGAAGCCAATGTGGAAGAGATCAAGCCCAGCATGGAGGGGATCGTACCTTGGTGGGGAGCGTGAGCCCAGCATAGCTAAGCACTTAAGGACTGTAATGTTGAACTTTTAACTTCATTTCTTTGTTTTTCTACTTTGTACCAGATATTTTGTATGCAGGTACCTTTGAACATAAGATGGCACTGCGAATGGCAACTTTACACACTTTTCACTATAATCCTGTACTCCCACACTTGAGGACACATGACAAAATCTAATTCCGGTTCTAAGTCTTTCTCGAAAACAGTCAATGTTTTCGCCTGAACTGACAGAGAATTCCACAGGCTCACCATGCTCAGGGGTATGGAATTTCAACCAATCTCATTTGAAAATGGCTTACTCCTTATCCTAAGGGTATAACCTGCCCCTGGTTCTGGACTCCCCAGTCATTTGGGAATATCATTCTTGCATTTACCCCATCTAGTTCTGTTAGAATTTCAAATGAGATCGCCCCTCATTCTTCAAAACTGCAGTGAATGTAGTTCTCACCAGATCCTGCCTGCCTCAGGAAAAGGCCATCCCTGGGTCATCCAGTCTCTTGCATTTTGTTTTTAAATTTGAGAGGAAAGTAGATCCAGTAGCCAGGCCATCACCAGAAATGGGAGGGAGGTGGTGTGGAGGTCGTACTCAGGCAGAGGGGCCTACCTGTAGTGAATGTTCCTTGGCCTGTGCCTGGGAGGAAGCCTGAACACCAAGCAGAGACTACCTTTCCACTTATATCAGTAGGCCTTAACCTGCTCGATACTCATTGTCGATGAATAATGTAGCCTCCAAATGGAGGGCCAAATTTCTGCGCCCAAACGCCCACCTCTGCCCTGGCAGGGCTAGGTTCTTGCCCATTATTACAGCCCTGAACGGAAAGAGGAGAATAATCAAATGCCCTTTTTCCCCAAGCTGACCTTGTACTGTGGTGACAAATCCTTCTCCTTTCAGTTTCCAACCCTCTGTCTGCAAGGTAAGTGGCTCGTTCTTACAGATTTCTCCATCAATGTTGTCACTGCAGCTCTGAAGCAAAATGAGACACATCTCTGCAAGGCAGTCAGACATAGAATGGCCGCCGTAGGGAAATGCTGGCTCCCAGCACTACCACAGCTAGGACAGCAAACACTGCTGTGTTCGGGAGAGGAATACGGGTATGAGGGATGGGTCAGAGTTCCTGTTTCCTCTTGACAGCTCTTGTATGTCTGGGATGTTGTAGGTCCCTTTTCCTGTATAATTCACTCTGGCAATAGAGTGAGGCACATCGACCTGTGAAACTGGAGCTTCGTCAGTGTAGGGCTTTTCCTTTCTGATCATCATCGGTAATGACACTAGTGAAAGCTATCTAAAGTACAAAAGCGTTCATTAAAGTTTCCCTTTGTGATGTCTCACATTACTTTTCACAATTATATAAAAGTACAATCCTTCAGACTAGAAGCAGGCCATTTGGCCCCTCAAGTCTGCTCCACCATTCAGTAAGATCATGGCTGACCTGATTTCGGCCTGAAGCCCATATTCCCACCAACCGCCAATAATCCTTGACCTTCTTGTTACTCAAGAATCTATCTGCTGCCACTTTAAAAAAAATTAACATCGCTGCCTCCACTGGTCTCCAGGGAAGAATTGAATTAGCTTTATTGTCGCATGTACTCAAGTCACTGCTTACAGCACTATGTTGGCTACAAAGGTACCTAGGCACAGATTCTCAAGTTCAACTTCTCAGAGAAAAAAAAATTAGAAAAGTGAAGAAATAAAAAGTCGAGAAATACAAACCGTAGAAGTAAATTAGAAAATGGGGAAATAAGAAGTTCAGAACAACAGTCCATTCTGGTATCTAGCCTCCACTCTATGATAACAAAGTGTGAAGCTGGATAAACACATCAGGCCAAGCAGCATCTCAGGAGCACAAAAGCTGACGTTTTGGGCCTAGACCCTTCATCAGAGCCTCTTGGATGAAGGGTCTAGGCCCGAAATGTCAGCTTTTGTGCTCCTGAGATGCTGCTTGGCCGGCTGTGTTCATCCAACTTCACACTTTGTTATCTTGGATTCTCCAGCATCTGCAGTTCCCATTATTTCTAGCCTCCAGTCTATGCTGGGTCTTGACTCCAGACTACACCAGGTTTCCCTCGAGGCCGGGAGGCTGTTCTGGAGAGATTCACTTACACACTGAGACAAATTAAATTCTCCTCATTTTTGTCTTAAATGGGAGACCTTTATTTTTAAAATGCACCCTTGAGATCCAATCTCCCGTGTATGATCAAAGCGAATAATATCTATTCAGCGAACACCAGAGTGCTTTTCTGATCAGTCGTGGCTGTGTTGGTTAGGATAATTAGAGTGATGATTGGGCACATTATTTTGCAAAAGGTAATTGTCGTTCGAATGCAGAGATCAAAGTGTTCAGCCGTAGAAGAAATGTGCACCGCCCACAATTAGTTAATCAAATTGGAAATAATCAAACAGGTCCAGGATCAGGAGCTGCAGACAAGCGTTCTGGTTGCAGCAAATGTTTAATTACTCCAGCACTGAAGTGATCTTCTGTTCACTTACATCTAGAAAGGGGGCTCCTTGTGGTAGTGCCCTACATCTCTGGGCCAAATGTTCAAGTCCCAACTGCCATAGAGCTATATCCTAACATAAAGCAAGTGACTGATCTTAAAAAGCTAGAAGTGAAAATACAGCTAATAATAGAAAAGTTATGACTGGGAATAAACAACTAGACTGCAAATTAAGCGCAAATGGTCCTTTGACTATTTTATGTTGTTCAGCAATTATCTGGTATCTTAAAAATTAACCTTTCTAAATGGGAATGGCTCCTGTAAGTTTTTGAATTGAATTTTACGCTGAATTAACTCACGCTAGATTCTGCAAGGAAATGAGTAGCTGCCTGAAAACAATTTTCCACTATAAAAGACAAAGGCTGTTGGATTTATAAAGCTGATTAACAGTTATTTTTTTCCACTTTAATTATTGCCTTAGAGAAATAAAACTGAAGAATTAGAGGATCTACTTTGTTCAGCATTGTGGGATGGTACCATAGCGCATGTGCTGGTTTATCCTATTACAATGCTGATAGCTGACTTTGATTCTTGTGCTAGGAACAAAGGCTAGACTAAATGCTAGGGTTCAGCTTCTTAGAATCCCCTCCATTGAGTCCACACTGATCCTCCAAAGGACATCCCACCCAGACGCATTCCCATATCCTTTCTCTGTAACCCTGCATTTCTCATGCTAATGCACCTAACCTACACATCCCTGGACACTGCAGGCAATTTTGCATGGCCAATCCTCACATCTTTGGACTGTGGGAGAAAACCAGCGCGCCCACGAAGAAACACAGAGAATGCGCAAACTCCACACAGACAGTTGCCCAAGGATGGGATTGACGCCAGGTCCCTGGCACTGTGAGGCAGCAGTGCTAACCACTGACCCATCATGTCATGCAGCTTGTGACTGAATTCTCATAATGAACATGGATATACAGAAATAAACTTTCCTTATTACCGAGATTAGGATGAAGAGGAATATGATTATGCAAGTGGTAACAACAGTCTGCTGTAGAAGGCCATGTGATACACTTCACAATAGACAAGGTGTTCTCTATAAAAATATACCACATGTACGCTCCCTCAAATCCTACAGCCTCAAAATAAATGTTGTGCCAAATTTTTGGAACTTGCAAATTTTGAAGAAAAAGCAATTGGAAGCCTTAATTCATAGAGTCACAGGGTCTAGGGTCTAGGCCCGAAATGTCAGCTTTCCTGCTCTTAAGATGCTGCATGGCCTGCTGTGTTCATCCAGCTCTACACCTGGTTATGTCAGATTCTCCAGCATCTGCAGTTGCTACACAGCAGGTAAACAGACCCTTCAGTCCAACTCATATATGCCGTCCCAATATCCTAAATCAATCTACTCCCATTTTCCAGCATTTAGCCCATATCCCCCTAAATCCTTCCTATTCATATACCCATCCAGATGCCTTTTAAATGTTGTAATTGTACCAGCCTCCACCACTTCCTCTGGCAGCTCATTCCGTACACACAGCACCCTCCGCAGGAAAAAGTTCCTCCTTTGTTCCCTTTTAAATCTTTCCCTTCTCAGCTTAAACCTGTGCCCTCCAGCTCTGGACTGTCCTATCCTGGGGAAAAGACCTCAGTTATTCATTCTATCCATGCCGCTCATGATTTTAAAAATCTCTTACGCTGTCACCCTGCAGCCTCCAACTCCCCAGGAAAATAAACCCCAGCCTATTCAACGATTCCTGTACCTCAAACCCTCCAATCCCAGCAACATGCTCGCACATCTTTTCTGCACCCTTTTGAGTTTAACAACACCTTCGCAAAATTGCTTGCCTAAATGCAGTGAATATTGCCAAAGGGCAAGCAATTACAAAGCAGTTATTGGCCATTTTGCTGCTGCCGTAGTTCACTTTTCACACATTAGATTGAATAACATGCTCACTCCTCTCCCATTTCCCTGCATCAGTGCAAGCTGTGTAATGTTCAATTAAAAAGAAATTCCAGATGTTGGGCTAAGTTGGGTTTCGAGTAGCCAGACTCAAGAGTCTACCTGTATCCCTAGAAAGTGCCCCTGAGCCAACACCCATTCAGTATGTATTTATTTGCAAGGACTTTTACACTGATGTAACAAAAGAAATATTATATTTCTTTACAAAGCATTGTGCAAATTCAGCACGAAGGTGATACTGGTGTAAAGTTCACATTGTAGGCCTTCTATAAAAATAATTCACACACATGAACGCGGCATCACAAACATTACAGAGTTTGGTGTGGACAATGCCTTAAGCTCCCTATTTAAAAATTTCTTCATTGTCATGGGAAATGCCAGTAAAAATTCAATGGGATAAAATACCAACCACAAGTACTCGATCTCTTGTCAAATCAAGCCCAATCTTTGGACGAAATTCCAAACTTTTTCTATTTACTACCCACTAACCAGTGAAACCAAACATCCTTAGTTCAAGGTAACAAGGTGTGGAGCTGGGTGAACACAGCAGGGCAAGCAGCATCAGAGGAGCAGGAAGGCTGGCGTTTTGGGCCTAGAGTCTAGGGTCTCGCCCAAAACGTCAGCCTTCCTGCTCCTCTGATGCTGCTTGGCCTGCTGTGTTCATCCAGCTCCACACCTTGTTATCTCAGATTCTCCTGCATTGGCAGTTCCTATCATCTCTTATCCTTAGATCAAATTTGCCCTTGATAGAATCATAGAATGGTAAATGCACACACCTTTTAAGGTGACTGTCCAGCTCCTCATGTGTGCACACATCAACGAATGGTGTCAAGGTGATTACCTGAATGGTGTAAGTGTGCTCCCAGCTATCGTGTCTCCTAATACAGCAACATGGCATTAAAAACGAACAGCAGATACAGAGCCTAGCTCAGGCACAAAGTCATTGAAATTGCAGGTAATTAAGCATGCAGCGATAAGGGACTTCAGGATATCAGGGGAGAATATTAGAGATTGGATCAAGACTTTGACAGAGCTCAGTCAAATGCTTAAGAATAAAAGCACATACAGAGGAAAGTCTAACATCTGACCACATTTGGAAGGTGAAGTTGCCAAATACACCAATGAAAATCACCAATTCATGAAAGATCAATCTGAATCTTTGGACTGAAACAAGCAAGAACATGGGCCGTTGCAGATTTCAAAGACAGCCCCAGTTGTCGTACCAGGGAAACCATTTCGTACGGTGACAGAAAACCAGACGTTTGCAATTCTAAACACATCTTCTGGTTCCATAGGTGATCATTCCAGGCACAGTTGGGAGAAACAGTCTCTGAGCTGGAACTGCAATGATGGGAGAGCTTAGATTTCAACTACTTCAAAATATTGCTTATGTAAAAGTCAATGTGCTATTTTTCTGGCTGAACATTTAGCCTAAGAAACCACAAGCACGCCAGTATATTTAATAGCTTATACTATCACAAAGAACTGCTATTTTCCTTGTCTGGGTGTGCTTTGTAACACATTGGTTTTCGCTTCAAGATAGCAACATTTCCATCTGTTTACACACACAAAACTAACAGCTTCATTGATAGCAGGAAGGTTCTTGTTCGGTGCGATGTTGCTATTTAGTACAAACTCTGGTTCCATATCTGGTTTAAACTATTAATAAAACAAAACAACATTTCATATCTGTGTTAAGCTTCAATTGCAAACTGTCCATCAAACAAAAATGGATGTAAAACTATAAACAAGTCATAAAAAACGGAATTGCTTTTGTCCTTTTGTGTTACTTTGACTTGGAGATCTTCAATTCTTCAAAGGGTTAAAGGGCAAAGAGGAAAGGGTGTTTTTTTTTGGCAGTAAACGGTCAGATCTGCTTCTAGGCAACTAATGGAGCACTCAAAAGCTTAACATAATTGGTCCATCAGAACGCTGCTCCTGCTGCCATTAACAGCGAGATCTAGGCAAAGATACTCAGACTTCCCAAAGCACTTGCTCCAACATTTGAACTTTGTGGTCACAGAAGAAAAGATTCCATCAGACCACATGTAGACGAGTTTAATCAGGAATTCCACATTTTCAGTCTTATGGATGAAAGACTTCACTTGTGCCTAATGCCATTGTGAAGTACATTAACAAGCTTCAGGAGGTGCACTACCTCATTACACAGTGCCTGGTTTCCAGGGATGAAGTTTAATCTCAGTTCAGATAACCAGATTCAGACTATTTGGTTACCTAAATCACATGCTGTGAAAGTTTTTGAGGCTTAGACGAAAGGCTTCAAGAGAAAAGAAAAACATAGAATTGGCAATCTAATAAAAAGGCGGCCTTAGGGATTGGAATCCCTGCTGTAATTCCAAACTGAGCCGGCAGATTCATCAAATATGTCAATTGTGGCTTTCCAATGAAACTTCATTGAACAAAGCGAGAGTAAAATTGTTGAGAGTTGCTGGAATGGTCGCAGTATGAAATAACCAGCTGAGTGGTGGATATTTCCGGGGCGGTTTCTCACAAATGCTTTAGGGCAGCACGGTGGTTCAGCGGTTAGCACTGCTGCCTCACAATGCCGGGGGCCTGGGTTCGATTCCAACCTCGGGTGACTGACTGTAGGGAGTTTGCACACTCTCCCTGTGTCTGTGGGGAGTTTGCACACTCTCCCTGTGTCTGTGTGGGTTCCCTCTGGTTTCCTCCCACAGTCCAAAGAGGCGCAGGTTAGGGAGGATTGGCTGTGCTAAGTTGTCCAGGGATGTGCGGGTTAGCCATGGGAAATGTGGGGTTACACAAGTAGTTAAGGGGTAGGGTCTGGGGGGGATGGTCTTCAGAGGGTCAGTGTGGATTTATTGTGCTGAGTGGCCTGCTCCCACTCTGCAGGGAATTCCACAATTCATAAGAGATGGGAGCAGAAGTAGGCCATTTGGTTCACTGAGATCATGACTGATCTGATAATCCTCAACTCCACATTTCTGCCTTTTCCCTATAATTCTTGATTCCTGTACTATTTAAAAATCTGTCCCTCTCAACCTTTGTGCACTTCCATATACTGACAGACCTTTGTGGAAAAGAATTCCCCAATTCTCTGTTAAAACTGTTTAAAATGTACAATATCTTAATATGAGATTATATCCTCTGGTGCTAGACTCTCCCACAGGGAAACAACCCCTCCATACCTACACTGTTAAGTCCTCTAAGAACCAGTTATGTTTCAATAAGGTCGTCTCTCATTCTACTAAAGTCCAGGCCCACCAATCCTCATAAGTTAGCCCCTCCATAGCTAGTAGCATTCTAGTGAACCTTCTTTGGACTATCTCCAAGGTCAGTCTATCTGGAGCTCTGAGGAAGGACCTGAAACATTAAATCTGATTTCTCTCCACAGATGCTGCCAGACCTACTGAGCTTTTCTAGCAATTTCTGTTTAGTTCCCATCTATCTTTCCTTAGGTAAGGAGCCCAGAGCTGTTTGAAGTATTCTAGCTGTTGTCTGCCATATGCATCCTCAATTCACAGTCTGTAGGTTATACTGTACTTTTCACAGCTAGTGTTTCCAACATTAGTGGGACAGGGCTTTAATGGGAAGCAATTCTGGGTGTGACCAGGGATCTCACACTCTAGAATTCAACCATTTGATGAAGTATGTCTCCTCCTGGGCTCCACTTGCATCCCTCTGATCTGCAGGATGGCTGTGGGGAAGCTAAAAGCATATAACCTGGACTCTGATCATGAAGATGTTGATAGATAGGAATCAGGCAAGAATGGGACAATCATTTGTTGTATTTCTGTTCCAACTGGATTCTCATCCCATTCCCACTGCACAGAGCAGAGGCAAAACGCTTCACCATGGATATTCCCTCTACATTTTCTGAATGATTTGGTAGCATTACTACAATGCAGTTCTTGAATAAATATGCTGGTGTAGGTTCTAACCTGTCAGATAGTTCCTCTTTACACAACTAATGAAAGATAACAACCTCAATTACTGAGCTACCAGCAATAAACAAGTAATTGTCTGAAAACATTCCTCATTAAAGATGAGAACTAGTGTGTAGATGGAGCACTAGGTTTGGAACATAATACAACAGATCACCGTGAATCAGAAGCAGAACACAGCGAATTTGAGATGGAAGGTTAAAGACATCATCGTTATAGCATGTAGACTATTTTGCTAAAGTTACCATAGTGATAAAGCTAAATAAGAATGAGCCTGCATCTTAATTAATATCTTTCAACTCCTTATGATATTCTAAAATGATTCACTTTTGATGTGTAATTACTGTTATACAGGCAACTATAGAAGACAATTATATCACAGCAAACTCTCATCTAAAATAAATCAGATTTGTGACTAATTCATCTGTTTTTGCTGGTAGTGTTTGAGGGAGGAACGTACACAATAGCTGTCCGTCAATATTGCACTTTGTTTGATAAGCAACTTACAGATGAGATAGGAGGAGAATGCTCCTGAGATGCTGCTTGGTCTGCTGTGTTCATCCAGCTTCACACTTTGTTATCTTGAATTAGGCCACCTGCCTGGTCTGCCATTTCTTAATTTGTTCTCTTGTGGGATGTGGGTGTCACTGGCTGGGCCCAGCATTTATTGCCCGTCCCTAGCTTCCCTTAAGAAGGTGCTGGTGAGCTGCCTTCTTGAACCGCTGAAGTCCATGGGTTGTAGGTTGACCCACAATGCCCTTAGGGAGGGAATTCCAGGATTTTGACCCAGCAACAGTGAAGGAACGTCAATATATTTCCAAGTCAGGATGGTGAGTGGCTTGGAAGAGAAGTTGAAGGAGGTGGTGTTCCTATGTATTTGCTGCCCTTCTCCTTTGAGATGGAAGTGGCCTGGAGTTTGGAGGTGTTGTCTGAGGATTTTTGATGAATTTATGCAGTGCATCTTGTAGATAGTACACACTGCTGCACTGACCTTTGGTGGTGGAGGGAGTAGACACTTGTGGATGTAATGCCAATCAAACAGACTGCTTTGTCCTGGATGGTGTCAAGCTTCTTGAGTGTTATTGGGGCTGCATCCATCCAGACAAATGGGGAGTATTCCATCACACTCCTGACTTGTGAGTTACAGATGATGGACAGGATTTAGCAGAAAGTCATGAGGTGAGCTACTCACTACAGTATTCTTAGCCTCTGACCTGTGTTTATTTGGTGAGTTTCTAGTCAATGGAAATCCCAGTATGTTGTTAGAGGAGTATTCAGTGATGGTAACACCATTGAATGTCAAGGGGTGGTAGTTAGATTGTCTCTTATTAGTGATGGTCATTGCCTGGCATTTGTGTGGCGCAAATGTTACTTGCCACTTTTCAGACCACACTTGGATATTGACCAGATCTTGTTGCATTTGCACTCAGACTGCTTTAGTATCTGAGGAGTGGAGAATGGTATCAGAGATAATGGGAACTGCAGATGCTGGAGAATCCAAGACAATAAAATGTGAGGCTGGATGAACACAGCAGGCCAAGCAGCATCTCAGGAGCACAAAAGCTGACGTTTCGGGCCTAGACCCTTCATCAGAGAGGGGGATGGGGTGAGGGTTCTGGAATAAATAGGGAGAGAGGGGGAGGTGGACCAAAGATGGAGAGAAAAGAAGATAGGTGGAGAGGAGAGTATAGGTGGGGAGGTAGGGAGGGGATAGGTCAGTCCAGGAAAGACGGACAGGTCAAGGAGGTGGGATGAGGTTTGTAGGTAGGAAATGGAGGTGCAGCTTGGGGTGGGAGGAAGGGATGGGTGAGAGGAAGAACAGGTTAGGGAGGTAGAGGCAGGCTGGGCTGGTTTTGGGATGCAGTGGTTGGAGGGGAAGAGCTGGGCTGGTTGTGTGATGCAGTGGGGGGAGGGGACGAACTGGGCTGGTTTTGGGATGCGGTGGGGGAAGGGGAGATTTTGAAGCTGGTGAAGTCCACATTGATACCACTGGGTGCTGAGCATCATGCAATCATAAGCGAACATCCCCACTTCTGACCTCAAAATAGAGGGAATGTCGTTGATGAAGACGGTTGAGCCTCGGACACTACCCTGAGGAACTCCTGAAGGGGTGTCCTGCAGCTCCATCAACCACAATGTGCAAGGTATAACTCCAACCACCAGAGAGTTTGCCCCCTGAAACCCATTGATTCCAGTTTTGCTAGGGCACCTTGATGCCACACTTGGTCAGATGCAGCCTTGGCGTCAAGGGCTGTCACTCTCACCTCATCCCTGGAAATCAGCTTTTGTGTCCAGGTTTGAACCAAGGCTGTAATGAGGTCAGGAGCTGACTGGCCCTGGCAGAACCCAAACTGGGCGTCACTGAGCAGGTGCTGCTTGATAATAGCTCTGTTACTGACACCTTCCATCACTTTACTGATGATGAGAACTGATGGGGGGGTAATTGGCCAGGTTGGATTTGCTCTGCTTTTTGTGTACAGGATATACTTAGAACATAGAACATTTCAGCACAGTACAGGCCCTTCGGCCCTCGACGTTGTGCCAACCTGTCATACCGATCTCAAGCCCATCTAACTTACACTATTCCATGTACGTCCATACGCTTATACAATGACGACTTAAATGTACCTAAAGTTGGCGAAATTACTACCGTTACAGGCAAAGCGTTCCATTCCCTTACTACTCTCTGAGTAAAGAAACTACCTCTGACATCTGTCCTATATCTTTCACCCCTCAATTTAAAGCTATGTCCCCTCGTGCTTGCTGTCACCATCCAAGGAAAAAGTCTCTGCCTATCCACCTTATCTAACCCTCTGATTATTTTATATGTTTCAATTGTTACCTCTCAACCTTCTTCTCTCTGATGAAAACAGCCTCAAGTTCCTCAGCCTTTCCTCATAAGACCTTCCCTCCATACCAGGCAACATCCTAGTAAATCTCCTCTGCACCCTTTCCAAAGCTTCCACATCCTTCTTATAATGCGGTGACCAGAACTGTACACAATACTCCAAGTGCGGCCGCACCAGAGTTTTGTACAGCTGCAGCATAACCTCTTGGTTCCGGAACTCAATCCCTCTATTAATAAAAGCTAAAACACTGTATGCCTTCTTAACAGCCCTGTCAACCTGGGTGGCAACTTTCAAGGATCTGTGTACATGGACACCGAGATCTCTCTGCTCATCTACATTGCTAAGAATCTTACCATTAGCCATGTACTTTGCCTTCCGGTTACTCCTACCAAAGTGCATCACCTCACACTTGTCTGCATTAAACTCCATTTGCCACCTCTCAGCCCAGCTCTGCAGCTTATCTATGTCTCTCTGCAACCTACAGCATCCTTCGTCACTGTCCACAACTCCACCGACCTTAGTGTCGTCTGCAAATTTACTAACCCATCCTTCTATGCCCTCATCCAGGTCATTTATAAAAATGACAAACAGCAGTGGACCCAAGACCGACCCTTGCGGTACACCACTAGTAACTGGAATCCAGGATGAACATTTCCCATCAACTACCACCCTCTGTCTTCTTTCAGCAAGCCAATTTCTGATCCAGATTGCTATATCTCCCACAATCCCATTCCTTCGCATTTTGTACAATAGCCTACTGTGGGGAACCTTATCGAACGCCTTGCTGAAATCCATAGACATCACATCAACCGGTTTACTCTCATCTACCTGTTTGGTCACCTTCTCAAAGAACTCAATAAGGTTTGTGAGGCACAACCTTCCCTTCACAAAACCGTGCTGGCTATCCCTAATCAATTCATTCTTTTCTAGATGATTATAAATCCTATCCCTTATAACCTTTTCCAACACTTTACCAAGGACTGAGGTAAGGCTCACTGGTCTATAATTACCAGGGTTGTCTCTACTCCCCTTCTTGAACAGGGGAACCACATTTGCTATCCTCCAGTCATCTGGCACTATTCTGTAGACAATGACAAGTTAAAGATCAATGCCAAAGGCTCAGCAATCTCCTCCCTGGCTTCCCAGAGGATCCGAGGATAAATCCCATCTGGTCCAGGGGACTCATCTATCTTCACCCTCTGTAGGATTTCTAATACCTCTTCCTTGTGAACCTTAATCCCACCTAGTCTAGTAGCCTGTATCTCAGTATTCTCCTCGACAACATTGTCATTTTCTAGAGTGAATACTGTTGAAAAATATTCATTTAGCACTTCCCCTATCTCCTCTGACTCCACACACAACTTACCACTACTATCCTTGATTGGCCCTAATCTTACTTTCGTCATTCTTTTATTCCTTAAATACCTATAGAAAGCCTTAGGGTTTACCCTGATCCTATCCGCCAACAACTTCTCATGTCTCCTCCTGGCTCTTCTGAGCTCTCTCTTTAGGTCTTTCCTGGTTATCTCGTAGCCCTCAAGTGCCCTAACTGAGCCTTCACATCTCATCCTAACATAAGCCTTCTTCTTCTTCTTGACCCGAGATTCCACCTCCTTCGTAAACCACGGCTCCTGCACTCTACAGCTTCCTCCCTGCCTGACAGGTACATACTTATCTAGGACACACAGGAGCTTTTCCTTGAATAAGCTCCACATTTTTAATGTGCCCATCCCCTGCAGTTTCCTTCCCCATCCTATGCTCCCTAAATCTTGCCTAATCTCATCGTAATTGCCTTTCCCCCAGCTATAACTCTTGCCCAGTGGTCTTCACCTGTCCCTTTCCATCACTAAAGTAAACATAACAGAATTGTGATCGCTGTCGCCAAAGTGCTCACCTACTTCCAAATCTAACACCTGGCCGGGCTCATTACCCAGTACCAAATCTAATGTGGCTTGGCCCTTGTCGGCCTATCTACATACTGTGTCAGGAAGCCCTCCTGCACACACTGGACAAAAACTGACCCCACTGACTTGGGCTATGTTCCACATTGTCAGGTAGATGCCAGTGTTGTAACTGTACTGGGACAGCTTGCCCAGGGGAGTGGCAACTACTGGAGCACATGCCTTCAGTACTATTGCAGGAATGTTGTCAGGCCCTGTAGTCTTTGCAGTACCTAGTGTCTCCAACCATTTCTTCATTTCACGTGGAGTGAATCGAATTGGCTGAAGACTGGTATCTGTAATACTGGGAACCACTGGAGGAGGCCGAGATGGATTGTCCACTCGGCACTTCTGGCTGAAGATTGATGCGAAAGCTTCAGCCTTAGCTTTTCTACTGATGTGCTGGGCTCTTCTATCATTGAGGATGGGGATATTTGTGGATCCTCCACCTCCAGTGAGTCGTTTAATTGTCCACCATCATTCACCTCTGGATGCGGCAGGACTGCAGAGCTTAGATCTGATCTGTTGGTTGTGGGGTCACTTAGCTCTGTCTATCACTTGCTGCTTTCGCTGTTTGGCACGTATGTAGTCCTGTTTGGTGGCTTCACCAGGTTAATACCTCATCTTCAGGTTTGCCTGGTGCTGCTCCTGGCATGCTCTCCTGCACTCTTCATTGAACCAGGGTCGATCCCCAGGCCTGATGGTAATGGTTGAGTGGGGGATATGCGGGGCCATGGGTTTACAGATTGTGCTGGAGTACAATTCTGCTGCTGTTGATGGCCCACAGCACCTCATGATGTGCAGCATTGAGTTGCTAAATCTGTGCGAAGTCTGTCCCTTTTAGCACAGTGATAGAGCTACACAACGCAATGGAGGTTGTTCTCAATGTGAAGGTGGGACCTTGTCTCCAGAAAGACCATGCGATGGTCACTCTTACCGATACTGTCATGGACAGATGCAACTGCAGCTGGCAGATTGGTAAGGATGAGGTCAAGTATGTTTTTCGCTCTTGTTGGTTCCCTCACCACCTGCCGCAGAGCCAGTCTAGCAGCGATGTCCTTTAGGACCCGACCAGCTCGATCGGGAGTATTGCTGCTGAGCCTCTCTTGAAATTGGACATTGAAATCCCCCACCCAGAGTACATTTTGTGCCTTTGCCACCCTCAGTGCTTCCTCTAAGTGTTGTTCAACATGGAGAAATACTGATTCATCAGCTGAGGGAGGACGGTATGTGGTAATCAGCAGATTTCCTTGCCCATGTTTAACCTGAAAGCATGTGACTTCATGGGGCCCAGATTCACCGTTGAGGACTCCTAGAGCAACACCCTCCTGTCTGTATCCCAGTGTACCGGCCCCTCTGCTGGTGGGACAGGACATATCCGGGGATGGTGATGGTGGTGTCTGGGACATTGTCTGTGAGGTATGATTTTGTGAGTATGACTATGTCAGGCTGTTGCTTGACTAATCTGTGAGACAGCTCTCCCAGTTTTGGCACTAGCCCCCACATGTTAGTGAGGAGGGCTTTGCAGGGTCAAAGGGGCTGTTTCTGCCGTTGTCTTTTCTGGCACCTCAGCCGATGCCAGGTGATCCATCTAGTTCTATTTCTTTGAGACTTTGTAACCGTTGATACAATGGGATGGCTAGCTAGGCCATTTCAGAGGGCAGTTAAGAGTCAGCCACATTGCTGTGGGTCTGGAGTCACATGAGAGGCCAGACCAGGTGAGGATGGCAGGTTGCTGAAAGACATTAGTGAACGAGATGGGATTGTCCTGACAATCAACAATTGTTTCATCACCAAGTGATCAATTCCAGGTTTTTTTTATTGAATCCTAATTCCACCATTAGACAGGGTTCAAACCTAGATTTAAAGGACATTAGCTGAGTTTTAGATTCATAGTCTGGTGACAATATCATCAGACCATTGTTTCCCCTATTCAACAAGTCACCCTCGAGTGACTGTCTGTGTGGAGTTTGCACATTTTCCCTGTGTCTGCGTGAGTTTGCTCCGGGTGCTCCGGTATCGTCCCACAGTCCAAAGATGTTCAGGTTAGGTGGATTGGCCATGCTAAATTGCACGTGGTGTGCAGGGATGTGTAGATTCAGTGGGTTATGGGGGAATGGGCCTGGGTGGGATGCTCTGAGGTTCGGTGTGGACTTGTTGGGCTGAAGGGCCTGTTTCCACACTGTAGGGATTCTAAAAAAAAATCAATTTGTGTTTTGAATTCTACATCCCCATCAAACCCCAGTAACCTTTGTTTCCTCTGCCTCAGAAGAATTTCACCAGCCCTGGCTTTAAAATATGTAATAACCCCAGTTCTAAAATACTGCTATGTTAAAGGCCCTGTTGATGTAACTTAAGTCTTCTTCCCCACCTGGCACTGCCCCCCACCCAAATTAGAATTTAAATCTAATTTACATGAAAACTGCAACGTTCTGACACTGAGATAATGATGCTATTTACAGTCAAGCTGTTTTCTGGGATAGGATAGAAAACTCTTAAGACAGTTTGGGTAAATTGTGAAAAAAGCTGTGGCCAGTTCAGAACTTTCCAACAAAAAAGAATCGAATAAATGATTTTTTTAACCCACCCTCGGTGATAATTTATATTGTATCCTCCTCTTGATTAATGACGTCACCCTTACTGTGAATCTTCAAATTGCACTTACTGTTGGAAAATTGGTTTAATGTTTTAGAATATCGATGTGAAAGATGCATCCTTCAGGCCAGTTCCCACAAAATAGCTGATCATGCCCAATCACTTTGATTAATATTTCATTAACACTGATAGATTCATGCTGTATGGAAACAGACCCTTTGGCCCCACTCATCCATACTGACCAAGCTTCCCAAACTAATCGAGTCCCGTTTGCCTATGTTTGTTTCGTTCTGGAAGAGTTGGTTAGGTGGTTTGTATAATAGAGGCTTTCATTTGTTTTATCAATAGTGATTAATTTAGGCCATAATTACTGTAAAGTTCAGAGCCCGCCAAGCCATGTTTCTTTTCTCTGTTCCTAAACATCTAAAGAGGCCTTGGGAGATGAAAAGTTGAGCGAAAGGATTGGTAATGTGAGACGATGTGGAGGCAATGTCCTGCTTTTAAATGACAGCTCAGCTGTGTCCCCAGTACAGTTGGACATGCAACACTCTTACAAAGAGGGCTGTGTGGTTCTTGGATGTAAATTTATAACAATAATGGACCACAAACCCCTGCTGGTGTTATGTACCATATCAGACCAGACCCCATCAATATATATATCATTAGGTAGCCTAGATCCTAAATTTTTCTTAATTTACAGCTAAGTACGAGATGCTGTGTTCCAGGTGCAACCTGATAGGTCAAAATACTTGACGTTAAGCAAAACACAATTTACTCAAATACTGCAGTTAAAATGCAACAAAAGAATAAAGGACTTTGAATAACTTAGCTCAATTGGAAAACCCAACAGGAAAATAATTACAGTAACTATTACTAATTCAGTGCTCCAATACAGTAACATCCCATAAACATCATCTTGGCAAAAGCAAAGTTGGTAAAACAGGTTCTGTCAGGTGTAGTCTCAGCATATTGGGCTAAGATCAAGTGTGGTAGGCCCAGTGTACCGCCTGGTGGCTCAGTGGGGGCTGAGAAGAGGATAGAGTGGCTGTGTCGGAGGTGGAAGGAAGATGTTGGGTTGGCTGTGTACCCTTGCAACCGGTGGATCTTAATGCTGGCTTCGGCTTAACTCTGGTTTAGGAGAGCAGCCGACCTGCAACGATGGCTGCCGTGAGTGCTTGTACCCCGGGACAGGGGGTACGGAACATCATCAGAGTGGCTGTGAAGAAAGCGGATGAAGGTGCACCCGTGGACCGCACCTTTTTGTGAAGAGGGTCCAATTGGACTGCTGTGGGTTTGCTGCTGCGGACATCTACTGCCTGCAGGATTTCCCCGGGGGAGGATTCTTTGACTTAACCTTCAGGAGTGCCAAGCTTTGCGAGCGCTTCCTGGAGGTATTCAAGGAGAAAGGAGGTGAGGGCCCCCTCTTTGTACTGACCGCCGTCCCACTGTTCGTGATGCCGGTGCAGAGGAGCCGTACGGTGACCGTCCACATGTACAACCTGCATGTGCCAGCAGCTGATGTTCTGACCTTCCTCAGAAGGTGTGTGAAGGTGGAAGGGGACCTAACCAACATCATGGACCCCTTCGGGATCTGGACCACTAAGAGGTAGGTCAGGGTCACGCTGAGGATGGGCGCGGACAGCAACATCGTACGCCCACCATGCAGCTTCGCAATCGGCGGGAACAAGGGTTACCTGACCTACGCAGGGCAACCTAAAGTCTGCCATGCCTGTGGTAGGTCAGGTCACGTGGCGGCCGACTGCAAAGCGACCATCTGCAGGAACTGCAGGGAGGAGGGACACCTTGCAAAGGATTGCCCAAAAGAAAAAAGCTGCAACCTTTGCCGGGAAGTGGGCCACCTCTATAGGGCAGGCCCATGGCAGGGGACCACCTACGCCCAGGTCGCTGGCAGGGGCAATGCAGGGCAAGCCCCCCCCCGGACGAGAGGAAGACACCAGGCCCCTGCAAGGACTTCCCTAGTGTGCAGGAGGGCCATGTCGTGCAGTAAGGCCCAGCCCCGCAGGACGGACCCGAGCCCAGCAAAGCGCCTCTGCAGGCTCCGCTCCCCGCCGACAACCCGGAGTCGATGGAGGAGGAGGTGACAGGTGACCCAGGGGAGTGGATGACGGTCCGGAAGGCGAGGAGGAAGGCACGCCGGCGGGCCCCAGCACTGCAACCATCAGGCGGGAAGAGGCAGGTACAGGAAAGCTATAAGAGTTCCTCTGACGAGGGGGATTCTGAGGCAGCCTGCCCAAAGCGGAAGCTGGACTCTCCTGCCTCCGTACCCCCGACGGGGGGATGCCTCCCGGAAGGCAGCAGGGACGGTTTCCTGAGCCTGGAGAGCGTCCAGCAGTTAGCCAGGGCAATGGGCATGAAGGGACAGATGGAACCTTAGACTTGGGGAGGGTACTGCGGTCACTGCCCACAATGGGGGTATGGGTTGCGAGCGTTAATGTGCGCAGCATCAAGTCAACCGCAAGATGTGTGTCCACGTTGGCCTACCTGACCACCGTCAAGGCAGACCTCCTGTTTCTGCAGGAGTGCGGGATACCGCACCTCAGCAGGTATGGGAAATGGTGGGGCGCCTGGACCTGTGGGCCTTCGATGGTCAGGGGGTAACTACTGTTGGTCCTGGGGCCTGGCTATTCTGCTGCGGGGGCGCAATGTCACCATCTCACAAGTTCAGGAGGTGGTGGGGGGGTGCCTCCTAGTGGTGATGTCACCTACAAGAACGCTCCCCTGAGGCTGATCAACGTGTACGCCCCAGCGGTACGGAGTGAGCGGTTGGCCGTCCTGCAGTGGCTTCCACCCCTGCTGGCTACGTCCAGGCCGGTCATCCTAGGCAGAGACTTCAACTGCATCATCGATGCAGATGGAAGATCTGTCGTGGGGACAGCGGGTGGGGGGAGTCAACTGGACATCACGTCCAGATTCCTGCTGGGCACAATGAAGGACGCCAAGCTGCTCGACGTCTTCAGCACCCCTGCAGACGGAGCGCAGCGGAGATACACCTGGTCACAGCCAGACGGGTCTATCTGCTCAAGGATAGACTTCCTGTTTGTGTCGCGAGCGTTCTCAGTCAGGTCCACCGGCAGTAGGCGGTGTTCTTCTCTGACCACCGCCTACTGCCGACTGTCACTTACAGGACGACCAGCCGGCCGGCAAGGGGACGTGGAAGCTCAACACCACTCTGTTGACCCCAGAGAACATCGAGGAGTTCAAGAGGGAGTACGCCGGTTGGAGAACCGTGAAACCCCTCTTTCAGTCTCCAGGAGACTGGTGGGAGACAGTCAAGGAGAACATCAAGAGGTTCTTTGTCCTCAAGGGTGTTTGGAAGGCGAGAGAGAGGCGGGGAAAGCTGTCGCGACTCCAGAAAAGGATGCAGAACCTGCTCGTTCTGCGGTCGACGGGGGTCGATGTCACGGAGGGCCTCCACGAGCCTCGCTCTTCGCCATGGAGGCCTGCAGGATAATCTTCCGGTCCAGGGTCCGCTCCATGGAGCAGGATGGGATGTGCTCACGCTTCTTCTTTCAGAAGGTGCACAAAGAGAGCTCTGTGCTGAGCTGGCTGAAGGAGGACAACGGCCCGGTGACGTCGTCTCGGCCCGACATTTTGAGGATCAGCAGATCCTTCTATGCCGGACTGTACGACGCGAAGCCCACGGACAGCACGGCCTCCGAGTTGTTCCTGTCGTCTATCACGGAGGTCTTAGATGACGGCACGAGGGAGTGGCTGGACCGGCCGATAGCCCTGGACGAGCTGACCGGAGCCCTCAAGTCCTTGGAGAGGAATAAGACTCCCGGGAGCGACGGCTTACCGGTCGAGCTGTATTCCGCTCTGTGGGACCTGGTCGGCCAGGACCTGCTGGAGGAGTACGATAGTGAGCTTTGGGCAGGGGAAATGTGCAAGTCCATGAGGAAGGGCATCATCACCCTCATTTACAAGAGGAAGGGGGCGAGGGAAGAAATTAAGAATTGGCGTCCCATTTCACTATTGAGCGTGGACTACAAAATCCTGGCCAAGGTCATAGCCAACCGGGTCAGGTCTGTCCTGGAGTCGGTGATTCACCCTGACCAAACCTGCGCTGTGCCGGGCAGGAAGATCATTGAGAGCCTCGCGCTCATCAGGGATACGATCGCCTATGTGCAGGACAGGCGGGTGGACACCTGCCTCGTCAGCCTGGACCAGGAGAAGGCCTTCGACAGGGTCTCTCATGCTTACATGAGGGACGTCCTCTCCAAATTGGGGTTTGGGGAGAGCATCCGCAATTGGATCCGGCTGCTCTACGCCAACATCGTTAGCGCAGTCTCGATCAACGGGTGGGAATCAGACAGTTTTCCCGTCAGATCTGGTGTCAGACAGGGCTGCCCGCTCTCTCCTGCCTTGTTCGTGTGCTGTGTGGAGCCCTTTGCATCCATCAGGAAGGACGTGAGCCTGAAGGGCGTGACTATCCCAGGCAGCGGAGGCCTGCAGGTCAAGACATCCCTGTACGTGGACGACGTCGCCGTCTTCTGCGCCAATTGCCAGTCGGCGAGTAGGCTGTTGGACATCTGTGGCCGGTTTGAACTGGCCTCAGGTGCCAAAGTCAAATAGGGGTAAGAGCGAGGCCATGTTCTTCGGGAACTGGGACAACCTCTCCTTCATCCCCTTCACCGTCAGGACAGACTACCTGAAGGTGCTGGATGTTTGGTTCGGTGGAGCTGGGGCGTGCACTAAGACTTGGGAGGAGCGTATCACCAAACTGAAGCAGAAGCTGGGCAGGTGGACGCTCCGGTCCCTCTCCATCGCGGATAAAAACCTGGTTGTCAAGTGCGAGGGGCTTTCGGCACTGTTGTATGTGGCGCAGGCCTGGCCTATTCCCTGGACCTATGCCGCTGCGGTCACCCGGGCCATCTTCCACTTCATTTGGGGGTCGAGGATGGACCGGGTCCGCAGGGACACCATGTACAAAGACCTGGAAAATGGGGGAAAGGGCGTACCGAACGCCACCCTCACCCTGATGGCTACTTTTGTGTGCGGCTGCATCAAGCTGTGCGTAGATCCTCAGTACGCAAACACCAAGTGTCACTTCTTACTGAGGTTCTACCTGTCCCCGGTGTTGCGAAGGATGGGCCTGGCCTCGTTGCCACGGAACGCTCCGAGTAGTTGGACCGTCCCGTACCCCCTGTCCTTTGTGAAGAAATTTTTGAAGGGAAACACCTTTGACCACAAGGCCGTCAGGCAGTGGTCAGCACGTAATATCCTCGAGGCCCTTCGGGGTAAAGGAGAGGGTGGATCCCGTCGTGTGGTTCCCCACGCAGACTGCCAAAGTCGTTTGACAGAATGCCTCATCGCCAGAACTTTCAAACAAGCACAAGGACATTACTTGGCTGGCGGTGAGGCGGGCTCTGCCAGTGAGTTCCTTTATGCACGCCCGGAATCTCTGCGCCACCGTACGCCTCCCTCGAGGCGGCTGCGGGGGGAACGAGACTGTCGATCACCTCCTTCTGGAGTGTGCCTATGAGCAGGAGGTCTGGAGGGGGATGCAGTGGTATTTGTCGAGGTTCGTCCTGAGCAGTTCCGTGACACGGGACTCCGTGCTCTACGGGCTGTTTCCCGGGAGGCACACCAAGACCAACATCAGCTGCGCCTGGGGGACCATCAATGCGGTGAAAGACGCTCTTTGGTCTGCCAGCAACTTGCTGATCTTCCAGCTGAAAGAATTAACCCTGACTGAGTGTTGCAGACTGGCGCACTCCAAGGTCCAGGACTACGTGCTGAGGGACGCGCTAAAGCTTGGGGCAGCCACCGCCAAGGCGCGGTGGGGAAAGACCACGGTATGAAACCCCTCGTCCAGAATGGGGGAGAAAAGGGCCCTATCTGATAACTGGGCCCAGCTGGCGCCTTCCCCAACTGGTCAGAGGGGCCAACGGGGACTGTGCAGGGAGACGGCTGCCAGGGTTTTTCTTTGTTTTTTTTCTTCTTTGCTTTGTTTTTTTTTTTCTTTTATTTGGTGTACGTACCCCCTGGCTAACCCAGAGTGGCTAGCATGACCGGGTAGGTGTATAAGCATGTTTTATTTTTGTATATTCTATGAATAAAGTATATTTTTTCAAAAAGCCCAAGTGTACCTCTAGGTGAAGCTCTTACATGCTGAGGCTTCGTCTCAGTGACGGTGATGTCTGGGATCGTTTGTGGCCTCAGTGTGGAGGCAACACCACAGAAAAAGCACCTCCAGCCCAGGAGGAAAGAGCATCAAAGACAATTCTGAGAGAGAACTCCAGCTGTCCCGTGTAACAATGAGAGACATGATACTTTTTCACAACTCTAGCAACTTCCAACCCTGCTGATACTCCAGCAACCGCTGAAAGATTGACCTAAAATCCCTGGTTCTGTAGATGGCAGTTTGACCACACTCATTCAAGCTGCTTCTATTGTTCCAACTTCTAAAGAAAATTCATCAAAGCCTTCACAAGTCATCTTCTCATGGATTCCTCATCACCTGCTTCCAGTGTGTCTCTAAAAGAAACCAGGATAAAACACACCCCTTAAAGCCACAATATTGTCACACTAGGTCTACTTAGAGGACAAGCAGTATTGCCCACAGCTTCAGGCCAAATTCGGCAGTGGGTTCCAATACTAAGTGTTTATAATTACAAGTTGGAAAACTCTCCAGGAGGCCAAGTAACGAATGCGGATGCGTTGAGCTGCCTCCTGCTGGCAGATACTCAACTAGTGGTACCCCGACTGGAAGAGCCGTAATGGTTTTAAATTTTCTAGCCATGCTTCCAGTCACAGATGACAATATCAGAGTTTAGATGCAGAAAGAGCAGGCCCTGGCAAAGCTGAAACTGCTGGTGGTGATGAGGGAAGCCAAAGGGCCATTACAGCCAGAACTGAAACCTTTTAGGGCCAGGAGCGCCCAGATCATAATGGAGGAAGGCATATTATTGTGGGGAACAAGATGACGATCCCAAGCACAGGTCACCACCAGATGCTGGGTGAACTCCACCAACGCCATTCAGAGGTTTCCAAACTGAAGATATCAGTGAGAAGTTATATCTAGCCAGGATTGGATGCAGATATAACTGCATTGGTGGCACAGTGCCCATAATGCCAACATGAGCAAAAATTACCGTCAGCAGCAGCCCCCCCCACCCCCCCATCCACAGGAATAGCCAGGTAAACCCTGGATTTGGTTATACCTTGAAATTGGAAGTCCTTTCATGTGCTCCATGTTCTTAGTTACAGTGGATATCCACTCAACGGGGCTGAACATGCATAGAGATCATTCGACAAACACAGGGACAACGACTGAAAATTTGCAAGTGTCTTTTACAATATTCAGGCTCCCGGAAACATTGGTCACATATAACAGGCTACTGTGTGCCAGCAGGGAATTTGAGTATCTTCTAAATTTGAATGGTATTTCTCAAATAAGGATAGCTCCATACCATCAACCATCCAGTGGTCTGGCAGAAAGAGCAGTGGACTCTCTAGCCTCAAATAATGCTGATCTTGCTAAGGTTGATCTCACCTCATGCACGGCCTGTGCAATGTAACCTGTACGCCTCTGTCTAAGCTTTTTTCATCTGTACATCCTTTGCTTACTACCTGTACCACTCATAAACACAGCTTTTCACTGTAGTTTGGTACACATGACAATCAATCAATAAAGGTCCAAACTTTGAAGTCAGGTTTGAAGGAGTAGCCTACAGCTTCACTAGATACCAATCTGCCCCAATTTCTATTTGATTTTAGAACCACCCCTCATGCAACAACAGGGTTAGGTCCAGCAGAGTTGCTATTTGGGAGAAGCCTCCTCAGTGGGTTAAATCTGACCTCGCTGGACCTGGTGGGAAGAGAATAAAATGGCACCAGGAACACCAATTACAGCCACGAGGCCGTGCTGAGCAAGAGAGACAGTTTACTTCAGGAGACAAAGTTTGGTGTAGAAACCACAGGAATAGCCCTGAAACCAGGTCAGGTCCAGTGAGGTATAAAGTTTGGGTGGGTGTGATGGTCCTGAGCAAGCATGTGGACAATATGAAATGGGGCAGGTGGAAAACGTGCCCGATTCCTCAACAGCCCTTCCAACCGGTCCAGAATCCTATCCGTCAGGCATTGAAGGTACCTTGGAATCTGGGATGGACATGGTGGATGTTGCCATGTTGACACCTTTGCTGTCTGCAGAGGAGAATGAATTTCTTTCCAAGATGCTTTGGATACAAGAGATGAGCTACTGTGCATTACACGCTGTGCATATCAGAGGCAGAGTTGGAGGAACCTGACCTGGTGTTAAAACAAAACAGGAGGAGCTCCAAAAAACAAAATCGAACTGACCTGTGTCGTCAGACTCAGAGCGGAAAGGACATAGTGATTGTAAAAGGGTCAGACAGGTGGACCTCAGAGAATATGAGTTCCTTGATTGGGGCTGTTTATCTGGTCCAATCAGGGAACCCTGGCTGACAGATATAAAGAGGAGTGTCAGAGGCTCTGTTCACTCTGGTAGCTGGATCTGAGAAAGCTGGACCAGTGTCAAGGCATCTCCATGTGTAGAGTGTCTCGGTGATGGGATACCTCTATGGTGTTACTTCGACTGGATATTTACTTCTGCAACATTCACGCAATTTCCTTCATCTAAAAACAACTAAAAAGTGCAAAACCTAGCAGAGACATTGGGCCAGAGTGTAGGGGAGGTAACATGGTCATCGTGTTATTATGTCAAACATCATAGAACCAGTCCATGCCGAATATAATCCCAAACCACACTTGCCTCAACAGCCTGCTCCTGGCCCATATCCCCCCCAAATGTATCCTATTCATGTACTTATCCAAATGTCTTTTAATAGTTGTAACTGTGCCCACACCCACCACTTCCTCAGGAAGTTCATTCCACACGCAGGCCATCCTCTGTGTAAAAAAAAATTGCCTCTCGTGTCTTGTTAAATTTCTCTCCACTTACCTTAAAAATATGATCTCTAGACTTGAAAATGCCCAGCCTCGGGAAAAGACATCTACTGTCAATTCGATCTATACCCCTCATGATTTTATAACCCTCTATAAGGTCATCCCTTACAAAAACAAAGAACTGAGGAAGGGTCACCGGACCCAAAATGTTAACACTGTTTTCTCCTTCACAGGTGCTGCCAGACCTGCTGACCTTTTCAAGCAACTTTGCTTTTGTTCCTGATTTACAGCATCCGCAGTTCTTTTGGTTTTTAAGGTCACCTCTTTAGTTTTTATTCTTCAGTGGAAAAAGCCCCAGCCCACGCAGCCTTTCTTTATAACTCAAACCTTCCATACCCGGCAACATCCTGGTAAATCTCTTTTGAAGCCTCTCTAGCTACAGAGTTTTTCGTAGTAAAATTAATAAATAGTGCAGACTAGTACAGAGTTCTGTTATTAAAATTTTCTTGTATTTCCTACGATATGTATCTGCTGGAAAATGGAATATGATTGACTGAGCTAACTTTAATTAAAACATCCATCAGAGAGAATAAACATTTTATCCCTTTGTTGTAATCAAGTCTTTAATTTGGACCAACAGCTAAAAGTACAATGTTCTGCCTTTACAGTACCAACGTCTAGTTTGCAAATTTTAATAAACTGATAGCAGATGGTATTTTGTAATGAAATAATGACAGATTGGGATCATTCTGAAATAATGCTAATTCAGAGTTTCAAATTAAGATAATTGGTTAGAAATTCTAAATTAAAAAATTTGCATTTTTTAAATTAGTTTTTTTTAACTTTAAATTAGGTTGTTTCACATGTGGACAAGCCAACAGGAAATTCACTTCATCAAGTCCAAGGGATCAATGTGAGTTATGGGAGCGTGTGAAAGTCTAACAACTGGAGAAGCAAAATAAAGTAAGGAAGAATGTTTATAAAATTGCAGAGTTTGACAGTGAGGGGATTGTCTAACCCAAAATGTCCAAAGGAGCTAGCAACATATCATGCTCAATGCCTTTTCATATTCACTTGGAATACTGCGTCCAGTTCTGGGCGCCCTATTATAGGAAAGATGTGGATGCTTTGGAGAGGGTTCAGAGGAGGTTTACCAGGATGCTGCCTGGACTGGAGGGCTTATCTTATGAAGAGAGGTTGACTGAGCTCGGTCTCTTTTCATTGGAGAAAAGGAGGAGGAGAGGGGACCTAATTGAGGTATACAAGATAATGAGAGGCATAGATAGAGTCGATAGCCAGAGACTATTTCCCAGGGCAGAAATGGCTAGCACGAGGGGTCATAGTTTTAAGCTGGTTGGTGGAAAGTATAGAGGGGATGTCAGAGGCAGGTTCTTTACGCAGAGAGTTGTGAGAGCATGGAATGCGTTGCCAGCAGCAGTTGTGGAAGCAAGGTCATTGGGGTCATTTAAGAGACTGCTGGACATGCATATGGTCACAGAAATTTGAGGGTGCATCCATGAGGATCAATGGTCGGCACAACATTGTGGGCTGAAGGGCCTGTTCTGTGCTGTACTGTTCTATGTTCTATGTTCTATATAACTTTTAAAATGTTTTTTTTATTTTTCATGGCGCCCTGCACCTTGCTGACAAGATCAGTTACCATTTGTTGCCCATCTTTAATTGCCTTTGAGAGGGTACTCATCTGTATTTCTTTTAAAAACTATCATGGATTTTGCATTTACCACTGGTCAACAATCAATATAGTATAATATCCCCCCACTTTCCCCATAAACCCTTTATATTTCGGGGCCCAGAATGACTCATAGCATCCGTACGATACAGATAGAGGACAGTTGGCCCATTGAGTCTGCACCAACCATCTGAACAGGGTCCCATTTTATCTCCGTAATCCTACATTTCCCATGACTAATCCACATCACCTGCACACCCATGGATGCTACAAAGCAATTTAGCATAGCAACTGCACCTAACTTTCATATCTACTTTTTATTTTCTGAGTTCTGGTAACCTTCAGTTTCTTTTGCCTTTCTTTATGTATCATGCATAATTTCTTTGACAGTACTCTTGCCCCTGAATCACAAGGTTCCAGATTCATGACTTACTCCTGGGATTGAGTACAGTTACCTAAGGATGCAATCTGAGTGTAGCACAGAGTATCAGAGTCCAAATTAATCATGATTCCTGAATCAATATTACGTAGAAAAATGATCTAGTTATTATTACATTTGTGAGAATTGCTGATTCAAATTGGTCACCATGTTTCTTGTCACAATAACTGCAAGACAAGAACAGAAATTGCTGGAAAAGCACAGCATCTATGGAGAGAAATCTGAATTAACGTTTCAGATCAAGTGATCTTCCCCCCCTGTATGAATGCAAGTCTTTCTTTCTCCTTCCTGGTACCATCTCAAAAAATCTGTTTCATGACCTCTCCTTGACTTTATCATTCTTCAATAAATACATCTAAATGTCGATCAACTATTAACTGACAAGCCTTTGTTCTGAGAACCTAAGGAGAAAGACATCTTCAAAGGAAAACTTAAAAATTCAAATTTAAACTACATAACATGAGAGAAAAAGGACTTTTTGTTTGAATTCATTCACAAGATGTGGGTGTCAATCACTTCCCACCCCTAACTGCCCAGAGGGCAATTTGGTGTCAACGCTTTTGCTGTGGGTCTGGAGTCACATGTAGGCCAGACCAGGTAAGGATGGGAGTTTCCTTCCCTAAAGGACGTTGATGAATCAGATGGGTTTTCCCCCAACATTTGAGAATAGTCATTATTAGACATCTAATTCTAGATATTTATTGAATTCATATTCCAAACATCTGCTATAGCAGGATTCAAACCTGGGCCCCCAGATTAATTGTCTATCGACAATACCGCAAGGCTATCACCTCTCAGGTATATTGGAGTATTTGTCAGGTCAACAGATGCATAACTCTAAGTTTTTTTTTAAACTGGAAAGAATTGAAAGGATTAAAGTCAAGATAAAGTCATAAAGAAATCTAAAATTAAAAAATACAATATTAGAGAAATATGTGATAATATAGTTGCAGGGGATGTCAGAAGGAAATAGTAGAGACTGCTTTAACTGAACTGCACAAAAGTGGAAAATTAAGCAACAATTTGGCTGTGTGAAAAATAATCACGGTTTATTAATAACATGAGGCCAGAAACCAGGAAGAATAATGAAAGGATTCCTGATCTTGTTGAATGGGGCCTTCAAATCTTCCAATGGGCATAATCTGAATGAATCTGATGGAAGTGAACACTGATACGATTCTGAACGGGGGAAACAGGATTTGGCATATAATTTCTGAACAATGTGTAAATAGAGGAATTATCAAGAGAGCTAGTGAAGTTCTGAAAGGTTTTTTTACGAATGTACAAACAGAGCCTTAAAATATTGAGTGTCAATAATATTGACCTCAGTAATGGAATCTCATCATGATTGATCATTTACAATTCAAGGTAGAATTTTGAAACTAAAACATAGTTACAAATCTTGAAGACAGATGTTTTAGTTTCAATGAGTATGCTAAGCAAATCCAATGATAATTCCCAGAGTGGTAATAAATAATAGAAATTACATAGATGTTAAAGGCTGTCATTTTGCATTGGAAAATAATAGGGCTTGTAACAGTAGTACCAACAAGAAATCTGTTTCAGGTTTATTTCTGAACTTCCGCATTCTAAGCCTTTCTTTTGCAGGCTGAGGCTGACAAATTGAAATCAAATCTAATCTTTTAAAATGCATATACTTCAAAATGAAGATCTCAGCACAGTGAGAACAGATGCCCTATGATTGGATTCCTACATCTCAGTCACAGTGTAATGTAAACTAAGCAATATACCTGAGGCACTTTCCTGGCTTCCTAACCCTTAATTTCTTTAGGAGCTTAAGAACAAATATTGAGAAGTTGAAAAATATTGAGAGGGGAGAATCAAAGCCCTGTCAACAACAGCACACTATAATTTCACAGAAACAGCTTCCAGTCATTATTTCTCAGTCTTGTCGAAATTGGACCGTCCCTAAAAACCTGCATAATATCTTTGGCTTTCAACGGAAATGAAAAGCAAAATCACATTGCCAATCATAGGGATCCACAAGATGTTGAATTAAGCATCTCACTACATTGAAACACCCCCAGAAACTGGGTGTTTCTGATTATTTCTCATGTTGTTCCTTAATCTATTCCCTAGCTACATATATTCCCTCAGCAGAATCTTTTGTCTCTTTCTACTTATTACGCAGAGACCTAAGGGTTCAGGTACACAATTCTTGGAAGTTTGCACCACATATAGATAGAGTGATTAAGAAAGCATTTAACACACTTGCCTTCATTGCTCAGACCTTTGAATATAGGAGTTAAGACGTTATTTTGAAGTTGTACAGGATGTTGGTGAGGCGTCTTCTGGAGTACTGTGCCCTTTTATAGTAACAACATTATTAAGCTGAAGAGATTAACCAGGATGTTGTCGGGAATGGACGGTTTGAGTTATTAGGAGAGGCTGGATAGGCTGGAATTTTTTTCACCGGAGTGTAGGAGGTTGAGAGGTAGAGGTTTATAAAATCATGAGGGGAACAGATGAGGCATCCTTTCCCTGGGGAGGGGGATTTCAAGACCAGGCGGCATATTTTAAAGGTGAGAGAGAAAGATTTAAGCATGACACAAAGGCCAATTTTTTACACAGAAAATGGTTCGAGTGTGAAATGAACTTCTAGAGGGAATGATGAATAAGAAATGTTTGGAGGGATATGGGCCAAGAGCAGGCAGGTGGGATTACTTTAGTTTGGGATTATAGTCAGCATGAACTGGTTTGAATGAAGGGTCTGTTTCCATGCTGTATGATGCTATGACTCTATGGTGTGCCTGCTCACTTCTCAAATTGAAAGCAGCATATGGCTATGGTTTTGGAAAAGTGAGCTCGAAACATTGATAGAAGTAATCCGATCCAGGTCTCCAAGTCATATTTCTTCTGAGTACAGGTTTAATCATTAGGCTGTTCCATAATTTAATCAATCCATTATTCCACTGTAATCTACTCTCTTGAATGTTGCATATGATAGAGCATCAGTTTACTTTTCTCAACTTTTAAAAAAATAATTTATTCTCTTTGTGATGGAATATTAAATTATTTCCCACAAATCACCGACATATGTTCTGATTTATTTTCCGTAAGTTAATTAGTTTACCACCGCATCTATACTGGGAGAATACAATCAAATTGTCATTAAAGGCAGCAGGTTTTAATTGAAAATGCTGCGTAACTACATCATCATATCTCCCCAAGCAAACAAACATGTCCATCTAAATTTATAGTGTGTTCTGATTATAATACATTGCCTTGCTAACTAAATTATGTGAATTTATTTAATAAGCTTACTGTCAATGCAGCCATGGATTACTTGAGTGAATGGTGTGCAGCCATACTCTGGAATCCTCAGTGATCATGACTGTGTAGAAATAAATGAGAAGAAAACAATTATTTTGACTGATGGATAAGACCATCAGGCAGTCCTTAAATCAATCTGTTTGCTGATCCCTGGTCTTTGCCTGCATTATTATATTGGTTGGCAAAAAGGAATTCTTATTTTTGGATAGATTTTGATAAGGAAGTCACGTTGAGCTGAGGGTGAGTAATGAACATTTGTTGATCTGTTTAATCCAACTTATGCTTGATGTGTAAACAATGAGTATTGAATATCAATGTCATTGAGATGAATGTATATGTGACTGGAATCTTCATGACTGAACTGATCAGCAATAACGCATTGGTTTGGAAGAAGAAATAGTCATTGCTATACGTTATGCTGGAAAATATTGTAAATTGTACTGTCTGCTGTTTTGTTTGATGTCCTCACGGTAGGAATCTCAAATGGTACAGGACGTGTGATATGTTCAAAATTCACCCTGCTGTATGAAGCCCAGAGTACCATCACATTCTGTGCCACACACATTGTTCTCTAAAGGTCTCATCAAAATGCCCACATGTGTCCTGTTGGAGAAGTGACCCTCATGGGTAACCTCCTTTCTTAATGACTGACAGATCTCCTCTTCTGGTCGCCCTGCCTTCCACAGGCCGATTTTAGATGCCAACGCCCTTCAATTCAAAGTTCTTAACCTCGTAGACAAATCCCTTCAAATCTTTGTAAAATTAGCACCAGAACTCAGAACTGGGCTGATTCTAGTGCCTTGAGCAACCCTTCCCACATTCACCCACTTCGCCCACACACTTGGAAATCCCTCCTTAAACCTCTTCATTCCTCCACATCCTTGTTTAAGGCCTCATTTAAAGCTCACTTCTCTGATCAACGCTTGGTTAACATTCCAAACATCTCGCTCTTTGAGCCTCCATTTTTGTCTTATTATGCTCGTGTTACTAGAATAGTCATCTAGCAATCTCGATTAATGCTATGAAGTCATGAGTTTGGATCCCTTCGTAGCCACTGGAAAAATTTAAATCGAGTCTTTAATAAATTGCCAGGGTCATTATTAATGATAACTGTAGTTAATGCAACAAGCTTTCCCAAAATGAAGTTACGTAGACCTCTTGCTGGCTCTCTGTCAATGTGTGGCACAGAATGTAGCTGTAATGGTACTCTTCGCTCCATACAGTGGGGTGAATATTGAACATATCACACGTGCTATGCCACTTGAGATTCCTACTGGGAGGACATCACACAAAACAGCAGACGGTACTATTTACAATCTTTTCCTCCATTAAATACTGCCACGCAAACCCCAGAGTATAGTGAAAGCTCATGTGGGCCATCGATGTCCTTCAAAGGAGAAAATCTACTGTCTTTATCACATCCAGCCTATATGGAATGACAGATGAACAGTAACAGGGTTGGCTCTTCATTGTTCTCTGAAATGGCCCAGCAAGACCTCTTGGTTATATTAAATCATGCAGTTTAAGGAGGTGGTTTATCACCACCTTCCCAGGCTAAGCCGCAACGGTCAACAATTGCTGCTCTAGCCAGAAATGTCTGCATCTCAAAAGCCAGTTGAAAATATTGTCACTGCAGATAGACAACTTAACAGTGGTGCATTTGTCTTCTAATGAAACTGCTGCCTCCAATTACATCCTGCAGATAAGTTTCACTATTACAGGCTATATATTAAAATTAAAAATTTTACACAATATTCATTATTCCGTATTTCATTGTCAATTGACAATTTTGCATTAGTGTGGTTGGAAGCAACAGCTTATGTAAGCTTCCTGTAATTTTGCTTCACTTAACTTAGCCAAAGTTGGCCTGATCTCACTCTCTCTCTCTCTCTCTCAACATTGCCTCCATCCAGATCAAACTAAACATTCAGTCGCTTTTCCCAGATAACAAGGTATAGACCTGGACGAACACAACAGGCCAAGCAGCATCTCAGGAGCAGGAAAGCTGACGTTTCGGGCCCAGACCCTTCATCATTTTTCCACTGCTTTTCGGATTTTTCATTTGTGTAGATTGGCTGCAGTATTTGCCTACAAACCAAGAATGATCACACTTTGAACATGGATGAAGAAAAGGTGTCACCGCATCAAAGCTGCTATAAAAATGGGCTTATTGCATAATTCAGCTCCTATTGTTTAAAAGTGGATCAAGACAAGATTTCAAGGGCCATGAGAATATTGGGTGTTAGGTTACAGACCAGGCAGATGTGTACCTTTAAACGGTTACATATATCATATGCGAGGCACATGAGAGCTCCCTGAACATTTGCAAAGGAAGGTCCCCACCGAACCTGGTCTGGAATTGTGGAGTGAACCCCGGCCATCAAGGTCCATTTGGTAGTCTTAGAGAACGCTGACCCCTTCCAATACCTTGGGATTGTCCTGACGGACAAAGCAGCTATTGATGAAGTGATCTTGTGTGAGGCTGCTCGGGAAAAGTGTGTCCGAGGACAACAACATGAGATCTGACACCAAGTCCATGGTCTACAGAGCTGTGGTGGTTCCCACCCTCCTATAGGGCTCTGGGACGCGGACTGTCCACAGCAGACACCTCAAGGCACTGCAGCAATATAACCAACACTGCCTGAGCAAGGTCCTGTAAATCCACTGGGAAGAAAGATGCACCAACACCAACTCAACCAGGCCAACATCCTCAGCATCGGGGCACTGACTACCTTGGTCGGCCACAATGGGCTGGGCATGTTGGCCGCACCACTGACACGAGACTCCCCAAGCAGGTGCTCCATTCCCAGCTCCAAAACATCAGGGAAGTCCCAGAGGGACAGAGGAAGTACTTTCTTGATACCCTCAAGGCCTCACTGGTGAAGTGCAGCATTCCCACAGACTCCTGGGAATCACTAACCCAACACCATCCAAAGTGGACAAGGAGCATCCGGGAAGCTGTTGGACACCTCAAGATTTGCATCAAGAGAAAGTGAGAACCAGGCAAGAACAGTGTCAGGAGCAAGCTATCACACCAACGCTCCACCCAGCCCTTCCTGTGACCACCCAAGTGTAACAGAGCCCGCGGTAACTGTTTGTACAGTCACCCACGGGCTCACCCTGAGAGTGGAAGAGAGTCACCCTCATCTGTGAGGGACCGCTGACGATGATGATGATACACCACAACATGTGGCATTCCAGGACAAAGCTACCTGCATCCCCTTCATTTACTGTTTGTGTAATGGAATCAATCTTCTGTGCCATTATGTGTGTAATGTACAGTAATGTTGGTAAGTACAGAACACAGATTATGTGTGTGAGCCTGTGATATTGCAGATAACTATGTTGTTAATAAACCACAGGATATCTGATTCAACATAAACACAACTCTCCACGGTATGTGTTACACACCATTTGTATGGAAAATCACAAAGTGCATTTGAGAATGGGTTAGCCTGTCATTTTGGGTAGGTTGCAAATGCTTCAAATGTTTAAATTCTTCCCTGTCTAGGTGGTTGCTAACAATTCATCATGCTGTTTCATAGATTGATTGTCGCTTAAATAAAACAACTCAAATACAGCTCTTGTCACATGAAAATGGGAGAGACTATTTCTGAACCAGCTCCACTTGGTCACCTTATCCCAAAACTCTCTGATACCCTCAGTGTCATAAAACATTGGCAATCTCAGTCTTGAATGTACTCAGTGATGGACCAGGAAGGGGCTTCTCGAGTAGAGAATTCCTGAAATTCACAAAATGAAGACATTTCTTCTCATCTCAGCTGATAGTAGACAATCAGTTATGTAGGGGGCATTTCAGCCCCACCTCCCACAGACTCTTAGTGAGTTGAGTCATAGTCAATGTTCCTTTGTGATGACAATCTTCTTCAAAGTTCACCATTCACTTTTTTCTAATGAAATTTGTCAATGGAAGAAATTTGCCTTCGACCCTTTAAATTCCAAATTATGCTTTATTCATAAAAAAGACATCTGTAAGTACATACGAAAGTTCTAAATCGTATTTGTACAGTCTTTGCAGAGAGCAAAACATAAACAAAACATTGAAATGTTGATATTTCTCAAAGTTTTTCTACAGTTGTAAAATATAAAGGCATTTCCTACTTATACAGGTAATAATTTATGTTCATTTTGAGGCAAGAGAGGGTCTGATACTGAAAGACCCTCATTAAACTTTGGAAGAAAGACCTTAGACCATGGTTTTTCCTCACTGCGCCTTGGCAGCAGCTGCCCCAAGCTTTAGTGTGCCCCTCAGAACCCAGTCCTGGACCTTGCTATGTGACAGTCTGCAACACTTGGTCGAGGTCAATGTTCACATTGGAAGACCAACAAGTTTCAGGCAGACCAAAGAACATTTTTCACTGAGTAAATGGTTGTCGAGGTGCAGTCAATGATGGTCTCGATGTGCATCCCGCGGAACAGGCCGTAGAGCGCAGAGTCCCATGTTATGGAGCTGTTCGGGACGAATCTCAACCAAAACTATTGCATCTTACTGTAGATTTCCTTCACAAAGGCACAGTCCAACAGGAGATGTGTGACAGTCTCAACCTCACCCCCTGACAGCAGCCTTGAGGGCAGCACGCGGTGGCGCAGACAGACTGGGTGTATATGAGGGATCTCCCATCTCACCACCAGCCAAGAAATGTCTTGGTGCTTTTTGGAACGTTCTGATGGTGAGGCATTCTGCCAAATGAGTTTGACAGTCTGCTCAGGGAACAATCTGACAGGATCCACCCTCTCCTTTTCCTGCAGGGTCCCAAGGGGCCAGTGCTACAGAATAGTCTGGCTACCTGGAGCGTTCCATGGCAGCGAGGCCAGTCCCGTCCTTTTCAACACCGGGGACAGGTAGAACCTCAGTATGTAGTGGCGCTTGGTGTTTGTGTGTCGAGGGTCTACGCACAGCTTCATGTAGCCTCACAAAATGGTGGCCATCAGATTGAGGGCAACGTTCGGCATATTCGTCCCCCTCCCCCTACCCAGAGATTTTTTACAAGGAGTGCGTGAGTTCTTGAGCTTGACTTCTCTGTTGGCTGCTAGATTGATTCTTTCAGTGTTCCCTTCTCCTGGACTGGAGGAGATAGTGCATGAGGAAAATCTCTTATGCCGTATTTGCCTTTGCCAAGGGTGTGTTTATGGGATGCTGCTATATTGGAACAATCGACAATTAGTAGTTAAGTGATATATTATTTTATTAAGTATTTCAATGAAGTTAAATTTATGCCATTTCTTCTTATTTTTGTTTGCATTTTAACTATGTTATAGGAATAAAGTTTCTTTTGCCTAAAGCTTAGAGGTGGACTAATCGAATCACATCTGGAGCACACTTATACCTGTCTTTAAATAAGATAAATGTTAAGGTCTAGGCTATTTCATTGATATATTTTGAGGAGGTTTGGTCTAGTCCCCGATAGTACACAACTATCTTTCATCGAGTTGTGTTTTAGGTACAACCTAAGACCTACCTCTTTTTCACCTTTGGTAACTGATTGTCACATTGTTTTCTAACGTTTCTGTGCAGTGCCTTGGGACATTTCAATATGTTAAAGGTGCTGCTGAAATATAAGTTGTTGTTGTTGTCTACATTAACTTTCACTTCTTAGTGCAAGCATAATGCTTGTAAAGGACTTGTCAATACTATTCATTGACAAATGCATGTTTCTAACCTGATTTGTATTTTCTGTGTGTATCGTTCTTTTGTTAGTATAATCTTGTTGACAAATAATAGATGCAATTTCACTGAATTTAGATCAATTTGAGGTTGATTCAATTGTGTGTTTTTTCAATTTGATTTTGAGCTAATTTGTGCCTTTGTAACATTAAGTTGAATACCTATTAATTCCAGTACTCTGATTTGATTACAGCAACAGTTAATGCGTTGATCTTGATTGACACATAGATGGTTTAGAAGCAAGTACAAGCTCCTAGAGCATAGCTTGACCCAAGCAAATCTCTTCTGTAACAGTCAATGAGTTTGAATGATGCTTCAAACAGTTCATTTTCGAAACCTGAGACAGTGGGAACATTCTTAAGGATTTGAGGGTCGCCTAAACTCTCAAAGCTGTTTGTTGCAGATGTCTGAGCACCCCTTCGATGCAGAAACAGCTCATGACTTATTTATTAGCTTACACTCAGGGGCGAGACATGCCAATAACTACTAAACGGAAAAGACAGTGCATTTGAGAAGCCTGGAAGTAATTTTATCTATTACGCGATTTTAAGGAGACTTGATAAACCTTCAGCCTGTCCATGCCTAAAATGAATGCTTGGGAATCTTTTAAGACATATTTAATTACGAGTGGTCGCAGTTAAGTTGGACTCTCCCTTTTAAGTCAGTTCTCAACAACCCAGAGAGCTGCTTAATGTCGCCAAATTATATGTAGCCACAGGCAACGTAGATACAGTTAGTTAAACAGTCTACTCTGTTGTCCACTGACCAGAGCTATCAGCTTCCACAAGATGAAAGGATGAAGAATTAATTCATTCCTTCCACAGGCATTATGCTAAAGAATATTAACTTTTAAATGGTTTTCTGTTCATCTGATATGCTTCTTTCTTTTTGTTCCAGAATTATTTCCTAGGTATTAGTCATAGGGCTGACTTCTGCCAAGAGTTAGCCAGGTGTCAATTTTGGAGAGGTTTTCTCCCCGTGAGCTCCCGCAAGTTACCTTTCACAATTATTTGCCGCTGATCTTATTATGTACGCACCACACTGCTGAGGTGGGCACTCATGCTATCGGGCACTCACCAGAGGGCAGAGGTGCTCACTGCTTCCAGGATTTGTGTGCCGTTGTTGGTGCATTTAAACCCCAGCTGTGACCCAGGTCAAACACTGCCAGGCACACTGCACTGCTGTTCACTTCTAAACGACATGGCTGAGTAAGGGAAGTTAGCCAACAGGGAGTTTCTCAAGATGATGGCATTGGAGTAGGCAGAAGTGACTGGATCACGTTCACTCCGTCTGCTTTCCTTTTTTAAACCTTCCCTTTTTTCACTTTTTGAGGGTTCTTTTTGTGTGTTCTTACTTACCCCTTTGGGAGAAACCTCTGCCATAGAGGCAGCGAAGGCAATGGAGCGTGACAATGGTTGAGACCCAGTGTGAGCATGGATGGCAGCAGCGGTGGTCAGTGATGAAGCAGCGATCAGCGGTGAAGGATGTCAGCGGTCAGTGGCGAAGCAGAAGTTGGTGTCAAGCCTGAGAGGTGCTTAGCCCAGTGCAGGTGAAAGCGTGCCCAGTGTGGCAGAGAGCTAGTCAAAGCCCAGCTTGGAGCATCTGCGTTCCATTGGCTTAGGAAAGGACTGTAATGTTTGGCCTTTTATCTTATTTATTTATGTTTTTACTCAGAGACCGAGAAGAAACTGTAGTGCCGAACTTTCCGTAGCCTGTTTCTTTGTTTTTCTATTTCTGTCCCAAAGTTTTTGTACCTAGGTACCTAGGATTGGTGACATTGTGTACTTTTCGCTGTCCTCCTGTCTCCCTGTACTTGACTACATGTGACAATAAAATCCAAATCAAATCAGCTGGAGGAGACCTTATGTAGGGATACCAGAGACAAATACTTTTTTCTTTACTCTGGATTATGAGAGAGGCAACAGCACCAGACCCTGCCAGTCTGGTCTGAAGGTGGCACTCAGTATTGTGTCCATTGTCTGGAGAAATGCCCAGCAGGGCAGGAAGGAGGTTGGTAACCTTCTGCCCCCAGCAAGGGTAAGTGCTCCACACTTTGACGTGCTCCCTCACACTCATCGTATCTCTGTCACTGCACCCATCACCTTCCAAGGCTCATGATCTACCACTTTCATGATCGCAATCGGCCTCTTGATTCAATGGCAGGCACCCACCTTGTCTCACCCCCAGACTACTAACTCTTGCAATGCCGCCTCACTCATTCATCTCGCTACCTCTCTCCAACCTGCACTGGCACTCTGTGCACCTTCACTTCCACCCTTTGCTCGATGCAGATACTGCGTGAAAATGTACATGTTGTAAAAATAATGAGAAACTCTCCCCCCATCCCCAGCAGTACCCAAGAAAGCAGTGTTGCAGATAGGGTGATAGTGCAGATGTTATGTAGTCCAATCTGAGAGGTGAACAGTGAAACTTTGGAATGTGTTTTTTGAATTGTGGAACTAAGGTGAATCTAAAATTTATTAGAAGCATTTATCTCATGTGATTAAAAATAACACATTTTTCATTTATGTACAGAAAATAGGTGAGCAGGAACAAAAGGAAAAGTGTAAAAGTTGCACAGATTGCAAGCCTGAACTGCAGTCTTGTTATTTTATTTACAAACTGAGAGATAGTCCACGAGACAGAGAGCAGAAGTGGGCCATTCAGCTCATCGAGTCTGCTCCACTGTTCAACGAGATCGTGGCTGATCTGATAATTCACTTTCTGGCTCCTTGATTTCCTTCCTAACCTGAAAGCCAATCTTGGCCTTGAGTATAATTAAAGACCCAGCTTCAACAGCCCTCAAAGGTAAAGAATACCACAGATTCGTACCCCCTCAGAGAAGGAGTTCATTGGGCCTTAAATGGGTGACCCATTTCAGAGTTAAGACAGAGCTGAGGAAGAACTCCTTCTCTCAGAGGGAGAGTCTGTATGTTTTGGTAAGTACTCTGTCAAGCCCCTTGGGAATGTTATAAATTTTTGTACACCCTGTCCTTTCCTGTCCTACTGTGGGTATCATTATCTAAATAAATGCCCTGCAATGTTACCATTTCGTTTTGCTTTGTAATCCTGTGGATAACCTCTCCAGAGCCTTCTCCTCCCACATTGTAAATAAAGCCTTCTCTATACCTCTAATCATTTCATCCCTCATTGCCCTGGTCCTAGTGTAATTGTAATGCAACCCATTCCACTGGAACACCTTCCTTCTATCCCAATGGCCCATAAACTGAGGCCCACTCCTACTACATCATTCCTTGACCCACACATTTGACTCCTTTGTTTTAGTCACCCTACAACTATGGCTCTAGCAGTCATCTTGAGATTCTTACCTTGGATATTCTGAAACCAAAACAGAAATTGCTAAAAAAAACTCAGCAGGGCTAGCAGGCACTGTGGAAAGAAACCAGAGTTAATGTTCTGAAGAAGGTCACTGGGCCCATAATGTTAATTCCAATATCTCTCTTTGGAGGATTAATGTAGGCTTGATGGGCTGAATGGCCTGCTTCTGAACTATAGGGATTCTATTTCCCCAGATTCGCTGAGCTTTTCCAATAATTTCTCTTTTGGTTTCAGATTTCCAGCATCTGCAGTTCTTTCAGTTCCTATTTTTTAACCTTGGTAAGTTTTGTTTTCCAACTGTACAGTTAACTTTTCAAATTCTTGCAACAGAACCTCCTTTCCTGTCTTGTCGATATCACTGGCACCAACATAGGCACTGACCCTGGAATCGTTCCTCCGCCTCTCCAAATTCCTTCCAGCTCTGAAGATGTGTCTGTAACCCTGACACCAGACAGACGGCTGATCCTCTGGAACTCGCACTCAATGGCTGCAGAGAATGGCATCTCTCCCCTTAATTACAGGATCCCTACCATGTTCAAACATGATGTTCAGATTTCACTCATGATGCTGGTTGTTTGCTAACACTGATGCAGCAGATTTTTCAAACAAGGAACTGCAGTGTTGTCTAGTCAGTTTTGCTGGGCTGTGGGGCATATCAGGATAATGCATCGGCCTTTGATTTACTCAGTTTAAAGACTGCCTGAGTGTGTTATCTATTCGACGTCTCAGTCCAGCAGATTTGATATTTGAAGTGAATCAAAACACTTGTCAGCTGCCCATTAAATCTGCACGGTAACATTTTCTGATGAGATTGTGACTTCAAATCTTTTTTTTAAATTCCTATCAATAGTTTTGAAAAATGTATCAATTTGGGCCAATCTTTAATGTTGTGTTGGCTCTTGCTGAGCACGCATAAGCTGCCCATTATGTGAAATGTCCAGCATCTTAAGATAAGTACTGAAGACTGAAAAGGAAAACAGGGCAATTACCAGACAGTGAAAGTACATGTGATGTATGGTGTTCAGCACAACCCTTTTACCTGGCCCCCAGGTTCCTTGGAAGGTTTGGCTTGACATCTGAGAGAAAGAGGCATCTTTTCTTAGTGATGTTGCTATGCCTCTGTCCATCCCAGGTGCTGTGCGATGCATTACATCATTTTAACCAAGAGACAAAGACTAATTCTTCAAACATAAAGAGAGAAGGCATTTCTCCTGTCAACCACCTTTTATCTGAATACCTCTTCATCGATCCAGACGAAAGGCTCAGCAGGTGTTATGAGAGGAGTTGAATTGCCTTGGAATATCTTCCCTATTGCCACATTCGGCTAATATTTAGATAGAATTACACTGCACAGACAGACCATTTGGCCCACATGTTCAATGCTATAGTCGTTGTGCTTCACACCGGCTTCCTCCCATCCACTGTTTTGGTTGCTTTTTTTCCGTTCCTTCCCAGGATGTGGACATCACTGGCTTTGTCAACATTTATCACCCATCCCCAATTGCCCAGAGGGCAGTTAAGAGTCAACCACATCGCTGGAATCACATGTAGGCCAGACCAGGTAAAGATGGCAGATTTCCTTCCGTCAAGGACTTTAGTGAGCCAGATGGACATTTCTCCTGACATTAGCCCTGGTTAAATGCTTAGTTCCAGAATTTTTACAGAATTTGGATTCAAATTCCACCATCTGCCATGGCAGGATTCAAACTCATGTCCCTAGAATGTTTTCTGGAGGTCTGGGTTTACACTGAAAACAACAAATGCTGGAGATCACAGCGGGTCAGGCAGCATTCGTGCAGAGACAGCAAGCTAATGTTTTGAGTTGAGATGACTTTTCATCAGAGCTGGATTGCATTAGCTTGCTGTCTCTCTCTGGAAATGTCATCTGATCTGCTGTGATCTATGGCATTTGTTGCTTTCAGCACTAATTCCGGCATCTGCAGTAACTTACTCCTCTCTGGACTAACAGTCCAGTGGTAATACTACTTCCCATCACTCTCCCTTTTGTACTGGCATCACAGATGTAACATCCATATTGTGTCAACATGTAATTATGAAAGTGGTTAGCATGCGATGATGACCAGATAATCTGTTTTTACGACATGGATTGAGAAACGGGCATTATTCAGGGCACCAATGATACTTCCCTCAATTTTCTTTGAAATAGTGATGAGGGATCTTTCCCACCCAACTAAGCAGGGAAATAAATCATCTGTTTAACAGCTAGCCCCTCTTCCTTTTACCATATGCATATCCTTTTAATCTTTATATGTTTTTCTAGTTTTCGCCCCCACATGCATCTATACTATTTGTGCAAACGATTCCTTTTGATACTGGGCTTCACATTCTAATCACTCCACATGTTTCCTGAATTCCCTGTTGATGTACTAACAAATGTGTTCCCTAGGGAAGTATCTAAATTTAACAAAAACCGAAAGAACTGAGGATGCTGTAAATCAGGAACAAAAACAAAGTTGCTGGAAAAGCTCAGCAGGTCTGGCAGCATCTGTGAAGGAGAAAACAGAGTTAACGTTTTGGGTCCAGTGACCCTTCCTCAGAACTGATGGTGGCTGGGAAAATGTCAGTTTATATGCGGAGAATAGGGAGATGGGTGGGTAGGGAGTAAGCGATAGGATAGAGCCCAAAGAGAGAGAAAGGCAGTTGGACAGACGAAGGAGTTGCTAACGATCAGACTGGGAGGGTGATTGGTTGTTAATGGGGACTGTATTCCTAGTTTGAGTCTCACCCACAAGTTGAAACCACTTATGTCTACCCTAAAAAAGTCTTCCATAATCATAAAGACCTCTATCATGCTACCCCTTGCCTTCCTACTTTCATTAGCATTGAGACATTAATGGAGCTAATTTTCATATAGTATATCATTTGCTCCTCTCTCATCAAAAGATGCTCATGAATCCCTACAGTGCAGATAGACATCATTTGGCCCGTTGAGTATGCACCAACTCTCCACACAGAATCCCACCCGACCCCCGTAATCCCACATTTACCATAGTCAATCCACCTTGCCTGCATACTACAGGGTAATTGCACACGGCCAATCCATCTAGCCTGCATATCTTTGGACTAAGCACCCAGAGGAAACCCACGCAGACATGGGGAGAATGTGCAAACTCCACCTAGCCAGTCACTCAAGGATGGAATCAAACCTGGGGCCCTCGCAATGTGAGACAGCAGTGCTAACCACTGTGCCACCATGCTGCCAATGTATGGGCATTCTTCCACAGACACTGATTGCTGTCGTGACTTGCCCCAACAAACTTGGGCTTGGAAATTTTCCTCGATGCGCTCATTCATTACAGGCCAATGGATATTAAGTAGAAGTTGGGGGTTGGTGTATGATGCTGATAGCTTTGTCTAATTTCCTGCACAAGCTGAAGTTATCAGGAAGGACTTCCTTCTCAACCTTTCCCCTTGCCTGAGGTATGGTAGCTCTCAGGTTAAACCCATCACCAGTTGTCTCTCTCTAATAAGAGAGTAAACCTATGGCAGTGTAAGACAATGTTCAGCTTATCTTTGTTTTTAATCAGAAGTAGAAACTGATGAGAATATTATTCCATCTGCAGGCCACTAGCCTAGATATTGGGGCTAATTGCTTCATGCTTACTTCCGTCAATCGCTCCTACATAAACTGGGGAATCATTGTTCTTTGGCAATACGCATCTAATATGCACAAGGCAATTGGGTAACATGACTATACACACAATAGGGAAAAGCGCTCCTTAAATTTATTTCTATCATATCAATAACCATTCGGTGTTTTAAATGCATTTTGTTTATTAGCTCTTATTCACAATCACATGGATTGCATCTGATGATCTTCGTTTTGTGAAGACTAACTGCAACCTGATGGTTTGTGAGATTGATGAACATGTTTCCTTCTCTAAGTCATTGCTTTCTCGACGAGCTGTCTGCCTTTCAGACAAATGTGATCACTCCCTTGAAGGCCTCAAACCTCTGACACTATTACATTCCTTTTCTGCTAATAAAGTGAGGGAAAGAAAACAAATTCTGTCAGTAACTGCTCAAAGTCTGAAATTCTTTTTATCTGAATCATCAGAACTGATAATGAGGGTATCATTTCTCAACTCGATCAAATAACATGAAGTACATGATGTTTTCCAGAACTGTTTGTTATTGTTAAGTGTGCAGTTGAAGCTCTAAGGTTGGGTAATGCATAAATTTAATGGCTCATAACTATATACAGATGGTAAGATTGTTAAAAAAGGTACATTATTATTATAGACATGACTATTAACAAATAAGTGTAAAGAGCTATTAAGGCAACAAGGTTTTATCAATTTATTATTTTTTTCATATTATTAGAAATGTCAATAACTGAAAAACTGCTCATTGGCAAGAATAGCGATGGTATATGAGAAACAGGATAACAACATGTTGGACTCACAATCAGGAAATTTAATACTCGAATGTATCAGGGTTAGTATTTGTAAACAAAGTTATCTCCACAGGATCTGATCTTGGAAATAGCAAAACGTTTTAATGCCAATAATGCGGTGATGTTATCAGTACCAAAATCAGCCCTGTATCTGAGACAGTGCGCAACTATCTATTGGTTTGAGATACTGAAGCTGGATTTGGATGGTAGGGGTAAGAGAAGGGATTTGGCCAGTGAATGCCTGAGTTGTAACTCTACAACAATCTCCTTTCTTAAAAATTTGAACAGTTCTTCACCCGGAAACAGGCTTGCCTAATTTGATACTCTGAAAGATAGAGACCGCTGCTGAAGAGGTCTCAGATCAGAATAGCAAGGATACCTGCTGCTTGGCTACAGATCATTGCAAGGGCAGGTAGGGAAGGTAGGGTTTTGAGAGTCAGGGAGAGATAGCAGGGAGTTGGAGGGTGAGCGGTGCTGTGTTAAAAATGTTACACTCAGAGCCAGAAATGGTTCAAATCTGAATCTCTTTATGACAGACATAAGGTGAAATATTCACACTCTTCAGTCTCTTGCACTTTTTCACTGGAAGTCTCTGAATTCCTCTCTGTTGTTGTAAAATAGGTACAACAGGCAAAATTAACTCATACAAAATTCTCAACAAAAAAACCAACACAACGCTGGCTTCAGAACATTCTCAGTCTTTTCTGGAGAAACTCAGTGGGTCTGGTAGTATATGTGGAGAGAAAGCAGAGTTAGCATTTCAGGTCTGTGACCCTTTTTCTAGAGCTCATCAGACCAGAAATATTAACTCTGTTGCCAGACCTGCTGAGTTTCTCCAGCAATTTTTGTTTCTGTTCCAGATCTTCAGTATCCACAGTTCTTTGAGTTGGTGTCTCAGTCTTTTATGGTCTGTGTTATACCTGGGCTCACCAGTATCTGCTGGTCAGCACGTTATGTTGTCACTTACAGATGGACTGATAGAAAAATGCGAAAGACCAGCTTGTGTTGTGTGAATGTTCCATTCCCAACATCAGTCAGGGACAAGTGGGCACCGGGGGAGGGGGGGCTGCCGCGCTTGCTGAGGTCATGGAGGCATTAAACATAAGCTATTGGAGCATAATAAGGCCATTTGGCCCATTGTGTCTGCTCTGTCATTCAGCCATTGTGGGGCAGATCCAGTTGCATGGTGAACCTAGTTCCAGAGAAGGGAAGTGAGTCTGGTGGCAGGAGAAAGGGTTGAGTTGGTGATTGGAAGAGCTCACTTGTATGGAACAAGGTTCAGTCAGTGATGATCACAGGGTACAAAGTGATCCAATCACTGGAGAGTAAGATGGGGAGGGTGGCATGAGAGATAGTTTTGTGTAGATGACCTGTGATTTTGGTGGAAGTGGTCTTCTCTCGGCCCACAAGCAGCGCTGAAAATACCTTCCCTCTTCCAAGCAACCCATGATGGTTGTCTTTAGCTATGTGTTTCCTAAGGCACTGGAAACTCCTGCTTGTCAACATTAGAGCTGGGAAAGAGAAAATCCTAGCTGCACAGCCTCGCTAAAATATTTAAATAAATAACCCAGCCCCTGGGAGTGTGTTGTTTGCCCTCTAGCCTCACCTCAGCCAGTCGGAATTCCTCTCAAACTAAAGTTTAGAGCCTGCTTGCATTCAGATTTGAGCTGTTTATACCTTGTATCTGACCCAAATCCACCTTTATTTTGGGGAGGGGGGAAATGGGCAGTGAGGAGGAGTTTAAGTAACACTCAACACTGAGATGTAGCAAAGTATCAATGTTACAATCAGTGATATATTTAAATAGTATTGATGAATTACAAGGGAGAGCATGGCAGTATATTATGTGGCAGAAGGAATGAAGTGAAAATCAACCCCCAGTTAGGCCATTAGTACAATGTGTTGATTTATTTACCAAAATAGCCATTTGTTTCCCTTTTGCAACCCGGAATAAAAACATAAATGAACTGGGTTTCTTAAACGGAAGCACAGTAATCCATATATTGTGAACAAAACTTATTCTTAAAGCAAGTGGCAAACATTGGTTGACACCATTACAAGTGTATGCTCTTAATCCAATACAACAAGATAAAAATAACTATCTCTGAGAAAAAAACAGACAAGATCCTGCAGAAGTGATTGTTTTAAAAAGATATAAGGGAGAAATGACCTCCTTTAATCAAGGGTATAGAAACAAAGGAGAGAATGTATTGACTTCCTCTTTACAAAACTGAATTACTGACAGCTGTATACTGGTGGTCAATATCCTGTTCTGAATACAGGAGCAGAGTCCACTCTGCCACTCAATGAGATCATCAACTCCACTTTCTTGCCTTTTCTCTGGGTTGACTTACTGATTCAAAACCCGTCTGCCTCAGCCTTGAATATCCTTAATGACACAGCCTCAACAGCCCTTTGCTGCAGACTGACTCCTCTCCGAGAGAACTGAGAGAAAATAAACCTCCAGCCAATTACAAGCACCATTGTTACTGCCATCCAGCGAGGTTGTGAAAAGGATTGGGTCACCGTGAGCTTCTGATGGTGGACTGGTAAAACAAAAGGTTATGAATGTGAAATCCCACCGTGGTAAATTGTGAATAAACTTGGCTATTTAGGAGTTATTAGCCTGGAGAATGGCTGTCAACACTTTTGAAAAGAGCTGTATTTTAAGTCTCAGTGGGCTCTGACATGAATCCCAAATAGTTGGTTTGCAGGTGCAGCAGGTAATTAATAAGGCAAACAGAATATTGTCCTTCATTTCTAGAGAGATGGAGTTTAAAAACAGAGAGGTTATGCTGCAGCCGTATAGAGTGCACACCTGGAGTGCGGTGTACAGTTTTGGTCTCCTTACTTGAGAAGGGATATGCTGGCATTGGAAGGAGTGCAGAGGAGGCTCACTGGGTTGATTCCCAAGTTGAAAGGGTTGGCTTATGAGGAGAGATTGACCAAGAAACTGGTGTAATACTCATTGTAATTTAGGAGAATAAGGGGGATCTTATAGAAATAAATAAAATTATATAGGGAATAGATATGATAGAAGCAGGGAGGATGTTTCCACTGATGGGTGAGACTAGAGCTAGGGGACATAACCTCAATAACGGGTAGCAGATTTCGGAAGGAGCTGAGGAGGAACATCTTCACCCAAATGGTTGTGAATCTGTGCAATTCCCTGCTCAGTGAAGCAGTTGAGGCTTCCTCATTGAATGTTTTTAAGGCAAAGCTAGATTTTTGAACAGTAGAGGAATGAAAGATTATGATGAGCAGGCGGGTAAGTGGAGCTGAGTCCACGGAAAGATCAGCCATGATCTTATTGAACTGGGGAGCAGGCTCAATGGCACACTCCTGCTCCTATGTTTTATGTTCTTATGTTCTATAACAGGAAGGTGCATATTTTCCATCCCATTTTCCCAGTGATGGTCAGTGGAGCTGACAGGGCTGTACAGCTTCATGTGCCACTTACCAGACACCCCTAGTTAATGGCCTATTCATTAAGGCCTATATTTGGAAGCTGACTGGTATTTTTGGAGGATTGGAAGATTTGGAGAATTGCGTCTTTGCTTGGAAATAGCTTCCTACCATAGGCCAGTGTGCCCAGCAGAGGTATTAATTTCTACGCCCAGCAGTTACAAACCATAGGCTATTCAATTCCTACAGCCTTGTACTGTCAGTTGGCTATTAATTAGGGTGGCCAGATTTCCAAGAGGTCAACATGGGGAACCCATTGAGAAACTTTGGGAAACGAGGGTTCTAAGATAATTGACGATTCTGGGGGAGAGGCAGTTGAGAGATCATGGGATGACACACTGTGCAATATCTCCAGGCAGAGCTGGTAACACTGTTCTGTGGGTCATTTTAAGGATGCCATCACCAATAGAGCCCTTAGTGCCCAAAGCAGTGGTAACAATTCCCTTGGAGACGGAAAGGGGGCAATAAAGAAAGGGATGTCAGTTCACTGTATGCAATATAACAAGATGTAACGTGACGGGTGTTTACAGAGACCAGGACACATTTCACTCAAATTTCCATCCTCCAAGCCCAGTTTATAATTGACCAACAGGGAAAAGGTGAAAAACAGTGAATTCGAAAGGCATCTTTTGCAGATTATCAGGACATTGAATTAAAAACAAGGGACTGTCGTGTCTGGCCACCCAACTATCAGTGAATTCAGAGTGAATCAATCAGCAAGCCCAAGAGCAGTCAAAATAAACCAACAAAATGTATTTTGTTCTTCTCGAATAACCAATATGGTTTGAGGACATGAGCAAATGTATGAAGAGTAACCACAGAACAATACGTTGCCACAGATTATTATATCTGTGTGATAAAAGATGGGACTTGTTGAACATGTTACTGTTGACTCTGCAGTAATTGGGTTTTGTTTTGCTAATGCAAGGTTTGATAGGCTGTCTCATGTTCTGTGATGAAGGTTCCACACAAAGAGGACTGGAAACTGTAGCATTTTCTGTAGAAACATAATTAGATCTTCCTGTTCTTACTACTTCCAACACATTGTCAAGCTTCCAGATGAATTCTGTGCAATGCAAGTAAAGCCAACTAGACCTCATGGAATCATAGAATCTCTACAGTCCTGGAATTCAGAAACAAAAGCAGAGATTGTTGGAAAAGCTCAGCAGGTCTAGCGGCACCTGTGGAGAGAAATCAGAGTTAACATTTCGGGTCCAGTGACTCTTAGAACTGATGGTAGCTAGGAAAAGATAGAAGATAGCATGGGCAGAGGACGTAAAGAGTTAACGATAGATGGAAATAGAGCCCCTAACCTGCCCGTCACTGAACGCTTCTGGGGCAATTCAGCATGGCCAATCCACCTCAAACCTAGCATCCATCTTTGGGACCTCATTTTATCTTGTTATTGGAGAATCTGCTGAAAATAATCTTTAAGAGCTAATGGAAATGCCTTTTCACACATAGATTAAAAATTCCACAACTATTTAAGCTTGAACTTTCACCGGAGATATGATTCTCCAGGCAAACCATTGTCAGCGAATTCATTAACAACCTTCCTGTGTTACCATGTCAGGAGCGAGCTGTTTACCAGGAGCCAGCTGTGTGCGAGAAACATCATTGACACATATGGGCCTACCTCAGGCTCTGGAAAACCAACAGACCAGCTACACTATGTTTATGTGCCAGGCAATGGCTGACTTTCCATGGCTGCCAGACAATGACACTGGGTGAACATTCTAGTGGCCCACCTCCAAAATGGCTGCTTAGAGGAGATCAGCGTTGTCCAAAGAACCCAGCGGAGGCTATCAAGTGGATATCACAGTGCAATCCCCTGTGCAATGGGAGAGAACGCCAGGCCTAGTCACTGGCCTAGAGGCCTCCCTGAGGAATGATGGACTCAGTCACCGATTAGTGTGGAGGCCCCTGGTAGTTATTCAGGGGGCTGGGGCGTGGATGGGGAGTTGAGAAAGGGGATTGGCTAGGCTGGGTCTGTCAGTGTTTGGGCTGGATGTCTCACAGAGATGGAGAGATGTATCTGTCAGTATTTAGGGGTGGGATTGGGGATTTTGTCCATGTTTAGAGAGTGGGATTGGGGATATTTTTTCTGTGTTTAAGGTTGAGGTTGGAGATTTAGAAGTCAGCATTTAGAGATGGGATTGAGGATTTTGACCATGCCTGGATGGGTGTCTGTCAGAGATGGGGGTGGGTGTCTGTCGGTATTCCAGCTGGGATTGGGATTTCTGTCTGAGTTTAGGTGGGAGTGGTGTTTCTATCAGGCATGGGACCTCTGTCAAACGGGATTGGAATAGGAAAAATTTCTTGCCACAATCAGGGAATCATTGACTGTTACCATCAGAAGACTGTGGAGAGGGGAGAGTTTGTGAGGAAATGGAGAATCTTCGGTGAACAGCGAAGACCTACAGGAACATTCCTAATGTGCACAACGTAAACCAAATACTGCAGCCATTTTCCAATCCCCTTCTGGAAATTTCCATTCCAATTCCCAACACCATCCCCAGCCCAAACAATCAGCATCCTCTTTATTAATCACTACCCACTCTCTATAAACAAAACATTGGGTCAAAATCCTGGAATTCCCTCCCAGAGGGCATTGTGGGTCTACCTGACTGTGGCGGTTCAAGAAGGCAACCCACTGCCACTTTCTCAAGGGCAACTAGGGATGGCCAAGAAACGCTGTCCCAGCCAGTGATGCCCACATCCTACAAATGAATCAAAATAATCTACAATACCAGCCCCCAACTGCAATCACCCACCTTCTCCCCGTGATGACTGGCCCACGCCACCCGAGCGATGGCCAATCTAGTAAACTACCCTCTGGTGCAAGGCAAACAGAATGGTCTAGGCCCAAAACGTCAGCTTCCCTGCTCCTCTGGTGCTCCTTGGCCTGCTGTGTTCATCCAGCTCCGTGCTTTGTTATATCAGCAGAAACTACACATCTGTTGGGTCGCAGTTCTCTGCACAGCATAACAGAAGATTGTCTTGTGCTTTCGCAGAGCAGCTACACCAATTCTTCCATTTTGTTTTTCTCTTAAATCAGATGTGACACCTGTCTGTGGCTGGAGGGCCTTTACCTCCAAAGATAAGGGCAATACTGCTGCACAAAATTACCCTTTTTGTTCTTTTTGTATGTACCCTCATCTCTTCTCAATTGGCAACAAGAACATGCACATGCAATTGGCACAGCATTAGCAGTGATTACTGACCTCCGTCTGAAGCTATGACCTTCCCCACTGCTCTGAGTCCCCACCTACCTCAGGTTGCTGGTTCCTCATGTTACCCCAGAGTTCTGTACAGTACCTTATCAGAAGAGGGAAGTGTTGTGACAAAACAAAGAGAGATATAAATTGGTCACAGGTGGAAGTAAGCACCTACCACCTTTCACCATCCCATCTACCTTACCCATCCCTACCCCCTCTGCTCTATTTATTTCACAGCCCTCTTCCCCCTTCCCAATTTCTGACCCAAAACGTCAGCTTTCCTGCTCCTCTGATGCTGCCTGATCTTCTGTGTTCCTCCAGCTTCACACTGTGTTATGCTCTCCCTCTAAGTTGACAGAGGATGGAGCGCACCGGGGAAAAAAGCCTTTGCAGATCTAATTTGGGGAAATCGCACCTTTGTTAGCCTAGTGGCTAGGAAGATGGTCATAGACAGGAACAAGCAGATCACATCCATCCATAATGGTCCATCCTATTTCAGACACATAATAGCATTTCACACCCTACCTTATTGATCATCGCTCAGGTATTTATATGCATCGACTATTTCTCAAATTAAGCTGAGGCTGTAACTAATCAGTGTCAACTCCAATCCATTGAACATGTAAGAGGCTCCAAAACAAAGGTTTCTTTTAAACACCGTTTTGTCAAGGTAAGTGGAAAAGAGTAAAAAGTGCAGTTTTGTCAAAATCCCCCATGTCTGGAAAGCAAATAAAAATAGACGCGGGCTCATAAAATATTTTTTATGCATGTGTATCCCAAAGGAGAGAGAAATTATGCATGGCATTCATTACTTAGTGTAAGGAGTTGTCATAAGCAATTTAAAATTTTATCTCTGAATTCTAACCTTCCTATCTTGTACACACACAAGCTTTCGAAGGTTATCACTTATGCATGTAAATGTGATCCGATGCAGTTTCTCAGTGAATTTAATCTTGTTTTATTAGGTCAAAGAAAGTTAGTATGAAATCTCACAGAAATATTGCAAAGATGAGGAGTTTGGACACGGTGATCTCTATGTTTAGTTAATTCATAACTGGACAGAATGACATAAAGAGGAAAGGGAAAGACTGGGCATATTTTTCAAATTCCAAGGATTGATACACATGGAACGTTCTGTCATGAACCAAGGCTGATAGCAGAGTCCACGACAGCTTTTAAAAGAAAATCAGGCAACTACTTGAAAAAGAAGAAAATATTAAGGGACAAATGTAAACAAACACTATCTGCTTGCAAATCCATCCATCACATATCAACGTGAACAAAACAGAAATTGCTGGAAAAGCTCAGCAGGATCTGTGGGAAGAAATCAGAGTTACCGTCCCGTGTCATTGAATCCCTATAGCGCGGAAGTAGGCTATTTGGCCCATCGAGTCCACATCAACACTCTGAAGAGCATTCCGTCCAACCCCAGACCATCTCTGTATTCCTGCATTCCCCATGTCTAATCCACCCAACCTATACATCCCTGTGCTCTATGGGCAATTTAACATAGCCAATTCACCTAACTTGTACATCTTTGGACTGTGGGAGGAAATCCACTCAGGCACAAGGAGAATGTGCAAACTCTTCACGGAAAGTCACCCAAGGATGGAATTGTACCCGGGTACCTGGCGCTGTGAGGTAGCACTGCTAACCACTGAGCCACTGTGCAACATTGGACCAGTGACCCCTTCCTCAGAACTCTTGGTGGCTGGGAAAATGTTGGTGTTTATACAGACGATAGGGTGGCGGGGATGGGTAAGGAGTAAACAATAGGTGGACATAAAGCTCAAAGACCGAGAAGAACAGTTGCACAGACAAAGGTGTGGATAACAGTCAGCCTAGGAGAATAATTAGCTACTAATGGGGTCTGTTAGTGGCTAACAAGACATTGTGTGTAATAGCAGATTGTGATAACAAGGCCTGGTGTATTGGGGCTGGGGTAAGGACATGGGAGAAGGTGCATTAAGCCCTAAAAGTGTTGAGCTCGATATTGAGTCCAGGAGGCTCGAAATGTTAATTCTGAATTTGCTCCACAGATGCTATTAGACCTGCTGAGATTTTCAAGCAATTTCTGTTTTTGTTTCTGATTTCTGGCATCCGTGGGTCTTTCGGTTTTTTTTCAATAGTAGGCATGTTTAAATCTCAGGTCTTTGTGGGGATTGACATTACATTCTGAATGCAATCGGGTTTATTCACAATGCTTTAAAATGCTTGCTCCATGCTTAGAGATCTTTGTTTCCAATGATTTCTACAGCTAATTTTCAGAGCCCACACTCGGCTTGATTAATCAAACGTAAACAACATCAACAGTAAGCAGACTCAAATCATTAAACACAGAAGAATTGAACTCTGCAGCAAGTGATCAAAGCAGGAGAGATTCCTGGTAGTCATGTGGTGGAGTGAAAGCTGGAGCCCTTACCATCTTTTGGATACCAGCCTTTCCTTGCTGCTATCGGTTCTGAATTAAGGTCCCTGAACTCAAAATATTAACTCTGTATTCTCTCCACAGTTGTTGCCAGCTTATGCAGCATCTTAAAGTACACGTTGACATAGCCGCTTGGTCTCCCTGAGGGGATTGCAACAAACCCCACTGAAGGGACAGAATGAAATGGATATTCATCTGGGAGTTAGCAAGATGACCTCCTTATAGACTACGACATTCCTCAGCTGATGATGTCTGATCAGTCATCCAATCTACTTCCTGTCTCTGCTTTTCCTGACTTTGGTGTCTTGTGTGAATGGAACAGAAATTTTTGGTGTAGCTTTCTAAAATCCTGTGAGTCTGCCTCAAAGTACCAAACACCGGGAGGAGGTGTGGGGTGACCTCTTCTCAATATTAGAAATACGTGTTCAGTGAGGCCACATCACACTTTGTCCTGTTAGCACTGAGCTTTCAGTGGACAGGGGCTACTAGATTGGAAAGTTATTCTACCTGATGAGGGATATGTTGACATCGAGTGCCTGAGTGGCTCTACAAGTGTTAAGAGACTTGAATGGCAATGTGCCAGAAACACTGAGCTCTCAGATCATCAACTTCTAATCAAGAGGGCTCAGTGGCAATATTACATGGCTCTACTGGCACACGCTGTTTCAAATATTTACCAGCATCACACCAGTATCCACCACAATGTATAAGCCAGCTAATGATGGGAGCTGTAATGCAGAGATGTGGAAAGATTATTGCTTCTCTGTGATTTGCATTTAACGTGAACGGGATGTTTTCTGAGACTCAGATTTAACACGAGGTTTTATTTAAAGCACATTGCCTCTCCTGAACATTGGTATTGGTGCCACTGTCTATTCCTGGCCCAGCCTGGAAAATTTCCTCAACTTTGCTTTCAATTTCGACTGGCCTCCCTCCTTCCCATGGTGTCTCTTAGCTTCATTTCTTTGATTTTCTCATTTTCAGTTCTGAGAATAAGAAATCACCAAATGTCTGTTGTAGGCTGATGCTTACAGCTACCTCGATCACATTGCAAACATCCAGTTGTGTTGGGACACTCTTCTCTTCTTCAAGTTTTGTTTCTCTCTTTCTACCTGCTCTGATGATGCCAAGCCAATGCTTCCACTTCCGAGCTCCTTAATCAAAGACCCATCTCTCTCTTCCTCTTTCTGCCTTTTGAAGGGACTATTCTCTTTAAGAAACTCCAGTTCATTTTCTCATTAACAGTCATCACCTGCCAATCTACCTACCCAGAGCTGTGTCCTGTTAATAGCACAGTATTGCAGGCCTAGATTTTTCCTTCCATTCAGGACTATGTCAAAACAATTCAGCGATGTACTTGTTTGGCTAGATAGGATCTGCGTTGGGATCCTCAGATGAAACAATAGCAATCACCAAATGACCTCACCAAAAAAGCTGAAAAACAAGATTTCAGCTTTTTTATTTGTCTCTTACTTTAGCAGTCAAATCAAAGTGAATATGGATTATACACTTTACAGTGGACACACTAGATTTAGATAATAAAATGTGAGGCTGGATGAACACAGCAGGCCAAGCAGCATCTTAGGAGCACAAAAGCTGACGTTTCGGAAGTTCCCATTATCTCTGATATTCTCCAGCATCTGCAGTTCCCATTATCTCTGACACTAGATTTAGATCTTGTTTTATGCCAAGACTACCTGCTAGTATATCTGTGGTGAATGTTCTGCTGCAACTTTGCCGTATGTGATCTCACATGTTGGCGCAGTCCAAAGAACAGATGAGGCGGTGACACTTTGTTCAGATTTCCAAAAGGTACAAAATCTCTGATACTGACAGTATGACTCCCCTGGCAAATGGTTGGAAAAATGACACTTAGCTCCCAACCCAGGGCTACGGACGGGTGCAGAGGAGGGACAATCTTCACACAGAGCTCAGATATATCCCAAAGAAAGAGATAGTGTCAGTGATGACCGTGGCTTTTTTTTTTATTAGGTTCGATCTCCTGCACTGTGGAAACAGGACCTTTGGCCCAAGAAGTCCACACCGCCCCTTGAAACATCCCACCCAGACCCATCCCCCTATAACCCACACACCCCTGAACACTATGGGCAATTTAGCATGGCCAATCCACCTAACTTGCACATCTTTGGAGTGTGGGAGGAAACCGGAGACCCGGAGGAAACCCATGCAGACATGGGGAGAATGTGCAAACTCCACACAGACCGAGGCGTGGATCGAACCCGGGTCCCTGGCGCTGTGAGGCTACAGTGATAACCACTGAGCCCTAATTCTTCAATTACCCAAGAGGAAAGTCGCCGCCTCAGCTTCTGAGTACAATCAGGATAACCTTTGAGCCTAGTTCCTACTGCTTCCTTGTCCTTTTCATTAAATATATAGTAATGTTTATTGCAACTTCGAAATACCAGGTGTTTCAGGTAATACGGCTTTCAATCCAACTTCTATTTAAAATTGAGATCAATAGTTACTTTACCAGTTGGGAGATCAAGGGTTATGGAGAAAGGGCAGGAAAGTGGGCATGAGGATTGTTGGATCAGTCGCAATTCTATTAAACAGAAGGGGCTGAATGGCCTACTCCTGTTCCAAGTTCTTATGTTCTTAACCGGAATAATCATTCAGTCTGATGAAAGGAGATGTGTGTTTTGACAAGTGAAATATGTCAATTGACAAGGCCATTAAGTTTCAATTCACCCTCCTGAAAACATTACTGGGGCCAAATGCTGAGACTGGCTGCCCACCTCCCTTAGTTAAATGTTAAATTAGAGGTCATGTAGGCCTTTTAAGAAGCCTCTTGGTCTGCATTATACACTGCCCAGGCCATAACATGGGCAGCTGGCTGCAGTGGAAGGCTATTTTTAAAGTTTACCATGAACGGAGGAAGGCAGCAAAATGAGCATATCTGGTACCCACCCACATTCTGAAGGTGCCAACCCCTCTTCCTCTGCCCAACAGAACCTACCCACCTCCACCCACCGCAGTCCCCCAACTCCCTTCCCTCCTATATGCCCTTGAAAAGGCTTATGACACTGAAGGTGATTCCCTGTTTATTAGGGATAGGAGTGCAGTGCTATGTAACAGCACTGCTTCTAAGGTGATGAACTTAAGATCACAATAGCTAATTGTAATTAGGGGGCTGCCTGGTGGCTCTGTGGTTAGCAATGCTGTTTCACAGCACCAGGGGCCCAGGTTCAATTCCACCTTCAGGTGACTGTTTATGTAGAGTTGGCATGTTCTCCCCATGTCTGTGTAGATTTCCTTCAGATGCTCTGGTTTCCTCCCACAGTCCAACGATGTGCCAGTTAGGGTGGATTGGCATTGCTAAGTTGCCCATGATGTGCAGGTTAAGTGTATTAGCCATGGGGAAATACTCCTAGGGGAGATGCTCCTCAGAGGGTCAGCATGAACTTAGTGGGCTGAATGGCTTGTTTCCACACTGGAGAGATTCTATTCTAATGGTTTCCCATCTTCATCGCATTCTATTCTAATTGCTAAACACAGTCTCAGGAGTCAGATTTTAACCGCTGAGAGACCTTGAACATTGCAAAGTTTATTTTGAACTCTCAGATTCCAGATTGATGATTAGCTTTATTTTGTTTCCAGCTTAGATTTACGTCTGTATGGAAAGAGTATATGTATTTTACCGTATATGTATGCATTCCTTCTTGGTTGAGGTAACAGTGTTAATGAGCTTGGATGGAAAAATTCAACCATGTTTCCTGCTCTGATTGATAGCCATCAGCTGGGGTGATTTTGTGTATCTTGTGTTTGCAGATGATCTGGTTCAGTTGTGACGCACTCTCATGTTAAAATGAAAGGTAAACATTCACTTGGCAGGTGTGTACATAAAAACGTACCAAAGCTCCATTGTCATTGATGTAGCTCACATGAGCTTTTGTATTCAGAAAGATCAAGAAAGGGCTGGAAAAAGGGACACATTGCGTTTTTATCTTTAAAAATATCAATTACTTTTCTGCAAGACCTATCATGGCTATACTAGTTTCTGATGGGTCTCAACATGGCATCTCCAATCACTGAAATCCTCTAGCACTCTTACAATCTCCAAAGATCTCTCTGCAACTCCATTTTGGGCCTTTTCCTGGAAGCCTACAGTGTGGTAGCAGGCCATTCAGCCCTCTGAGTCCACACTGACCCTCTGAAAAGCATCCCACCCAGGCGTCTCCCCCCTTACCCTATCCCTGTAACCCTGCATTTCCCACTGCTAACCCATTTAACCTACACATGCATTCCAGATTTTAATTGCTGAGCCAATGACAGCCATGCCTTAAGCTGCCTAGGTCCTAGGCTTTGGAGTTCCATCCCCAACTCCCTCTTCTCTCTTAAGAAGTTTCTTAAAACTATTTCTTTGACCAGGCATTGATCCTAAAATTGCCGTGTATCAAATTTAGTACGATAACAGTCCTCCGAGTAAGATCAGATGCTTCACTGGATTTGAGGTACAATGTAAATACAAAGTTGCATTGTGGTCTCACACAGTTTGCTAAGGTTAGAGTCAACTGCACAAAGTCTGTTCATGATGATTCAAGCAGCTCACCTTGAATTGATTTAGCCATATTTGAATGTTGGCAAGCATCACTTTTTTATTACATTTACTTTTTAAAACATCACATTCAAGATAGAGTGGCTGAACCTTGATCTACGTGAGTGAGATTCCTGGAATAGAGAAAAAAAACAGTTTAGAACCCATTCATGGCGAGCTGGTATTCCAGCTCTTGTAATGTTTGAAAAATGAGCCATTTCACTAGTAGCCATGTTAGACTTTATAAAGAAAATGTTTTTGATGGTTCAGTGGCATTCAGGGGACTTTAGTTAATAGCATGCTTAAATGGATGATCTTGAAAAGCTTGTGCTTTGTATTTTGTTTAATATAGTTTTGAATTACAATGTGGGTGGAAGAGCAGAAAGGGATAGTTGTCTCTTTAATGTGCAAAATGATAGTGTGATAAATCTGCTGGAGCGCAGAATCTCACTGTTATTGTGTAATGAATGTTTCTGATGCCTCTCAGCTACTGAAAAAGTGATGGCTCCTTTGTTCATCCTCAGAAATAATGCTGACTTTATACAGAGTTCAAAAGGCTGGGATGCTACCCATATGTAACCCAATACCCTTAAACCTTCTATTGTCCTCCTCCAGGGATTCTTTTGTGGGGTCATTGTGGAACAGCACAGTCTCATTCTGCCTAACATGTAACCCCTTATTATAATGCATCGCTTTTTAGACTGGGATTTGCTTTGAAAAATAACCGCTTTGGTTACTGTTTGAATTTTTTTCTTAACACAATAAAGTGTGGCACATAATACGGGTGGTGATATTGCAATATCGCTACGGAATGTCATTCGAATGGATAGTGTCTGTAAGAGAAATGCGAGTCAGCTACACATTGTTGCAGGATCCTCTGACCTGGAGTTTAAACTTTGGCTTCAGTCGCATTTGACATTGAGCATGGTAACTGTGTGAGAACAGATAGAAACCAAAATCTTGGAGTCCCATTTTTCACTAGGCTTGAGATTGGACATTGGAAAATCAGTGTGGCTATGTGTTGCATTTTGATTCTTAGGCAACAGGCCAGACGCAGCATCATGTCCACCAATTCTAAGGCAATGCAACAGGCTTGCTTTCAATTAGTCAAAAGGGTGGATTTTACTTTCCCATTGTGGGCAATTTCTGCCATCAGGTATGGACCTAATTGTTCTCCCTGACTCTAATTTATTTTTGTTTTTCCAATGTTAACATCCTTAGTAACACAGGATGATAGATAAACAGTAGAATTAAGGACATGTATCCGCGTGTATAACACCAACAGCTGTTAAAGAAATGGCGGCCCTGCGATAATTGTTGTTTTTAATGAGTGTTTCTCTCCCTAAGGCTGTGTCAAGTTCTATCCTGAGGCCACCATCAGTCAATGCAAACTGACCTTACAACTGATACAAATTCACTCCAAATCATACCAGTAATGATGAAAGACAGGACAGAAACTGAGACTTCGAGCTATTAAAATGACTATTATAAGGGAAACGTCAAAGCATCTGCACCAAATCAGAATAAACGGGCTCACTTTACACTAAAATAAAATAGCTGATTCCTGTTACCTGTGTTTCTCAGAGAAGGAGAAAACTATTTTGTAAGACAATTCTTACCTTATGCCAATCAGGAGCAATGTTTCCCATTGTGGCCAGAACTTGCTGAGGGATCTATTACTGCGGGTTCTGTTACTGAGGGGATCTATTCAGAGTTGGGTTTTTAATCATTAATGCTACACTTTTCGATTTCTTTCTATGTGGATTTAAATTGCAAGCCCTGACAAACTATTTCATTTTATCAAGGAGAATACACCAAGCACAGACACCTCTTGTTTAAGTGCAATCTACAATGGGTGTCATTTTAATGTTCATTATGAGATGCACAACTGTCCAAAATCAGAAACTCAGATGCAATCTGTCCCAAATCCGGTTTTAATGGAGGCTGGTATGACATATTAATCTGCTTTTTAAGGCCGGGACGATTGACTTAAATATGTCAAGAAAACTGTGATGATTAAAGGCACCCTCCACATTGACATGCTCCCACCTCCTCCCAGTTTGCACCTTGACGTCTGATCTATGCCCCATGTTACTCTCCCCGACCCCTGTTCTAATATGTGATTTAAACTCCAATCTCCCAGCCAAGCTGGAACACCCCTCCTTTCCTCCCCACCGTAATGCCTCCTGCCACCTCCCCAACCAAACTCCCAACAGTTTTACTGGCATCCAGACATGTCAAGGAAATGTCGGACAAGGTTCACATTAACTCCCCCATAATCCACCATGAGCACAGCTTCAACCATCAGCATCTCAACCACATTCCTGCAAATACTCCCAAGTCAGTCTCCAAAACCAGCTCTCGAGGGAGATAATGGAATTCAATGCTATTGATTCAGTCAAGTACTTTCAGACGTGATGCACCTGAGAGTGACTGGACATCTATGTAATCAACTGCAATTACATCTGCAGTAAAGGAAGATGGTAGCACAGCAGTAATGCTGCTGACCTGGCCATCTAAAACTCAGGCTAATGTTCTGGGGGCATGCGTTCGAGTCCCATCATGGAAGATTGTGATATTTGAACTCAATTAAAAATCTGGAATAGAAAGCTAGCCTTATGTAAGCACTGTCAATTGTTGTTAAAAAAAGAAATCTGGTTTGTGAGTGTCACTTCGGGAAAGATAGCTGGCATACATCCAGATGCACAGCAATATAGTGCACATGTAACTGCCCTCTGGGTAACTAAGGATGAGCAGTAAGTTCTGGCCTGGCCAGTGAGACCAACATTCTGTGAACAAAATTTTAATGAAAACGCTGGAATTTAGAGTCTGAGCTTCAGATATGGCTGTGCAACGGGGTGGGGTAAAGTTACTGAGGCACATTTTTCAAAGGGGGCAATTGCACCCCCTACACTTAGTACTTGAGACCCAGTCCATGCACTTCCTTGATACTCTGGCAGCTTTTGTGGGCATTTGCAGGTCCTGTGGTCTGCAACATGAATGAGCAAAGTCACCATGGAGCAGGGAGCCATTCAGATAGCAGGGGAGAGGGGTCAAGAAATGAATGTAGTTTTTGTAGGGTCACTTTAGGGAATGGAAGCTGTTCTGTTCAGTTTGAGTGTAGGAGTACTGAAGGGTATGTCGTCTTCCCGGTGTCACCGTTACGGGCATCTTCTCAGGGCTAGAGGAGAACTTAGACTGGGAGGGAAAGCAGAGCTAGCTATCATTGTATATTTACTGGCTATTGAATGATCGCAGTGTGTACTTTTAGATCGTTAGATAACATCAAAACATGTCATGTTCCAGTATGAACTTCCTTGCCTCACCTTCAGTAGCCAGAGTGCAATGAAATCGGTGGTGTGTGTGGTCAGTCAACCACAGGCAGAGTTACAGTGACATAAAGTAACTGTAACATTAGTAAGCACAGACCCAGATGAATTTGGGTCTGAAGATTTATAATAATATAAATTGTTCTTATTGTTAATAAACTTCAAGATATCTGTATCAACAAGAACCTGGTCTTCATGGTATATGTAACATGGGCTAACATATAGGGAAGTACTCAGACTGTGTTGCAATGACAGTGTTAGTTGACCTAAGAAACCATATCACTAGCAAGATAGATAGAACTAAACCTTTACCTGTATGAGTATTAAGAGCTAAAGTTTAATTTAAAAAAGTGTCAAGACCTCAGTTTATTATTTTTGGACAGTGGACTAAAATAAGAACAATACTGCTTTAAACCAAGGAGACCATGTAAAGAAAACAAAAGCAAAATACTGTAGATATTGGAAATCCAAAGCAGACTCAGAAATTTCTGGCAAAACTCAGCAGGTCTGACAGGATCAGTGGAGAATTAATGATTCAAGTCTGGTAAGACTCTACTTCTGAAGAGAAAAGACCCCAGCCAAGGGACACACAGATAATGAGAGGGTCAGCTCTCCTTTATTCCCCTTAATTCATTCACAGGATGAAGGCATTACTGGCTAGGCCAGCATTTATTGCACACCCCTAACTGCCCAGCGTTAAGTGTCAACTACATTGCTGTGGGTTTGGAGTCACATGTAGGCTTGACCAGGTAAGGATGGCAGTTTCCTTCACTAAAGGGCATTAGTGAACCAGATAGAATTTTCTGACCATCGACAATGGACAATGGGTTCATGGTCATCATTAGGCTATTGAATTCAAATTTCACCATCTGCCGCAGTGGGATTTGAACCTAGGTCCCCAGAACATTATCTGGGTCTCTGGATTAAAAATCCAGTGATAATACCACTAGACCATCGCCTCCCCTATCATGTCTGCACTACTCCCTGTGTCATAGGGGACTCGAACTCACAGAAAGTCACTGGTGACATCGGCAGACATGATACCTGAAGACCTTTAGGCCTCTCTTGTCCTCCTGATTTCCTGAGCCCTCTCCCTCATCACCTTCTGCCAGTCCCTCAGATCCTGCTGCAATTCCTTTAGGAAGGAAGTGAGAAATGTGGGGAAAGAGAACCATCACTTACCCTCCCTAATTATCCTTCAACTGAAAGCTGCTGCGGTGGAATTTGAACCTATATCTCAGGAGAAGTAGCCTAAATATTTGGATTACTAGCCCAGTGACAATTGCATTATGCCACCATCTTGTATGAGGCAACTCCCTACTTGCTGGCACTAATTTGTTGGGAAAACTGGCTGCAGGACCTGAGTGATGGAACTTTTTTGTCAATAATCGCTGTTTTATAGTATTGATGTCCATATTACCTCAGAGACAGAAAGGGTGCATGGAGCAGAGGAGGAGGTATTTTCAAGATCAGGGAAAACTAAAAGAGTGAGTTTCCTTCAGCTCTAGCCTAATTTAATCCAGGACTTGATCCACATTTTTTTGTCTCTGTTTCCAGGGTTACCGCTGATAGACAGAGACACTGCTGGGTAGGGTTGGCCTTCAGCAATAAGACCCATCCAGAGGGAAAGAGACAATGAATAATTAGTGATGAACAGTCACTGGACTTGAAACATTAACTCTGCTTTCTTCCCATAGATGCTGCCACACTTGCTGAGCTTCTCCAGCAATTCCTGTTCCTGTTTAAGAATTAGTAATGTATGGAAATGAGTGATAGGTTGCAGCCTCCATTTTGCAGTGTACAAGATCAATAGGCCTAACAGGCCTCATTCTCCAGTTTTTCTTGTTCTTCCTACAGGATGTTGAAAGGGAGGGGGAAGACAGATTGCAAAGCACTTGGCGAAGAGGCAGGAACTAATGTCAGAAATAAAAGAATGGGGCCAAAGGATGAAAAGTGTCCTGGGGATTATAAAGTTTGAATGTAGGGATGGGCAATGGGCAACAGAAGGTAGTTTTCAATTCATAGGGGATAAATCAAACAGGTAAACAGAAAAACACCATACTCCAAAACTCCATTTAAACAGTGCGGGCAATGAAGAATTTATTTAAAATGCCTAACTTGGATTGGGAATGACAACAGCAAATGAGAATGACAAATAGACTGACCACACTCTATCATTTAAGGAATGTACAAGTGGGAATTGAAATAAACAGGACCCAGCTTCAGATAGTTTCCAGCTAGAAGGTTTCGTTATCAGTGCAATCATCTCAGTGGCTCAGGCTTGGTCGAGATAACACTACCCATGGAAACGCTGTGGCAATACAAAGTTGAGTTTGTGATGTGATGCTGCAAAAAATTAAGAGTCAGCAGAGGCTCTCTGATGCACACACAGCCTCGTGATAATATTTAAACACTGGCCTCCTGTGATCATCTTTATCACCTACACCAACTTCCCTATCACTGGCAATGGGAGGAGCGCAGTCAGGTTTCAGGCTTCAATATTTCTACAACATTCCCCACTCATTTTGAAAGAATTAAGAAGTTTAATCGATGCACCGTAGAAAGCATTCTCTCCGGGTACATCACAGCTTGGTACCGCAACTGCTCTGCCCAAGATCACAAGAAATTACAGAGAGTTGTGAACACAGCCCAGTCCATCACACAAACCAGCCTTCCTTCCACCCACTCTGTCTCGTCATCTGCAACCAAGATAATCAAAGACCCCTCCCACCCCAATTATGTTCTCTTACACCCTCTTCCATCGGGCACAAGACAGAAAAATTTGAAAACATGTGCCAACAGTCTCAAAAGCAGCATCTTCTCAGCTGTTATCAGACTTATGCATGGACCTCTCACTCTAGGGCTGATCTTTCTCTGCACCTTCTCTGTTGCTGCAGCACAGTATTCTGATTCTGTTTTATTAAGGTATGTAAGGTATGATTTGTCTCGTTAGGAAGTAAGCAATACTTTTCACTGCATCTTGGTGCACGTGACAATAATAAATCAAATCAAATGTCCCAGAATCCTCAAAAAACTACTTAAATTCGTCAACCCATTTTGTCCAAGTACTCAAAGCCAATCTGCTTTTTAATAATTAGAACTCGTAAGATGGGCTTTTATGTATGTCCACGAGCTGTGTTGATAATTATAACATAACATTATTTTCCCTGCTTTAATTATACCATGGAAACACCAATGAAAAATAACTGACACTTCATCCAACCATCATACTTGTGTTAAGAACGGCTCCTCATGAACTGTGTCTGGCTAACCCAGTCGAACATTAAGCTTCCGTTTAACTGACGAAATGGTAGATGTGTCTCAATATAATCACCAGTTTGTGCATATGAAGTTCAGCCTCATTGGGTAAATGGTCTTCGTGACTTTGGTCAGAAGACCATAAGCGAAAGAACAAGCCTTCATTTGTGTAGCACCAGGCTTCCCAATCTGTGGATGGTGGCCCCTAGTGGGGTCACAGGTACTGAGGCAGCTATTGCTACTGTGGAGTACCAACTGTTAAATCCTCACCATTTTTGTTTTAATAACCAGTCTTTGTGGCCTGCTTCCTGTTCCAAGAAAAGCCAGTGAAGAGGTGAATTTGTAATGAAAATCCCAGAACAATTTTCATTGCTCCTTTTGCCGGCCTCACAGTTGGGGTCTTTTGGCTCCTCCCTCCCCATGATTCCCGTCATTTCTAAGTGTGGGGTCACGCCGATTCAAGTCTTCAAATGGGGTAGCAGTGGGAAGATGTTTGGGCATGTTCTAAAATAGACCCCTTGACCATAGTTCTTTCTAACCAGTGAGGAGCAGCATTTTGAAATGTGGCACTGTCACAATGCAGAGAATTGTGATCGCCAGTTTGCAAGCTGTCACAAGGATCAGTGCCAGACCGACCAGGTACGGTCATTTTTTTTGTAGGCAATGGTTGAGTAAGCCTTAGCTGGGACACCAGCAAAACCTACCCTGTGGCTTTCTGAATAGTAACATTGCATGCTATCTGAGAGGGTAGATATCTGAAAACAATAGCCCTTCCAGTCTATAGTATGAAGTCAGAAGTCACATAACACCAGGTTATAGTCCGATCTCATCTAACAAAGGAGCAGTGATACGAAAGCTTGTTATCTCAAATAAACCAGTTGGATTATAACCTGGTGACTTCTGACTACACCCACCCCAGTCTAACATTAGCACCTCCACAACATGGCAGCCCATAGTATGAACACTCCCTCAGTTTTGTACAAAGGTACCAGCCTGGGTGAGTGCACAAAGTTGCCGGTATGGCATTGGGACACACACAATGTTTGGGCTCAAAGCTGAGACTACAACAAGCCATTCTAACTTAATAATTGAAACAGAAAGTGCTGGTGAAACTCAGCAGGATTGGTAGCAGAGAGAGAGAGAAAAAACAGTGTTAATGTGTGGAATCCAGCGTGGCTCTCCTTCAGAACAGAAGGGGGCTGGAATAGCGATGGTTTTAAAGCCGTAGGAAAGGGAGGGAAGGAGGAGTGAGCAGATTAGATGGGAACAATGTCCAGAACAAAACGCAAAGGAATGTTGGTGGAGGAGAAATGTATCTGAAGAGTGGCTATAAATGACGGGTTCATAACAGAAAGTAAGTCAGCTCTGCTGAGAGAAAACTATGCAAACAAAACATGGGGGTGGGGTAAGGGCGTAACAAAATAGAGGACAGTGTTCACAGTCTGGAGTTATTTTGGAACTCAATGTTGAGTCCTGAAGGCTGCAAAATGCTAAGGTGGACAATGAGTAAATGCCCGTCTAGTTTATGTTGGGCTTCTCCAGAGCACAGTAGCAGACCCTGGGCGAAGACCCTGTTACCGCGAAGAGAGGATGGTGCATTCAAATGGTGAGAGACTGGGCATTCAGGGTCACTGACCTGGGCAGAGTCTGCAAAGTGGCCACCCTGTCTGTGTTTGGTCTTTCCAAATGAAATTGGAAGCTTTACATAACTGTCCCCTTAAATTACCTTTATTCGTACATTCTAGTTCAACAGCTGAATCTGTGTTAAAAGGCAATGTATCAATATCTTTTCCAGGGACAGGTAACCAGATATGAGGTTGTGAAGACTTGAAATAGTAAAGACATCACCAGTGTATGGAATATAAAGGCAGAGGGCTCATATACATAAAGGATATAGAACAGTTTCTACTGTTCCCCTGTTTAGACTAACAGCTTTGTTGGAGAAAATGTTGTTTAACATGACCTGATTTTTCAGGGATAACCAAGGTGAACAGGGCACCAAATTCTGTTTCGCTCTTCCTCTTTCTTTTCTCACAAATCAATGTGGTGACTGTGATTTTCAAGCTTCCTCTAACTACAGCAAATGTCATTTTATTTGTTAAACCCTGCAACTGAATCTAAAAAGCCTGGATGTTCCATGATAACAAACAATATTCTCATGGTGCTATATGTCACTTGGAAAGACTCCAGATATCAATATTTGCAATTCAGGAGATCCCTGGAGATATGTGAGAGTCAGTCAGAGCACATCAGATTGTGGACTTCTAATACACAGAGGGCCTCCAGGGCTTCAGAGTTTAACATTAACAGGCATCCCTGGATATACTGGAGACATTTGAACAAACCTATTTTGAAATGCTGTTCATGAGTAAGCCAGGTATGAAAAGTGGTTTTCATTTTCGTGTGAGGCAGTGCACATTTAACACTGAGTGAAACTACTGGAATAATGTGTTTTTGTTTAATGCAAGTAGCCACTACTCTTATACCTATTGACTGACTAATTAGCGGTGGGTGATATTTCGATATGTCGAACTAAACATTTTCACCACTGAAGTTCAAGAAGCCCGATAGTGACCCCTTCCTAAAAATTGCCAAAAATATTTTGAACAATGCAGCACCACAGCAATGTAGAAATCAGCACAGACATAACAATATCATAAAATGTCAAATTCTAAGTGGAATGTTACTATAGTGTCTGGTGTAGCTGAACTGCTTCTGAATGAAAAGATTCTGGATTTTATATCCTGCCCAGGGATTAAACACAGAAATCAAAATGACTCTTGAATGAAGTACTGAGGGAGTGCTGCACTGCTGAGGGAGTGCTGCACTGCTGGAGGGATCAGTGCATCGCTGGATGTGCCATCTTTAGGACTGGGTATTACACTGAGTCCCAACTGCTTATTCAGAGGAATCTAAAAGTTCCTTTAACATTATTTTGAAGAGCAGGGGAGTCCTCCGTGGTGACATCATCTATAGTTATCAGCATCAGAAAAGCAGATAATTGTATCATTATCACAGTGTTGTTTGTGGGAGTTTGCTAAAGCTGATGGATTGCTATGCTCCTTACAACAGAGACTACACTTTAAAAGTACTTTATTGGCTGTGAAACATTTTGAGACATTCAGTGGTCATGAAAGTCACTGTATAAATGCAAGTTTTTTTCACTACCAAATGTTAATAAGTCTTGAGCCATTGTAATGGGTGAAGACCCTGGATCACCTATGGGCTTATCAAACTTTTAATTCCACCATGTATTTTCAAAACAAAAAAAGAACTGATAAAGCCAAGATTTCTGCAGATGTAAAATCTGGAGAGAAACTCTGGAATGTCATACCCCGTACAGAGTCAGAGAAACTACAAACAATAAGTCAACAAAAGAAGAGGTAATGAGAAGCTGACTAAATCTCTCTCAGCAGGACTCCATCTCCTGTAGACCTATATGTGTTTATACCCCCTCTACTGTATATCTCTGGAATGTCAGAGCAAGGTTCAACACTGTTCTCTATATGGTAGGGGCCTGACATCCATGTATGTGGACTAGGCTGATGTGAAGGTCATAGTTTCATAACAACTATCCTTTTGATGAACTGACTTCTTGTTCATAAGTATTGTGAATGTGTATTGCATTATTATTTCTTGTGTTTAATAGATAACAAACTCACGAGTGTTAATTTGAGAAAGGTTAAATTGACTCCTTAGCTTACCTTTAGTCTGTGGGAAAGGAAAGAGATCCAGTGCAAATTAGCCTTGTTGCAACCAACTGAGGGGCTGGTTGAATAATTGAAGGGACCCAGTCATCCCTTCTCCCTTGGGATCTGACCAATTTGGGGCACCTGAAATTGTAACTCAATGGAAATGTTGCCAGGGGTCTGGTTGTAACGAGTGTGTATTTAATCAATATTATGCAGTGTAGTTGCTTGAAAGTGGAGTCACAGGTAGACAGGATAGTGAAGAAGGTGTTTGGCATGCTTGCCTTTATTGGTCAGTGCATTGAATATAGGAGTTGGGAGGCCATGTTGCAGCTGTACAGGGCATTGGTTAGACCACTTTTAGATTATTGTTTTCAATTCTGGCCTCTCTGCTATAGGAAGGATGTTGCAAAACTTGGAAGAGTTCAGAAAGGATTTACAAGGATGTTGCTAGGGTTGGACAGTTTGAGCTACAGGGAGAAGCTGAATAGGTTGTGCCTATTTTCCCAGGAGGGTCAGAGGCTGTGGGGTGACTTTATAGAAATTTATAACATCATGAGGGCCATGGATAGGGTGAATAACTAAGGTCTTTACCCCAGAGTGAGGGAGTTCAAAACTAGAGGGCATTAGTTTAAGGTGAGAGGGGAAAAATATAAAAGGGATGTAAGGAGCAACTTTTTCACACAGAGGGTGGTGTGTGTATGGAATGAGCTGACAGAGGAAGTGGTGGAGGATGGTACAATTACAACATTTAAAAGGCATTTGGATGGGTACATAAACAGGAAGGATTTAAAGGGATATAAACAAAATGCTGGCAACTGGGACTAGATTAATTTAGGATATCCAGAATTGGATGAGTTGGACCGAAGGGTCAGTTTCCATGCTGTACAACCTCTATGACTCTATAATTGATGCTTGGTAATTAATCCAATTGTAATTTTCCTGCGACTTTTGTGCATTTTATTGTATAAGTATGCCATAATTCTGAATACTGACAGTCCACTCTTAATCTGAATCTGATGGAGATATCTTCTCACATTAATGGTGTCAGTTGCTGCGCTAAATAGTCTCAGCATCTTGTTATTAGGAGTTGACTTACACCGTCCAATTGCACAAATCAAATTCTGTACAACAAAAGAAATCCCCTTGTGATTTTTAACAGGAAATTCATATCATTTTCACATTTACTCAACCTTTCCAAAGCTGGCCAAGATAAACAGTCAGTGAGTTGCAGCTCAGTGTAAATAGTTAAGCTGCTTGGTTTGAGATGGAATAAAGATACGGAGTGGTAGTTTATATCAGATTCATTCAGTATTATGCAATGTAATAGAAGCAAAATAATGAAAATGTTACTCTCCCCCATATCAAGGTAGTCTTGCTTGACTTAAACAGAATAATTGCTAACTGTAGATTATCTCATAAATAGAAAATTTCTGATCACAAATTTCAAGATTCCTCTTTCAGTTTTACACTTCAGAAATCTGCGTGCACAGCAACATCCTATTTCAAAAGAATCTTCCGACCTCAGATCCCTGTCTTTATCTTCGATTCCTCATTTCACTTAGCAAGATCAAGTTTTATTCTTCACTATCTATGAAAATCTTCAGTAAAAATCAAATGTAATCAGAAGCTGGGGAAATTATAATGGAGAGCAAAGAAATGGCCGAAGAATTGAACACGTACTTCAGTTATGTCTTCAAAAAAGAGGCAGGACAAAGAGATCATAGAGCCCCTACAGGGGGTTCTGGAAACTGGACCTTCAGCCCAAATTGACCCACAGAGCATTCCACCCAGATCCATTCCCACATAAACCTACCTAATCTATACATCCCTGAACACTGTGGGCAATTTAACATGGCCAATCCACACATCTTTGGACTATGGGAGGAAACCCACACAGACACAGGGAGAATATGCAAACCTTCACGTTGGCACCTAGCCTGACCATCCTGCTGTAAGAAAGATCATTTTCAGCTGGTGAGCTGTAACAGCTACAGGAATGAGTCATCGTAGTTTGAAAATAGACTCATTTGGAAAATGCCTACAGACAAGGGTACAACCCCAGCATTTCTTACAGAATCTGGTCCAGATGTTTATTCCTTTGTTCATGATGTTGCAATCTTATATTCTGCTGGAGACCCTGAGAACTCTTCATCTGCTAACAGCAACCTCACACAAGTGGACAAGTGATGCTATGTGTCCTAACCCCCTTTGTTGGGATATCCATGGCTGATGTTGTGGTCAGCTTCAGAGCTGAAACCATCAACAAGGAGGTGATGTTCATACTTAAGCCTCCTCGCACTCCAGCCCATCCATCATCAGCCCCAAACCCTCTTCTGACTTCAAGCTGCCGATGGTGAATGCAGGTACCTCTGACATCTAAACTTCTTTACCATAGCCACCAACAATGAAGTCGTTGCCATGCTCTAAGGTTGATCCTGTGGCTACAGCAGTCAACATATTTCAATGTGGGTATCCTTACTGAAGTGAGGACTTATTGTTCCTCACTGGTTTCCAGGTAGGACAATTACTGGATGGATACAGCTGCAAAGCCTGCTCTCCTTCTTCATTGTCCCTCCTCTAGCCCTTTGTCAAACTCGGTGGGCCCTTCGCTTTCTCCCACTGATTCAAAGGGAAATGCCTATGACTCATAACGAGGAGAAACTGGCTTCTGCAGAGCTGTAGGGGACAGTGCAGCCCTCTCCACCTGCCGTATGGTTCCCTGCAGACTTTAGAAACGTGAAACAGTTGCAGTAAGTGCCAAACGCTTATTGCAGCAATAGAAAGAAGGTATTAACTGGCAGCTAATGGGTATGTTGATCCACTGTGGAGTGCCGATGGTGTTTCTGTGTAGGGCAGGCACTGGCAATGCCCTTATCCAGTGCATTTCACTATCTATTAAAGACTGTGTATTGTGCTGCATTTGTAGACTGTTAGCCTAGATTGTGTGCTCAAATTACTGGAGTGCACTTTGCTGCTTCAGAGGCAGGAGTGGTATCTGCTGAGCTGTACATTTTAGAACATAGATCACAGAACTGTCCAGCACAGGAACGGGCCCTTCGGCCCACAATGTTGTGCCGAACATGGCACCAAAGTAAACTAATCCCTTCTGCCTGCTCTTGGTCCATATCCCTCCATTCCTCGCGTATTCATGTGCTTATCTAAAAGCCTCTTAAACACTCCTATTGTATCTACCTCCATCACCACCCCGGCAGCACATACACATTCTTACCACACTCTGTATTAAAAAACCTTTCTCTCACAACTTCTTTGAACTTTCCCCCTCTAATTTCAAATGCAAACCTCGTAGCATTAAACATTACAACTCTGGGAAAGAGACTCTGACCATCAACCCTATCCATGCAGCTCATAATTTTATAGACTTTATAGGCCAAGTCTCCCCTTAGCCTGCGCTGCTCCAGAGAAAACAACCCCAGTTTTTTTAGCAAGAGATAATGAGAACTGCAGATGCTGGAGAATCCAAGATAACAAAACCTGGGGCTGGATGAACACAGCAGGCCAAGCAGCATCTTAGGAGCACAAAAGCTGATGTTTCGGGCCTAGACTCTTCATCAGAAAATTGTGTAAACCTCTTCTGCATCCTCCCCAAAGCCTCCACATCCTTCCTGTAATGTGGTGACCAGTTGTTCCCTATCAATGAGATTAACAACACTGGTTGGTGAAATGATAATAACTCCCTGTTATTTCAATGGGACAAGACATCCCACAGACTACTTACAGGTTCTGCTCCACCTAATTGGTGAACAGAAAGCAACTCAATGGAATGAAATGGAACAATGGTGATGCTATTGACAAGAGCCCAGTGAGCTGATATGTGGGTCATGTTGCATGTTGATGTTTAACACACTGCACTGTGGTTTAATGCTGAGAATCTCAGATTGCGGATCACAAGGACCCAGCCAGTGGGCTACGGGATTCCCCAATGTCCATATCACTGATGCCCAACACCATAACCAATGCCCAGAGCGGGGAAGAGGCCAGATCCCTCACCTCTATCACTCAGGTGACGTCAGTGCAACCAGACTGCGTCCCACAGCAAGTACTTGCTGTCAAAATGCAAATCAGTTTTATAAGAAGGATTTATGTGGTTATTACAAGCTACAGCCGGGACATTGAACTTTTAATACCTGGGGTGCTGAAACAAAGAAGAAGGACTGACTGCAAGTGGACCCTAACTCAATACTGCAATTTCGAAATCATACATCAGTTCACAGTGCTTGATGACATTAACCCCACTGTTCTCCCATTTCACTTCAATGAGTTGATTTGTAACCTGGCCAGTGAAGGTGGGGGTGGGTGGGCCAGTAAGTGGCCCTTTTATCCCACTGATGTGGCCCAATGATGCAAGCAACAATTTAACAAAAGGAAGAGGAGGATTATAGGGGAGATGTTGTGAAACTTACAGAGGCATAGAGTCATAGTGATGAGCACAGCACAGAAACAGACCCCCCGCTCCAGCTTGTCCATGCCAACCAGATATCCTAAATTAACCTAGTCCCATTTGCCAGCGCTAGGTCCATATCCCTCTAAACCCTTCCTGTTCATATACCCATCCAGATGCCTTTTAAATATTGTAATTGTACCAGCCTCCACCTCCTCTGACAGATCATTCCATACACACACCACCCTCTGTGTGAAAATGTTGGTCCCTTATAAATCTTTCCACTCTCACCTTAAACCTATGCCCTCTAGTTTTGGACTCCCCCACCCTGGGGAAAAGACTTCAGCTACTCACCCTCTGCATGCCCCTCACGATTTTATAAACTTCTTTAAGGTCACCCCTCAGCCTCCAACGCTCCATGAATAGGAGGTTTTTGGTGGGATATGCACCGAATGCTGGCAAATGGGACTAGGTGAATTTAGGATGTCTGGTTGGCATGGGAGAGTTGGACCAAAGGGTCAGTTTCCATGCCATACAACTCTCTGAACCTACATCTCTGATTGCAGTGTCTACCCTAGAGGGCGCTGGTTACAGTTGAGCTCAGCGGTGAATTCTCAACCCATCAACATCAATAGCTTCCCTAATACCAAAGCAGGTTACACAGCAGTTACTTCCTATACATTGTGTAGATTCTGAGAATTAACACATTTAAGAATGAAGCAGGAAGAAACAAGCAGATAAATGTGAAATTAACATATTTAAATTGGATCTCTGACAAGTACTGCCAGAAATCAAATGAAAAAGAAACTAAAATAGCTTACGCTACAACACTGAATACTGTTAATCAATAACTGGTGATGTGTTTAAAATAGCCTGTTGTTTCTGCAATGTAATTATCATTTTGTCACTTATTTAAGAATGCATTTGCAATTTGAAGCTGTCTCCAACTGGCCAGATCCATGATTTATTTTAACTGCACATAAGCCAGGCTGTTAGAAACCATTCCACATTTGTTCCCATAATCTGGCAGCACTTACCCCTCCTGCTGAACTCCGTGCTGAGTCCACGCCAACCACCATTCACATGCCCTTGTAACTAATTTGCAAAATGTAACAAGGATGATGAGTCAACAGTGGGGAGGGGAGAATGGGGGATCCGGAAGATTTGAGGATCAAAATGTCAAAACAGGAGATTTTTGGCATACAACCAGCCTCTCAGAGTGAAAAACGATGGCCTGTAGGCTTGAGGTTCACTTAAGTATAAAGGCTACCCTTATGTAGAATAGGAATAGGCTTGTAGCCTCATTAATATAAAAGGGAATTGTGAAAAGGCAAATCTTAACAACTCCAGCTGCCTGGTGTCCTCCTTTGAATAAGGTCCAGTGGTACATGGTGTTAATGAGAATGAAGGTTGTTTCATATTGATTCCCCACTGATTTATGCCCAGTGGTGTAGTACATGGTATTCATCAGTAATCACCATAGGCTCCCTGTCCACTCCCATCAGCTTATGGTCTGTTGGTGCTTGCTTTCCACACATTTGAGAAACAATTTCACTTTTACAACTTTCAAAGTAACCGTACTCTTTCATTATCAAACATTTACCAGCGGAATCATGTGCACATTTATCAAAAAGCAAAATTTACCAGTTATCAAATAATTCGCCATTAAAATTGTCAATGTTTGTTCGAGAGATTAGTTGCTTATCAGAGAGGAGAGGGTGCAAAATTTACACATATTCTGATTACATTTGAAGACTTAAATGAAAGGCATGGATGATATTCCACCAACAATGTGGCTTGTCAGAAATTTTTTTTTAAAGCAAGTTTCCTCCTATTTATTTTGCGATGGTCTACACTGCAGAGTTTGGGGTGTACAAACCAAGCCAGTGGGCTGAGGAAGTAAAAAAACTGGTTGGTGGATTGTGACGAATTTGTGTGCATTCAGACTGATGTCTTGGGATTTTTTTACAACTCAATAAGCAGAAGGTGGTAGTTCTATCCCAGTGTTATAATTTTAAAAAGTGCGCTTCCAGGGACATTATGCAATGACACCGTGCGCAGGTGAGTAAACATGTAGCTCTCACCTGTCCTTTTTGGATAGCTGCTGCTTCCCCAAGGAGCAAGTGATTTTCTTCCATGTGAATGGAGTTAACAGAGTTTATCTTAAACACAGATCTGGAACATGAATCTGAAGGAAATTTTGGGAGATTGGCTGATTGCCCAAACCAAAATACCTCACTCTCTTTTTAAAAGAAAAATTCCCTTCTGCTTCCGAAAGCTGAAGCAAAATTGAAAGGCTGTTGAGTTGTGTAGTTGCTTAACATTATTTTTGTAATCAGTGCGTTGCCAACGCACACCTTGATTTAACATTCCAGGTGGGCAAATGTTAGCTCAAAAAATACACATACTTACCTAGAGCATGTTTGCAATCAGCAATCCACACAATATATCCAGAATCATTCCTAAAGTATCACTGCTAATTAATCTTCTGATCGTTATCCTTTTCACTAGGAAAATAGATTGTTGGTAGGATTGAGAATGTTTTGTCGCTGAAGGGTTTGCTTGACCTCTTTGTTGCCAAGGAAGTAAAATTAACTGTTTGATTTACTTTGCGTCTCAGGTTGGGAGCATTCATATCTCTGAGTCACAAGCTTCAAGGGTCAAGTTTTACGTCATGGCTTGAGCACAGATATCAAAGTTGATACTCTGTGTATAACTGTGGGAGTGCTGCACTGCCGTTAGCTATCCAAAAAAGTTAAACTGAGGCCCTGCTTGCTCAGGTAAGTGTTACAGATCCCCTTTTATTAAGGAACAGCAGGAAGGTATCCCTGGTGTCCTCACTGATATTGATCCCCCAATCAACATCACATCGCAGTCTGTGGGATGTTGCTATGAATAAATTAGGTGTCAGATTCCCTGCTTAACAGCAGCGACTGCACTTTTATAAGTACCTCACCAGCTGTAAAACACTTTTGAGTTGTTTGGTGATCGTGAAAAGTGCAGTGCTAGTTACAGCAAACTTTGTTTTAACCAATACCTTATGAATCGGCCCGGTTGATAAACTGGCAAAAACTATATTCCTGAAATACCAGAAGTATTATCCACAATCTCCGCAATGTTGGAGTAGATTTTTCTGGTATAAGTACATGTGACAATAAATGACTATTCTACTCATGTTAGTTGAGGGTGTGAGTGAGAAAGCTCTCTGCTGGTATGTATTATTTAAAGCAATGTTGCATTATTATTTAAGCGAGTTATACTGCAATTAATGTGTTACAATGATGCGTATGTCCTCTGCATTACATTTCTATTATTTAATGTGGGTTTTTACATCGATTATGTGGACCTCTTGATCAACCTGAATATTTGATCAACTGACACTCTCCTGGTCCCATAGGAACTGGGTAATAAAAGGCTTGCTGTTTTAAACATTGCAACCAGACCACTTCCAGCACAGAAGCACTATCACGTAAATATTGATGTTCTGAGTTTGGTGCTGATCACTCTGCTCTGGTACTGACTCTAATCAGCACAGTCAGACATACCTCTAGAGCAGGTGGGACTTGAAACCAGGTCTCCTGGCTCAGAGGTAGAGACCTTACCACTGTGCCAGAAGAGCCCTCACTCTGCATTGTGTTATCTGACCACCTATTGTTCACAGGTAAACCTTAATAGCCAAGAGAAAGATAGAATAAGCATTTATTTAGGACCTCATCATGTTCCCAAGATGTCACCAGTAATGGATTGCACTTGCTGTTGTTAATTGGGGACAGCAGCTTTTTACACAGTATAGTGCCCAAACAGAAAGTGAGGGAATGGAAGCAAAAACAGAAATTGCTGGAAATGCTTAGCGGCTCTGGCAGAAGAGATTATTGTGCAAGATGAAAGTGCATGGGATTGGGGCAAGTGCAGCGATATAGATAGAAAACTGGTCGGCAGGGGGGAAGGAAAGAGTAGGAACTAATAGGTCCTTTACAAATTGGCAGGCAGTAAGTAGTGGTGTGCCGTTGGGATCGGCGCTGGGACCCCAGCTATTCACAATATATGTTAACGAGTTGGATGAGGGAGCAAGATGCATCATCTCAAAGTTTGCAGATATCAAGTTGGGGGGAGGGAGGGTGAGCTGTGAAGAGGATGCAGAGACGTTTCAGCATGATCTCGATAGGTTAGGTGAGTGAGCAAATCAATTGCAGATGCAGTATAATTTGGAAAACTATGATGTTATTTACTTTGGAAGCAAAAACAAGAATGCAGATTAACACCTGAATGTAAAATGGGAGAGGGAAGTTGCAGTGGGACCTGGGTGTCCTTGTGCACCAGTCGCTGAAGGTAAGCATGCAGGTACAGCAGGCAATAAAGAAGGCAAATGGTATATTGGCCTTCATTGCGAGAGGTTTCAAGTACAGGAGCAGGGATGTGTTACTGCAAGTGTACAGGGCCTTGGTGAGACCACACCTGGAATATTGCGTGTAGTTTTGGCCTCCTTTCCTGAGGAAGGATGCTCCTGCTATTGAGAGAGAGCAGTGAAGGTTTACCAGGCTGACTCCAGGGATGGCAGGTCTGATACTTGAGGAGACACTAACTAGGTTGGGATTGCTTTCCCTGGAGTTCAAACAAATGAGGGGCGATCTCATAGAGACTCATAAAATTCTAACAAGACTGGACAGGGTAGATGAAGGGAGGATATTCCTGATGGTGTCGAGAACCAGGGGTCACAGTATAAGGATTCGGGGTATACCATTTAGGATGGAGATGAGGAGAAATTTCTTCACCTGAAGAGTGGTGACTCTGTGGAATTCATTAACACAGGAAGTAATTGATGCCAAAACATTAACTATATTCAAGAAGCTGCTAGATATAGCAGTTGGGGTGGATGGGATCAAAGGTTGCAGCGAGGAAGCAGGATTAGGCTATTGAGTGGACAATCAGCCATGATTGTGATGAATGGTGGAGCAGGCTCTAAGGTCTGAATGGCCTCCACCTGCTCCTATCTTTTATGCCTATGCCTTATGTGTATGCCCATGTCTATGGCAGCATCCTTGAAGAGAAATCAGAGATAACATTTCAGGCCAAGTGACCCTGCCTCAGAACTGATGATAGCTCGGAAAATGTCAGTTTATAAACAGAAAATGGGGTGAGGAGAGGAGGTAAGGAGTAAACGATAGGTGGGAACAAAGCCCAAAGGGACAGAAGAATAGTTGGACTGACAAAGGAGTGGATAATGAGCAGGCCAGGAGGGTGAATAGCTATTCATGGGGACTGTCAGTGGCTAACAATGGGTTGTGTGTTTAGCAGACTATGTGATAACAAGGCCTGGTGTGCAGAGGTTGGGGAAAGAAATTGGGAGCGCTCAAACCCTAAAATGGTGAACTAGATATTGAGTCCAGTATGCTGCAGTGTCCCCAAGTGGAAAATGAGGTGCTGGATTTACAGCATCCGCAGTTCTTTTGGTTTTTAATTGAGCCAAGGAATGGTTTGTTTCTGGCGGCGTTGGTTGATGTCAAACTGTTAACTAGGACCTTTAACCAGGATATCCTCAGATAGTGCTCTGGGACCTTACACTTCCAACTGAAAGTGCAGACTGAACCGGAGCACTGAAAAGCTCATCCAAAAAGATAGTACAGCTTTATTCAGCACTTTCTCAGTGTGGCACTTCCATTGGGTGTTCAAGTAGCAATTGAATTCATGACCTTCTGACTTTATTGGTGAGAGTGCTTCACATTGAGCCTAGTTTATACACTGAACCCTATTCAACCATGTAGGATTTTTACATTCATCCGGTGAATATGCTTGCAACATTCCGTCACTGTTTTGGCACAGCTCAGAGGAACCTAGGAATGCATTTGGCCGGAAATATTATAGCTCCAATTGCATTACTTTTGGATGGCCACACACTCCTGGTTTCAGTTTTCAGCATTGTTGCTCACTTGGGAATGGTGTTGAAAGCAGGTTGTCCCAGAGCTTCCACATTAGTTGACTCTGCCTGAACCTTTTATCAATACCTGCTGCATCCTGCGAACATCGTCATCTCTGACACTCCCTGAAACCTTTCTTAGCTGTTAACTGTGCTTCAACTTCTTGAACTCTGGGCCAGAAGGTAGGTAGAGACTCCAGAAAGCATGTGATCGAGGGTGCAGGGAAAGAGGCACTGTCATAGAGTCATACAGCATGGAAACAGAGCCTTCTGTCCAACCAGCTCACATTGACCATGTTCCCAAACTAAACTAGTCCCACCTGCCAGCGCTTGGCCCATATCCCTTCAAATCTTTCCCACTCATAAACTCATCCAAATGTCTTTTAAACATTAGAACTGTATCTGCATCTACCACTTCCTCTGTCATTGACCTCGCGGCCATTTCGGAGTTGGAGAGGAATCCTCAAGTGAATGCCAATGAAGTATGAATTTTTTTAGAAGAGTGTAAAAAAAGGTAATTTCTGCCCTGTTAGAGAACCCGTAATGACCTCAACGTACAATATGGAGAAAAACATGTAGTTCCCATGTTGTTTTCGAACAATTATCCATCATGGTGCTAAAGTCACTGGAACAGTAATCCAGAGGCTCAGGTTAATGCTCAGTGTTCCAAATCTCACTGTGACATCTGATAGTGCTGAGAAACATACAGTCCCTACAGTGTGGAAGCAGGCTATTTGGCACATTGAGTCTGCAATGATCCTCTGAAGAGCATCCTGCCCAGACCCACCACATCCCTGTAGCCCTGCATTTCCCATGGCCAATCCACCCAGTTCGCACATCCGTGAACACTATTGGCAATTTCCCATGGCCAATCCACCTAGCCTGCTCATCTTTGGACTGTGAGGAAACCAGGGCACCCGAAGGAGACCCACACAGATATAGGGAGAATGTGCAAACTCCACACCGACAGTCGCCCAAGGGTGGAATTGAACCCAGGTCCCTGGCACTGTGAGGCGGCAGTGCTAACCACTGAGGTACCGTGCCATTAAATTTAAATTTAATTAGTCTAAAATATAAAGCAAATCTCTGTAAGATGACTATGACAATTATCACTGAGTGTGGTCAAAACCCCCATTGTTTACACTTGTACCTTAGGGAAGGAAGGTGCCTGCATGTGACTCCAGACCCACAGCAATGTGGTTGACTACTAACTGCCCTCTGGGCAATGGCCTAGCAGACCACTCAGTTCAAGAGTAATCACAGATAGGCGACAAATATTGGCCTGACCAGTGACAACCACATCTATGAAATTATACGGAAAATATAGCACGTTTTATAATATGACAGTTTTGTTTTAACCTGCAAAGATCCCCAAAACATGGCAGGGTAATTAGAGATAACACAGTGTGGAGCTGGATGAACACAGCAGGCCAAGCAGCATCTTAGGATCACAAAAGCTGACGTTTCGGGCCTAGACCCTTCAGTTCCTATTATCGCTGGGTGATTAGTATTTTTTATTTCAATAGTACTTCATTAAATCCTCTTCCAATTCCATTCCTTACCACCTCCTTCCAACCCATTTCCTCCTCCCCCACATACCATTTCCTCTTCCATGTTCCTCCTTGCCCTGCCAGTGTCATTCACGTCCTCCCTCCCTCTTCTTGAAGCATTTTATTTGGTGAAATTGTTCTGTGAATCTCACTTGCTCTCTACCTGTGGGATGATAACTAATCCATTTGGTAGTCTTAAAGTCTTTTTTGCAATATCCATGCACTGAGCATGCCCAGACAGTGGCTGCCAATAAGTATGTGCACCCTTTAAGGTGACCAAAGAAAACAGTCTTCAGATTCCTGTAATGACTGAGAACTTTTAAAAAGACGCATAAGTTGACTAATCTTAGGGCAAACGTGAACGTTTTAAGACTTCTACTGTAGCAAAGCAACTAATACCAGCATTAATCAAACATTATTGAGACAACAAAGACACAAAATTTCAGAAAACTTAAACCCCTTTAATTTAAAGCAACAGAAAACTCTATGCCGCATTCATACCTTACAGGACTTTCTGTGGATGTAGAATCTCAAATTTAAAATCCAATTTTTCCTGATATTAACCAGATTTTTTTCTCCCTGCTTCGAAACCTCCAGTGTCATTTAGGCAAAATCCTCTTCACTCAATACTTTGAGCCTAATTGAAAGGATCTCCCATTGTAAGGTTCCATCTGTGGTCTGTAACTTTTCGCAATATTTGTTTCCTCGAACATGGGTTCAGTCCTCAGCAAACCTTCTCTTGGATGGTAAACTCAAAAGCAGGCTTTTTATTTATTCTGAGATAACAAGGTGTAGAGTTGGATGAACACAGCAGGTTTGTCAAAGCAGCATCAATTGGATGTTTTCTCTTCCTATTCCCTTTAGTCTGATGTTTAAGAGTGGGTACATTTGCACAAGACCAGCTGCTTCTCCCTTTTTATTTAAAGCTTAATTTAATTTTATTAAATTTAATTTACTTTTCCTCTTGTCCTCAGGCAACCCATTCACATTGGCCTGTTATTGAACTGAGTTCATCACAACAGGAAATTGTGTCACTTTCAAACGCATTCTGTTTGATCTTAAGTTAAAAGAGACAGTTTCAAACATAACCATCTTATGAAGTTAGATGTGACTTAATTTGTTGTTGTCCTGTATTGAGATACAGTGAGAAGTGTTGTGCGCACTATACAGGCAAGATCGCACCATACAAAGTGCATCAGGGTAGCAGAACAGAGTGCACAATACAGTTACGCTGCAGGGAGGGTGCAGAGAGAGAAAAATATCAGAATTAAAATTTGAGAGGTCTGTTCAAAAGTCTGATAACAGCAGGGGAGAAGTTTCTTTCAAATCTTCTTGTACATGTATTCAAACGTTTATATATTGTGTGTAAATTAATGATTGCCATTCCTTCATTGCAATAGTCACAAATTTCTGACACTGGAAGGACTTAATACTCCATACCTTCCACTTCATGAAGCATTTTGACAAATACTGAATCCATGCCACAGAATCCACAAACCAGGTTGTAGCTCCTGATTAAGGCTGTCCGTCCCCTCTTCCCTTTGTCGCTCCTCTGTTAAACCCAGCAGTGGACAAGCTGGAGTCAGATTTGCCATTTTTATTTCTGTTTGTATCTCATTTGACCAAGCCCACTTGTTTTTAGAGGAAAAATAACACCCTTTCATCTCCACAATCCGCTCTTATCTTCTTGTAAACAACTCACATCCGGTTTCCATCTGTATTGCTGAATAATTGCTGATGACAATTCAATTGAACAGAACAAAATTACATCTTATGATTGCAGCAAAATAAAATGCAAAATTTCAGTTCCACCAGTTCATTTCTAAATATGCCATTCTAAAGTGTGGACCAGACCTGGAGGAGTCAGGAAAAAATTTGAATCCATATAGTCCTTATCACAACCTCAGCCTGTCTCAAAGTGCACAAAACTAAAACTTTTAAAAGTATAATAAAATGTGAGGCTGGATGAACACAGCAGGCCAAGCAGCATCTCAGGAGCACAAAAGCTGACGTTTCGGGCCTTGTTGTTGTCAGACTTTTGAACAGACCTCTCAAATTTTAATTCTGATATTTTTCTCTCTCTGCACCCTCTCTGCAGCGTAACTGTATTGTGCACTCTGTTCTGCTACCCTGATGCACTTTGTATGGTGCGATCTTGCCTGTATAGTGCGCACAACACTTCTCACTGTATCTCAATACAGGACAACAACAAGGCCCGAAACGTCAGCTTTTGTGCTCCTGAGATGCTGCTTGGCCTGCTGTGTTCATCCAGCCTCACATTTTATTATACTTTTAAAAGTTTTAGTTTTGTGCACTTTGAGACAGGCTGAGGTTGTGATAAGGACTATATGGATTCAAATTTTTTCCTGACTCCTCCAGGTCTGGTCCACACTTTAGAATGGCATATTTAGAAATGAACTGGTGGAACTGAAATTTTGCATTTTATTTTGCTGCAATCATAAGATGTAATTTTGTTCTGTTCAATTGAATTGTCATCAGCAATTATTCAGCAATACAGATGGAAACCGGATGTGAGTTGTTTACAAGAAGATAAGAGCGGATTGTGGAGATGAAAGGGTGTTATTTTTCCTCTAAAAACAAGTGGGCTTGGTCAAATGAGATACAAACAGAAATAAAAATGGCAAATCTGACTCCAGCTTGTCCACTGCTGGGTTTAACAGAGGAGCGACAAAGGGAAGAGGGGACGGACAGCCTTAATCAGGAGCTACAACCTGGTTTGTGGATTCTGTGGCATGGATTCAGTATTTGTCAAAATGCTTCATGAAGTGGAAGGTATGGAGTATTAAGTCCTTCCAGTGTCAGAAATTTGTAGCTGTGGCAAACTCATTTACTATCGTCCCATAGCTGTTCAGTGCGTAGGGTGCTGGAGAAGAAAGTACATTGCAGGCTACACAATATGTAACTGACACAAGTTACGATGTCATTGAAATAACTTGGGACCATGAGCCATTGAGAGTCCAACCTTGTCCAAAGTCTCAGCTAGAGAGCAGGGTCTCTTGGTTCCAGGAGAGGAGAGTTGGAGGTGAGGAAGCACTCAGCAAGTCGAACAGCATCTGTAGAAAGGGAAACTCAGTCGATGTACTGGATCAAAGTCTTTTTCAGTTCATTGATAGTTTGTGGGCATCACTGGCTAGTTTAATATTTATTGCCCCCTCCTTAATTGCCCTTGAGAAGCAATGATAAGCCACTTTCTTGAACCATATCCAGGCACAGAAAAGGAAGTTGCAAATACTGTTTTCTTGAACCTCTGCAATCTATATGGTGCACCTACTGTGAAGAAGGGAGTTCCAAGGTTTTTGCCCAGCAACAGTGAAGCAGTGGTGATATAGTTCAATGCCAGAATGGTGCATGACTTGGAGGAGAACTTGCAAGTGCTGAGTGCTTCCAAAGGTCTGCTGCCCTTGTTTGTCCAGTGGTAGAAACCGTGGGTATAGAAGATACTGTTGAAGGAGGCTTTGCACGGTACTCACTGCTGCCCCCATGCATCGGTGCTCAAGGGAATAAATGCTTAGGGTGGTGGAAGAGTTGAGATATTTGCCTTGGCAAGGCACTGACATTGCTGAATGTTGGAACTTTTCTCATCCAGGTAAACAAAGAGAATTCCGGGACCAATCCTGACTTGGACCTTTGTAATTGATGGACGGGTATTCGAGAGATAGGATGTGAGTTACTCACCTCAGCCTCTGTAGCCACAATATTTATATGACCGGTGGAGATCTTTTCTGGTCAATAGTGACCCTGTGGATGTTGATTGTGGTGCCTTCGGTAATGCTAATGCCATTGAATGTCAAACAAAAATAGTCTGATTTTCTCTTGTTTAGGATAGTCATTGCCTGTCCCTTATATAGAGGGAATGTTACTTGCCACTGTTCTTTCCAAGTCAGGATGCTGTTCCGATCCTACTGCATCTGGAAACAGTCTGCTTCAGTATCTGAGGAGTCAAGATTGGTACTAATATTGTACAATCATGGGCAAACATTCCAACTTCAGACCTTATGATAGAGGGGTGATTATTTTTGAAGCAGCTGAAGGTGGTTGGGCCTGGGATACTACCATGAGGAACTCCTACAGAGACGGTAAGGCGCCAACCACCACAACTATGTTTCTTGGTGCTAGGTATGACTCCAATCAGTGGAGAGTTTTTCTCTCTGATTTCCATTGACTTTGATTTTACTGGGCACCTTGATATCTGAATCAGTCAGACACTGCCCTCATGACAAAGGCTATCACCTGTCACTTCATCTCTGGAGCTCAGCTCTTTTCTCCATGTACTGACCAATGCTGGAATGAGGTCAGGGCCTGAGTGGCTGTTGGAGAAGCCAAACGAAGCTTCAGGGAACATGCTATTGCTGAGCAGGTGCCACTTACTAACAGTGTTGATGACAATCATCAAGAAAATGATGGATGCTGAGAATAATTTTTTGGAGTGTCATGTTCCAAATTTAATCCATTCTGCTTTCTTTCATGGACAAGCATTCCAGGGCTTGGTTAGAGGCACACTAGTTTTGAGGCCCCAATCATAGATTCCCTACAGTGCAGATTCAAGCCATTCAGCCTGCACCGATCCTCTGAAGAGCATCCCAGTCAGACATACTGGCCCATCCTATCACCGTTGCCTCGCATTTCCCATGTCTAACCCACCTAATCTACAAGATAATAAAATGTGAGGCTGGATGAACACAGCAGGCCAAGCAGCATCTCAGGAGCACAAAAGCTGACGTTTCGGGCCTAGACCCTTCATCAGAGAGGGGGATGCGGAGAGGGAACTGGAATAAATAGGGAGAGAGGGGGAGGCGGACCGAAGATGGAGAGTAAAGAAGATAGGTAGAGAGAGTGTAGGTGGGGAGGTAGGGAGGGGATAGGTCAGTCCAGGGAAGACGGACAGGTCAAGGAGGTGGGATGAGGTTAGTGGGTAGCTGGGGGTGTGGCTTGGGGTGGGAGGAAGGGATGGGTGAGAGGAAGAACCGGTTAGGGAGGCAGAGACAGGTTGGACTGGTTTTGGGATGCAGTGGGTGGGGGGGAAGAGCTGGGCTGGTTGTGTGGTGCAGTGGGGGGAGGGGACGAACTGGGCTGGTTTAGGGATGCAGTAGGGGAAGGGGAGATTTTGAAACTGGTGAAGTCCACATTGATACCATATGGCTGCAGGGTTCCCAGGCGGAATATGAGTTGCTGTTCCTGCAACCTTCGGGTGGCATCATTGTGGCAGTGCAGGAGGCCCATGATGGACATGTCATCAAGAGAATGGGAGGGGGAGTGGAAATGGTTTGCAACTGGGAGGTGCAGTTGTTTGTTGCGAACTGAGCGGAGGTGTTCTGCAAAGCGGTCCCCAAGCCTCCGCTTGGTTTCCCCAATGTAGAGGAAGCCGCACCGGGTGCAGTGGATGCAGTATACCACATTGGCAGATGTGCAGGTGAACCTCTGCTTAATGTGGAATATCATCTTGGGGCCTGGGATGGGGGTGAGGGAGGAGGTGTGGGGAGAAGTGTAGCATTTCCTGCGGTTGCAGGGGAAGGTGCCGGGTGTGGTGGGGTTGGAGGGCAGTGTGGAGCGAACAAGGGAGTCACGGAGAGAGTGGTCTCTCCGGAAAGCAGACAGGGGAGGGGATGGAAAAATGTCTTGGGTGGTGGGGTCGGATTGTAAATGGCAGAAGTGTCGGAGGATAATGCGTTGTATCCGGAGGTTGGTAGGGTGGTGTGTGAGAACGAGGGGGATCCTCTTGGGGCGGTTGTGGCGGGGGCGGGGTGTGAGGGATGTGTTGCGCGAAATACGGGAGACGCGGTCAATGGCGTTCTCGATCACTGTGGGGGGAAAGTTGCGGTCCTTAAAGAACTTGGACATCTGGGATGTGCGGGAGTGGAATGTCTTATCGTGGGAGCAGATGCGGCGGAGGCGGAGGAATTGGGAATAGGGGATGGAATTTTTGCAGGAGGGTGGGTGGGAGGAGGTGTATTCTAGGTAGCTGTGGGAGTCGGTGGGCTTGAAATGGACATCAGTTACAAGCTGGTTGCCTGAGATGGAGACTGAGAGGTCCAGGAAGGTGAGGGATGTGCTGGAGATGGCCCAGATGAACTGAAGGTTGGGGTGGAAGGTGTTGGTGAAGTGGATGAACTGTTCGAGCTCCTCTGGGGAGCAAGAGGCGGCGCCGATACAGTCATCAATGTACCGGAGGAAGAGGTGGGGTTTGGGCCCTGTGTAGGTGTTGAAGAGGGACTGTTCCACGTAACCTACAAACCAGCCCAGCTCTTCCCCCCCACCCACTGCATCCCAAAACCAGTCCAACCTGTCTCTGCCTCCCTAACCGGTTCTTCCTCTCACCCATCCCTTCCTCCCACCCCAAGCCACACCCCCAGCTACCCACTAACCTCATCCCACCTCCTTGACCTGTCCGTCTTCCCTGGACTGACCCATCCCCTCCCTACCTCCCCACCTACACTCTCTCCACCTATCTTCTTTACTCTCCATCTTCGGTCCGCCTCCCCCTCTCTCCCTATTTATTCCAGTTCCCTCTCCCCATCCCCCTCTCTGATGAAGGGTCTAGGCCCGAAACGTCAGCTTTTGTGCTCCTGAGATGCTGCTTGGCCTGCTGTGTTCATCCAGCCTCACATTTTATTATCTTGGAATTCTCCAGCATCTGCAGTTCCCATTATCTCTGATACTATTTTAACCCCCCCACCTGATCTACACATGCCTGGACACTATGGATAATTTAGCATGGCCAATCCACCTAAACTGTAGACCTTTGGACAGCGGGGGGAAACCAGAGCACCTGGAGGAAACCCAAACAGACACGGGGAGAATGTGCAAGCTCCACCCAGTCACCCGAGATTGGAATCAAACCTGGGTCCCTGGTGCTGTGAAGTAACAGTGCTAACCACTGAGCCACCGTGCTTTCCCAGTCTTCAGTTGGACAACCATTTGTTGTGTCTTATATCGATACTGTCTCAGGTAGATCATCCACTTAGTCTTGGGGTTGGTAATGTTTTAGCCTTACCGTTTTAAAATATCCTGCTACTCTGAACTCTGTAACGCATTCTAGCATTAGTCCTGTTGAAATATGTTAATTTAGCTAGACCATACTTATCTACTTCTGTCTCCCTCCTTTCTGTAATATTTGCAGTTTTCCAATCTGCTATGACCTTCCTGGAATCTAGGGAATTTTAGAAGTATACACTTTGATGCTTGGTGATGTAGTGCAAAGATAACAATCTCACTCAATGTCAACAAAACTAAAGAGCTGGTCATCAACTTCAGGCAGCAAAGAGGAGGGCATGTCCCCTACCTACATCAATGGAGCTGAGGTGGAGGGGGTCGAGAGCGTCAAGTTCCTAAGTGTGATGATAACTGACAATCTGTCCTGAGCCACCCATGTTGACGCTACAGTCAAGAAGGCACAATAACTCCTCTTCTTCCTCAGGAGTCTAAGGAAATTCAACATGCCCATAAGGACCCTCACTAACTTTTACACATGCACCATAGAAAACATTCTATCTGGATGCATAACTATCTAATATAGCAACTGGTCTTTGCAGGACCATAAGAAAGTACAGAGGGTTGTGATCACAGCCCAGTCCATCACACAAGCCAATATCCCATCCATGGACCCTGTCTGTACTTCTCGTTGCCATGGAAAGGCAGCCAACATCATCAAAGATCCCTCCCACCCCAGTTATAGTCTCATCTAGCCTCTTCCTTCGGACAGAAGATACAAAAGATGAACACACACACCAGCAGATTCAAGAACAGCTTCTTCGCCGCTGTTATTAGAGTGCTAAATATGCCTCTCAAATTTCAAATCTAATGTTGATCTTGCTTTTTGTGCACCTTCTCTGAAGCTGATAATATTGTATTCCTCGTCTGTTCAAAAACCCTGTGACCTTTGTGTCTTTGTATGTTATGATGTGCCTGTACAGCACACAAAACAAAGCTTTTCACTGTACTCAGGTACATGTGACAATAACATATCAACTCAAATTGAATCAAGTTAAAACAATCCTTCCAGTTTCTCAGAAACCACTTAAGACTATAGGATGCAGGCCACTTGAACCCAGGGACTTGTCAGCCATTAGCTTTTGGAATACCTTTTCTCTAGTGATTGTATTTTTTTTAAGGTATTCTAAATTTTGTCCCTTTTTTTATTGTTGCTTCTTGTGATTTCTATGTGAAGGAAGACACAACATATTTGTACAATGATTCATCAATTGTGAGAGGTTAGTGATAATCAGCACAAAGCTTCCTTGCCCATCATCTGAAGAAAGACCAAGACTTTAAATGTTACTTTCTCTTTCTCACTCTTTCTCTTTCTCTATCCCATCAGCCCACTTGTTGTGTGACCTGGTAAGTCATAGAGTCATACAGCACGGAAACAGACCCTTTGCTCCAACGAGGCCATACTGAACATAATCCCACATTAAACTCACCCCATTTGCTTGCTACTGGTCTGTATCCCTCCAATACTTTCCTATTCATGTAATTATCCAAGTATTTCCAGAATTTTGCATTTTTATCTCAGATCATTACCGTGTGTTGACAGTGTGATTGCATTTCATTCTACTCAATTCAAATGTTCAGTTCACATTGTTGATTAGGTGTTGAAGTGTTTGTTGGACTCTGTTCAGTACCAGCTCATTTAATGAGCTCCATGCCAGAAATACTGTTTGATTACCAGGAAAGCTCAAATCATAGAAAATCACTGGCATCATGTCAATGCTCATAAACAGTTTGACAGAACGGAAACTAATTGCTTCGGCACTCCAAGTCTTAAGAAGTCCTTCCGGAAAATGAGGACCTGGAAGAAGGTGTATAAGCAGTGGGTTTGTCATGTAATATTTGAGCACATGTTAAACAGTAAAATAAAGTGGGAAATCAGTGCATGGTCACTCCATTAGAGTTAGTTCTTACCCTGAACTGCCCCCTCATGTTGTGGTTCCAATTAGTATAAAGAACTGGATGTAAAACTTGAAATGATGTGATTGTATATCAGTCCAAGTTGTACAGGGAAAGACGATCAAAGATTCAGACCGAGTTTGTGCCAAATTAAATAATATCTGCTTCAGTATTACTAGAGAAAACACTAGCCAAATATTGCCTCTCCTGCACAGCCGCTACCTCTGAAACCTTCTTGGGATAGATGAGACGAGAAAAGATTCTGTCTTGTACCTTCAGATCATGAGTAATGAAATCAATCATACTTTTTCCTTCGCATTCTACTGTTCAACTACTCTCCACATTCAAAAAAACAAAGGTTTGGGAAGCAAGTTATGATGAAAAAGTCGCTATCTCCTCCACATCGCAAACAATAACAAACACCAAGATGCCAATGCCAAGAATTAATCCAATCTCAGGGTTCAGCTCACTAGCATAAACTTCGCTCTGGTGGTTCGAGATGTTTCCGCAGTTTGCTGCTTGGATTACAGCCTGATAATTCTACCTTGCAGGTATCTGTTAGGCCCCTGCAGGATGCTGCATGCGAGAGGAGTGCAGCATAAATGGATAAATTGCTTTTGGAAAAGAAAACCTTTAGCGCTGAGTACCTGTCATGTGAAGCTGACACAGCTTCAGGTCAAATGTTCACAGCCAGCTGTGAAACCCTTTTGTTTTCGACCAGAATGCTTCAAGCTCTCATTCCTATCCAGCACACCTGGCTTATAGAGATAGGAAAAGATAAAGCCCAACAAAAAAAAAGCAGAAGCAATGCTATATATGTTTTATCAATTTTATACACAAAACAGCAGCTGCTGGGAAGGGGTTTATGTTCCACCGTGGGATGCCTGTGTAACAAACCTGACGATGTAGGATCCACAAGATTGAGGCTAGAGCATTTTTATCAAGTCATCAGAATCCTAAGATTATGTTACCGCCTGCAGTTAGCTACTGGCTTCTGTCATTCACACATAAATGCTCTCTTGCCATGAACTATATTGGGAGGGGGTGGTTGTGCATAGGTATGAATTTATGGAGGATCAGAGGTAGTGATAGTGATTTGTGCTGTGCGTTACCATTTATCTCAAAGTAATAGGCCAGTGCAGTCAGTATAAGACAGTCCCCAGGAAATCCAAGGGAAAGGAATTTGGAAGAAATGCCTTTCCTTACCAAGAGATGGGATTATGAGTTCTGATGTCTCTTGGAGTATTGGAAGCAGACAGTTAGGTTGAATTTAAGGGGAGGTTAAATAAATAAATGAGGGAGAAGGGAAGAGAAAGTTACAATTTCGGGAGTTAGATGAGAAGATAACAGGAGGAGGCTCAGGTGGAACATAGCCATGACTAAGAGTGTAGATCATAAACCACATCATCAGTAGACGTTTCAAAGTTTAATTACACAAGGTTTCTTTTTTTAAAAAATGACAAACAGCCAAAAGTTGACTATAAATTTACATTCAGTGACTAACCAGGGAGTGAGACTTAGGAATGCCACATTCACCAAACTGTTGAAGAAGGTTCAAAGGGAGAAGATGCATTACAAACGGAACCTGGAATCTGCTTGGAGTAGTTCAGACTATGGCAGAAAAGAGACAGCAATCTGCAGGAGAGACAGACTTGTATTTCTTCTCTTTTCTTTTCAAGAATACACAGACATAGGGGTTAAAAGTGAGCTTTAATCCTTGTTTGGGTGTATTAGTGTCTTGTCATCTTGGTGCGTGGATTAACGTGTGCTGTAAAAGTCATAGATCTTAGCACAGTCATGAAAGCACCCTACATAGCAGGTAAGGAGATGGAAAACTCTCTCAATCAGAATGCTGTCGGACATTCACTACCAAAAGGAATCAAGACAAGGCAAGTTCATTCAATCTATAAATCCAAGAATCTCCAAATAAAACATTCATCCAAAATTTTCAAGACAGCAGGCGATATTCACTGCAATGAACACAATATCTGCAATTCATGAACAATTGAGAGGCCAGTCTAGAAATCCATGTTTGGGCTCATTTCTGGTTTCTAAACTGTGTTGCGTTACTATTTCTTCTCACATTCAGTGATCAGTAATTTACTCTATTTGTTAATCTAAGGAAGAAAGGAATTTTTCAAAAGAGAAAGTTTAGAAGAAAGGGAAGGGATCTTTTTACCAGTTCACCAGGAACCATAGAAATGCAACATGTGGAAGCAAGCCATTCAGTCCCTCGAATCCATAATGGCCTTCTGTAGAAAACTTCACACCCAGACCCATTGCCTCTATACTATCCCTGTAAACCTGCATTTCCCATGGCTAACCCACACAACCCGCACATCCCTGGACACTATGGGCAACTTAGCATGGACAACCCACTCAATCCGCACGTCTTGGGATGGTGGGAGGAAACAAGAGCAGCTGAAGGAACCCCATGCAGACACGGGGAGAATGTGCAAACTCCACACAGACAGTACCCTGAGGCTGGAATCAAACCCGGGTCCCTGGCGCCATGAGGCAGCCGTGCTAACCATTGAGCCCCAGAGTGACCCCAGGAGCTTAATAGGTTTGAAATATCCCCACTGTAACCTTAATACATTGGAGAATCTCATCTGGAGACCAGTCGTGTCACAGGGACCAGACATAACGCCTAGACCGATATGGCCAATTGCCATATTTCTGAGCCATATAGCCTTGTGTAAGGGTTGTGGCTCACATGAGATGTGATATAAATTAATTGTTGAGAGAGACTTTTGTATAAAAGGAACAATGGAATTTTGTTGCATGGTGTGCTTCTGGATTTCAATATTCTGAACACATTCCAAACTCTCAATTACAGGGTTGAGAAACCAGGCAATATTGTCTTTGTGGTTTATGCCCTGATCTCTTTAACCAAGACAAAGATCAGGCTTTTCCTTATCCAAATATATAGGACCTGAAGGGTAAACACGAAATGAAAACAATATTTTAGCTTGAGGAGGAGGACACTTTATATCTCTCAAGTTCTGAAGCATTTTCAGCTATTTAAAAGGCTGGCTGTGCCATAATTGCTCAGATTGAAACATTTGGAAGAGTCAGTAAAAGCCTGACTTGTAATTAGAATCTTTCCATGGCCATTATTTTTGGAAACCTCTAAAATGACATGATTTGGATATTTTTTACTTTTTTTAGGAAACAGCTTTGGAGATGACACTTGACTGGAATGCTAATTTCTTTGTTAGTTGCGATTTGAATTCCTCATTCAAGAAGTAAGTTTCTTTTTTTACTTACCTATTTTTCAACCTTCCCACGCTTTGATCTAGTTGGTGTCTGGATTGCTATAAACATTATAAAGACAATTAAAGCCTGTATCGGGACAATGGTCTTTCTAATCTTCCTTTCTTTTGCTTCATGATTGATTAAATCATGGCTTCATCTCACACCAGCGCAATTGTACTTGATAAATTCAAGTGAGGATCTTGGACATCTCCAAAATGTCTATTTTGCATGCAAGCCCTTAACTTGCCCTCCATTTTAAAGTGAATATTTGTATGCCTTGTTCTCCATCCAACAAAGAGGAGAGACAAACTGGTGCTCTGCCTTTGGCCAGTCAGAAAAATGAACCATCCGCTTCATTGGCTCACTCACATGTTAGTTATGAATAAGGAACACGATTTGGACAATTTTAATCATCCAGCTGGAGAGAGGCTCGTTTCATTGCAGCATCAATTGTTTCTTCAACCATTTCAAGGCTTTTGTCTCGAATAGTTAACTTGGAGACTATTCCACATCACAATCACTCCCTGTAGCTGAAAACCTTATAGTAAAACGACCCTTCTTTGGTTTGAACCTCTGATTCTTGTTTGTCTCCCCTGTTCAAACTAAGTTAATATTCTGTCTTTTTTTTTTACTCTTTGCAATCCTGTAAATGGCTGTAGAATCGGCCCCTCATTTCCCTTTCAGGATGGCAAACCCAATTTTCTCCAGTCTTTGCTGATAACACACACATGTCATTGAAAATCAGCATCAAGGTTTGTCCCTGCACAACCTTTTGTGCTTCAATAGTTCACCCATCAGCAACCAGAGCAAGATACTCTCTTCGAAGCACAGTCTGATAAGACCACCGTAATGCTCAATCACTATCCAGCCAGATTTGGTGGTATATCACTTTGTTTATGTAGTTCAACATCCCATTGGCTTCATTAACTGCCTCTCTGTATAAGAGAACATGGTACATAAACATTGGCTTTAAGAAGCTATTTAGTCCTGGTTCCTTTTAGAGAGAGAGATTGGGGGGCAGGTGTAGAGCAGTATTCGAAGATGGACAATTTATGAAGCCTTGAGTTTTTACTTAAAAGTTGAAACAATAGAAGCCCCCTGAATGGGTGGTTCAAGCTGCCACAGGACCAGGATCTTTATTTTAGCTTTCAGCAGTTGCTGTTGGGGGTCCTGAAGAAGCAAAAGCTATTTTTTCCATCTCTCAGTTACAACCAAAAGTCTGCTGCAAGAGTTGCATGTGAGTTAATTCTGTTTTCTGAATTTGTCTTTTTCTAAGCGTGTGTTTATGGGATGTAACAGTTAATTAGTAATAGTAACCATATCTATTATTCTATTAATTTTTCCAAAAAGATTAAGTTCCTCCAATTCCTTCTTTCTTCCATATATTTTAACTATAGTGAATGAATAAAGTGTATTTTGACAGCTGTTTGACCAATTGAATTACGTCTGGAACGCAACAACTTAAATTTACTTTTAAAATAAGAAAAAGTCAGGGTCTAGACTATCATCTGAATATTTTGAGGGGGTTTGTCTGGTCCATAACGCATGTGTAGCAGTGAGGCTGTTAAGATCCTGACAGGGAGTTGGGGGTTAGCGGGGGAGAGGTGTGTGTGGGTAAATCATATAGCAACAGAAATGAGGCATTGTGATCATAAAAAAATTATGATCCATGCCCATTGCTTGTAACACTGCCAGCATGTCAACTTAGTGCTGCCTGCTCATTTTAATGACCACAGTGCCGAGCAAGCATTAACTGTACTGTTGATTAATGCTTCCATAGGGGCTAGTATTGTCATAGCCTATCTTCAGTTACCACAGTATTTTAAGTGAGCCTACATCAAATGTAAGGGAGGTCTGCTGCTTCTGGAGCTGATTCTGTTAGTCATACAAGAGGGTCCCTTGAAGGGCGTGGAATCACATGGAACAGAGTGGGCTCAGAGACATTCAGATAATATACTAGAGGAAGGTGACATTAAATGAAAGGTAAGGGCTACCTCCTGCAAAGTCCTCCTTCTGACATAGACATAGAAAGAACCTGCTGATGCTAGAGTCAGAGTCAACTCAGTGTGGAGCTGGAGGAACGCAGCAGGCCAGGCAGCATCAGGGGAGCAAGAGAGTCGATGTTTCGGGTTTACACCCTTCATTCTTCTGACATCCCACTTTGGTCTTAGACCACACTCCCTTCTGATTTCCAGCCTGCAGATAGTGTAAACATACTTATTCACAATATCCCTCTCCCAGCCCCAGCCCCTGGCTGCTATACCCCTCTCTCCCACATCACTAAAGCAGCCATGGTGAAGACATGACCCCAGCCACAGCCACCAACTCATAATCATGATGCTGTGTGTGAGCTAAAGGACAACTCTCAGGCAGGATCTACACATGAGTGGCCTGCAGTTATAGCAGGACACAAGTGTAGTGCTCAGCACAGGATGAGATTACAGACAAATTCTGCAGCACAGACTGAGATTGCAGACAAATTCTGCAGCACAGGATGAGATTACAGACAGCTTCTGCAGCACAGGATGCGAGTGAATACTTCAATGGGACAACATGTCTGTTTTATTCTAGCATGGATTTGGGCATCACTGGCAAGTGTTACCCATCTTGATTGATTGATTGATTGATTGTCATGTGTACCAAACTCCAGTGAAAAGCTGTGTTTATGAGTGAAACAGGCCGATCATAGTAAGCAAAAGATGTACAGATCAAAAAGCCTTAGACAGAAGCATACAGGTTATATTGCACAGGGCACTCACTAGGCATGATCAATATTAGCAAGATGAATATTATTTGAGGCTAGAGAGTCCATTCATCAGTCTGGTAATGGCTGTTCCTAGACCTGCTTGTGCGTGTGTTCAGGCCTCTGTTCCTTTTGCCTGATAGAAGAGGCTGTAGGAGGTCATTACCAGGGCGCAATGGGTCTTTGATGATATTGGCAGTCTTTCAGCAGCAGTGAGCCATGTAGGTGGATAGAAGGTCGGCTTCCGCGATGGTCTCAGCTGTGCACACCACCTTCTGTAGTTTCTTACGGTCCTGGGAACAGCAGTTGTGATACCAGGCCATTATGCACCAGACAATATGGTTTCAATGGTGCAATGGTAGAAGTTGGTGAGGGGCTTTGCAGAAATGCCAATTTTCCTGAGCCACCTGAGGAAGAAGAGGTGCCTTCCTGACTGTCATATCTACGGGGAGGTCCAGGGCAGATTGTTGGCTATCATCACGCTGAGGAACTCAATTCTCTTCACCCTCTCAACCTCAGTTCCATTGATGTAGCTGGGGGCGTGTTCTCCTCCTTTCTTTCTGAAGTCGCTGATCAGTCCTTTAGTTTTGCTGATGTTGAGAGACAGAGTGTTTTCATTGCACCACACCACCAAGCCCTCTAGCTCCCTTCTGTATTTTGACTTGTTGATGTTAGATATCTGTCCCACCACGATGGTGTTGTCAATGAGCTTGTCAATGATGCTCGTTCAGAATTTGGCAACATAGTCATTGGTACACACAGTAGGGGGCCCCAAACCCTCGAAGAGTCAAAGCAACTGCTGGTATACATTAACCAGCTGCCTACTTCCAAGTAGTTGCCTATGCCTGTAAATAGTGCTGATTGGAGATTCTCCTGGTATACAGATGTGTGAAACTAAAAGTGTTCATTGCAGACTAAGCCCCAGATTGTCACAGCCGGTGTCCAAATAGTATAGTCCATGGGCTGACGTGATACTCTATATCCTTACAGCAACTATTCACAGCTTACACCGACCAACCTCACCGATATATTACTCAGCATGGGTATCTGTGTGCTCTGTGTCCCTCATTCTGGAGGTCAAAGGGTGAGACCCCCAGAACAAAGTGCAAACTGTCCCAATTTCACACCCTAGATCTGTAGGAGATCAAGGAGACATTTAGCATGCTAGACTTCTTTGCATCTGACTTTTGATTGTAAGGGTTAGAACCTCATGTTGAAGTTGTACAGAACATTATTAAGGCCTCATCTGGAGTCTTGTGTGCAGCTTTGGTTGCCCTGTTAAAAGAAGGATACTATTAAGCTGGAAAGGGTTCTGAAAAGATTTTCCAGAATGTTGCTGGGAATGGAAGGTTGGAGTTATAAGGAGGGTCTATATAGACTGGTACTTTTTGACTAGAGTGTAGAAAGTTGAGGGGTGATCTTATCGAGGTTTATAAAATCAAGAGAGGTGTAGATAAGATGAATGTCATGTGTCTTTTCTTTATGGTAGAGGATTTCAAAACTTTTCAAGGTGAGAGGAGAAAGATTTAAAAAGAACAACTTTTTCACATAGAGGGTGGTTTGTATGTGGAATGAGCTTCCAGAGGAAGTGGTGGATGTGGGTACAGTTACGATATATAAAAGACTTTTGGCTAAGTAAATGAATAACAAAAGTTTGGAGTGTTTTTGGCCAAGCGCAGCATTTGGGACTATTTAGTTTGGGATTATGGCCAGCATGGGCTGGTTGAGCCAAAGGGTCAGTTTCCATGCTGTATGACTCTATGACTCTGAACTTGATTGGCATGATCCCTTTGAGCCCCCAGCTTTCTCTCAAATATGATGTGGAGGTGCCGGTGTTGGACTGGGGTGGACAAGGTCAGGAATCACACAGCACTGGGTTATGGTCGAACAGGTTCAAAAATCACCGAAGCAGGAACAAGGATCCGAAAGCTTGTGATTTCAAATAAACCTGTTGGACTACAACCTGGTGTTGTGTGATTTTTGACCTTTCCTCAAATAAACACAAAATACTGCGGATGCTTGAAATCCGAGTTAAAAACAGAAAGTGGCACATAGTCATAGTGAACTCAAAATGTGAACTCTATTTCTCTCTCCACAGATGCTGCCAGGCCTGCTGAGTTTCTCCAACATTTTGCCGTACGGTTATTCAGATCACCCCCCTCTATTTCAGGGAGTGTGTTATTTTTCCATTTCTCCTATCCAGTCAGCTGTAATTAGGAACTCAGTATCTGCAGAAAGGCATTAAGTTCCAGTGGCTGGATTTTAATGGAGGGTAAGGCATGCCTGAAAGCAAGCAGAAAGTAAGGTTTTAGAGTTATTACAGAGCAGATATAACTTTCACAAATGACAGTAAATTTAAATTGATGAATATCTTTGCACAATAAAATTGACGTTTTCTCAATTTCCCTTTCCAGCTCCTTTCCTGACCACAGTAGATGTCCAGTCCCGCTGTATATTCGACTATAGAGGCATCACCACATAGCCCAACTCTGCCACGAATCTTCGGTCGCACAAAGACTTCCTGGTGGGGCTATCAAACAGGGATTAGCAGCGAGAGCCCTGAGCATAATGTGCCTGGCCAGGCTTTTATTTCACAACCTAGTCCAGGGATTCTAAGTCCGATTCCAAGTTTGGCGTAGCTCAGATCATCTAACAGCACAGTCAGAACATTTAAATTTGCAGGTAAAAGTGGCCACACATGGAGCTCAATCTGAAAAGACCCAAATATTTCATACAAGAATTAAAACCTGTGCCAGCGGAAAGTCGAAATGTAAGAGACTCATGTCAGGTAAGTGTAAACACTTTCATGCAGCCTTCCTGTCATTATCTGGTACAAAAATAAACAGGACATGTGCTTTGAGTTGGTCATTCAATAACAATGGTGCATGAACCCATTGAAGTGAAAAGAGGACAGTGCAAGTACTGTGAGAGCTCTTTCCCTTCAGATCCTCGTGATTGTCTGAAGAAGTGCATGTAGCCTCAAGCTAGTGATTGCAATGATTAAATTTGTGTGGAATGTGCGGGAATACAGAGCATTTCCAAGCTCCTCTGTTCTTTAACTTTTTAACAACTGTTACTCATACCTCACTCCATCCAGCTCTAGATGGTCGCAAGAACTTAACAAGGCCCCTCATAAAATCCACATCCTTTCTTGATCACTTGGTGCTTGGCCGGCTTTCAGGCCCTGTTCCTTTGAACGCAGACTCTGTTGCAGAACAGCACTCCCCCAACCCTGAGTGCCTCAACAAACTGGGAATGTTACAGCAGGGACTTCCAAAGGGGTTTGCACTCTGTGTACTTATCTGCCAAAGTACCAAGTTGTAGCTCCCCCTCCACTAACTTACGCCGACCCTTAAAGATAACACAGCCTCCACGCACACATTTAACTGATCCAAATCAATTGTTGCAAAAATGCAAACTCAGCTTGAATTCGACGTACAAGTCTTTTCAAATTGATTACTCTTAGAAGTTTTCTGAAAGAAAAATGTGCCTGCTTGTTTCAGTCGCGGAAAGGAAAAACTGGCCTGAGATATTCAACGAAATGTCATAAAATACCTACCGTGTGGTAACAGGCCATTTGGCCCAATGGCTCCACACAGATCCTCTGAAGAGCATCCCACCCAGACCCATGCCCCTAACCTATCCCTGCATTCCCATGATCAATCCACCTAACCTGCCCATCCCTGAACACTATGGAGCAATTTCCCATGGTCAATCCACCTAATCTGCACATCCCTGAACACTATGGGGCAATTTCCCACGGTCAATCCACCTAACCTGCACATCCCTGAACACTATGGGGCAATTTCCCATGGTCAACCCACCTAAACTGCACATCCCTGAACATTACGGGGCAATTTTCCATGGTCAACCCACCTAAACTGCACATCCCTGAACACTATGGGGCAATTTTCCATGGTCAACCCACCTAAACTGCACATCCCTGAACACTATGGGGCAATTTTCCACGGTCAACCCCCAAACTGCACATCCCTGTACACTATGGGGCAATTTCCCACGGTCAATCCCCCTAAACTGCACATCCCTGAACACTATGGGGCAATTTCCCACGGTCAATCCCCCTAAACTGCACATCCCTGAACACTATGGGGCAATTTCCCACGGTCAATCCCCCTAAACTGCACATCCCTGTACACTATGGGGCAATTTCCCACGGTCAATCCCCCTAAACTGCACATCCCTGTACACTGTGGGGCAATTTCCCACGGTCAATCCCCCTAAACTGCACATCCCTGAACACTATGGGGCAATTTCCCACGGTCAATCCCCCTAAACTGCACATCCCTGAACACTATGGGGCAATTTCCCATGGTCAACCCACCTAACCTGCAGATCTTTGGACTGTGGGAGGAAACCAGAGCACCCAGAGGAAACCCACACAGACACAGGGAGAATGTGTAAACTCCACACAGTCGCCCATGGGTGGAATCGAACCCAGATCCCTGGAGCTGTGAGGTAGCAGTGCTAACTACTGAGCCACCATGCTGCCCCTCGTGCTTGAGGAATAAAAGCTGTTAAGGTTTGTACAGCCACAGGCAGGATAGTTAGAGACAGGGAGATGACTTGGGTGCAACAGCAGCTCAGTGGTTAGTGCTGCTGCCTCACAGTGCTAGGGATTGGGTCTGATTCTGTGTGGTGTTTGTATGTGCTCCCTGTCTACGTGGGTTTCTCTTGGACGTTGTGGTTTCCTCCTACAGTGGAAAGATGTGCAGGTGTATGGTTATGGTTTGAAATCAGTAATTTGCTGATTTTTAGGGGGTTCAAATCACCCCCAGGCCCCCGTTTCTGACACTGGGCTTATTTCAGAATGTGAAATGAAGGAGGCAGTAGGCAGGTGTTTCAGGATGAAAGAATCTCTGCGTTTGTTAAACACAAAAGGTAGGTATACCATAAGAAATAAAGGTAAATGTAAGAAACAGTGAAATGGACGCAATCTACTATACAGAGTGCAGTAATTAAATACACGATTAAATTAAACAGATTTAACACTATGGGAAGCTAAACAGCAGTTTTAATCACAGAAACTTTAATCAGACTTTCTACCCTTGGGCTCCTGCATTGTCACCAGCCGCCTTCCCCTCCCTGCTATCTAGGTTGGATGCTATGGGGTCTCGAGAGGTCTCAGCTCACTGATAAGGAAAATATCGTTTCTTGCTGTGAGTTCTCATGGTTCAGAGCAGGCCTGTGGCTGGAAGCTCTTGTTTGCATAGCACTTGGTTGGCTTCTTCCCTCTCAGATGTCATTTGTTGTGATAACAAGGTGTTGAGCTGAATGAACGCAGCAGGCCAAGCAGCATCTTAGGAGCCGGAAAGCTTACGTTTCGGGCCCAAAACGCCAGCTTTCCTGCTCCTGTGATGCTGCTTGGCCTGCTGTGTTCATTCAGCGCCACACCTCATTATGTCAGCTTCTGCAGCATCTGCAGTTCCCGTTATCTCCTTTGTTGTGAAGATGCCTTTGGTTTATTTTCCCAAGTCAGTTTCTCTGTTTGGCCTTTGCGGTACTTGGTTCTGAAGCTGCCTGTAAGGGCTGGAAGCCTGTGGGAAAACTGCTTCTGCAGAAGCTTGTTATTGAAAAGGCTCTCTCTCTCTCTCCCAGCTAGCAGTTATAGAGACAACACAGTACAGAGCTGGAGGAACACAGCAGGCCAGGCCACATCAGAGGAGCAGTAGAGCTGATGTTTCAGGTCGGGACCTTTCTTCAGAAATGGGCAGTTGTACAGACTGTCTAGTCCATCATCACCTCTCAAACCTGTGTTATCCATTGTGTTTCCAGTGTTTCTTTTCAGCTCAGTTAGCTTCCTGATAGTTAAGAGTACTTGTAAATGGTTTCTGATTGAAGTCGAATGCCTGATATCTCTGTGAATGAATATTGATTAAGTTGCTGTGTTGGGTAGCCCAAGGTGTAAAAGTTAGTTTCAGTCTGGAGTGATAATGGGAACTGCAGATGCTGGAGAATCCAAGATAATAAAGTGTGAAGCTGGATGAACACAGCAAGCTCAGCAGCATCTCAGGAGCGCAGAAGCTGACATTTCGGGCCTAGGCCCTTCAGTCGACAATGTTAGTTCTGGTTGATTGTTCTCTTGGAGTGGAGATGTATGTTGGAATTCCAGTGTGAACAATAGCCCGAGTGAAATAATTCTGGCTGTGTGTGTGTTTTTTGCAACCTGAGCTCAGACTTTTATCCTGTATTTTAGATATTAGGGGAGTCCAGGGTCTTGTCCAGCATTTTAGATGATGGGGATTTGTGCTCATTCGTACACAAGTTAGGTAGATTGGCCACGCTATGTTGTCTAGGATGTGCAGGTTAAGTGGATTAGCCATGGTATATGTGGGGTCATGGAGATGGAGTGCATCTGGGTGGGATGCGCTTCAGAGGTCAGTACAGACTCGATGGCTGAATGGCCACTTTCTGCACTATAGGGACTCTACAGCCAATGGTCATTTAAACTGAGGGTCACCACACCTCAGGCAAGGGGCAAGGTTAAGAAGGTGGGTCATTCACTGTGTTCGCAGCCTGTGTGGAAATTGGGCCCAGGTTTGTTGGCATCATTCTGCATCACAAACCAATTAACCAGCCAACTGAGCGTGGGATTGGTTAGCTCAGTTGGCCGGGTAGCTGGTGAGTGACGCCAACAGTGCAGTCTCAATTTCTATACTGGCAGAGGTCACCATTAGGTCCTGTCTTCTCCAGCTTACTCCTTACATGAGACATGGGGACACTCAGATTAAACACATGCCCAGTTGTCTCTCTCTCTAATGAGAGAGTGGGACTATTGTGGTTTTACCTTAATAGTCACTATGTAGCATCTAGGAATTTAGGTTGTTACACATGATTCGTAAGAGAAATCTTTGCGAAAAGGGATTTCCCTGAGTTTAAAATGAAGAATTGTCTCATAGCGTCATACAGCTCAGAAACAGACTCTTTGATCCAACTAATCTACACCCAGCATGTTCCCAAACTAAAATACCCCACTTGCTTGCACTTGGCCCATATCCCTCCAAACCTTTCCTATTCAAATGTCTTTTAAACATTGTAACTGTACCTGCATCCACCGCTTCCTCTGACAGTTCATTCTATGCATGAACCACTCTCTGTTTGAAAACATTGCCCCTTGTGTCCTTTTCAAATCTTGCTCCTGTCACCTTAAAAATATGCCCCCTAGTTTTGAACACCCCCAACCTAAGGAAAAAGACCCTTGTCATTCACCTCATCTGTGCCTGTCATGATGTTTTGAACCTCTGTAAGGCCACAATGTTTGGAGGAGTCAAATAAAGCCTTGCGACTTTATGATGATACCGTAAATGCACCAAGTGATCTAAAAGTAGAATACTGAAGTAATAAACCTGAAATAGAAGCGGAAAATGCTGAATTACTCAGCAGCCTTCAGTTCTGATAGAATCTCAGAGACCTGACAAAATCAGCTCAGTTTCGAGCTCCCAACATGCTGCCCACAATGTGCAGCAATTTCTTTTGTTTTTTATTATATTTGAGAACTGGCAAAACAATACCAGGTCCAATCGTTCACTGGGGCTGTGTCGAAAACAGAATTGTCATGGTCAGGAACTATAACCCCAGATTAGTTTTAGACTAAATGATCTTAAATTATAATGGGTCTTTTTTTAAGAAAAGGATGTACAACCAAAGGCTGATTGCAGATGTAATTTCAATGGACAGAGGGAGAGATAGAGAGAGAGAGAGAGACAGAGAGACAAAGAAAGAGAGAGGCTCTGGAATGTCACACTTGATAAGGTAGCAAAGAAAATGCACTGTAAATGCAAGATGGTTGATTCTTAACTGCCCTCAGGGCAATTAGGGATGGGTAATAAATATTGGCCAACCCAGCAATGCCCTTGTCCCAGCATTGAATATTTTTTAAAAATTGAAATTGTAATCTCCTAGGAGTATCCCAAACTGTGAACATGATGACTAATAACAAAAATAAAAGCAGTCTTGGCAAGAGACTGTTTTCTCACACCTTTTAATGAATAAATAAGAACAGGGATTACAAGTGAACTTTACCCCTGATCTGTGAGGGTTGAGCAGCCTGATGTCCTAATGTATGTGCTGGTGTGCTGTGAAGGTCACAGGTCTGAGAATAGCTACTTAAAAACCCCTGCATTGCAGGTAAGAGAAGGGAAAAGTCTCTCTCTACTCTGAGTGCTGCCTGTTACCCAATGCTAAAAGAAATCAAAAGAGTTGCAATCAATCTACAAAGCCAGGAATCCTGAATTTCACTGTTCAACTATCAGTATCAAAGTTACCTGGTAACCTGGCTGCTGTGTGAACTAACCATGCTTCTCAAACAATTCAGAGGCTCATCTTTTTTCAGTTTATTTTTAGACACCCCTCTTATTTATAATCTGTGTAATGTCTGTTGATTTACAATATCTTCTTGCATCTTTGAATGTGAGGTGTAAAGAGAGATAGATACCACACATGGGCAGTATGTTGTGGGTCTAAATAAGAATCAGGAATCGGTGCAGAATTAGTGGGCCAAAGGGACTGTTCCTGTGTTGTACTGTATTGTATTGCATTTTTTGCTACTTCAAGAAAGCCTGGTTAAATTGGAATGTTTTAAAGCAAGGCTCATTTAGTTCTGGTAGATAAGTATCCACAAGGGAAGGGATCTTTTAAAAATTAACCTTATTGCAACCAACTGAGGGGGTAGTTGAATAAAGGAGGGGAACTATTTTATCCGTCCAGGGAGCTTAACAGTTTGAGATATCCCCAGTTGAACCATAACAAATTGTGGCATCTCGGCCAGTGACTGGTCACAACAAGATATGCACTCTTATCGGTCATGATCAGTATGTTTTGTATGGAAAGGCATGCATTTTTTCTTACCTTTGGCTTGTATATTCCAATTAAATAATTCACCAACAAGGCTTACACTTAACCCAAATTAATGCAAAGTCTCTTGCATTTCACACACACACACACACACACACAGACACACACACACACACACACACTTACAGATTGCCATTAATTCAGTCTCTGATTTATGAGCTCTGGTCTATCATGTGGTAGGTCACTGATTCTCAAATAGATTCGACACATAAGATTCATACAGGTTGTCAGGTTCCTGTAGTTCAATATCCAGGATTTTAAGGCAAACCCATTGCCTGCTTGGTGACTTGCAGCTCATTTCAGGGCCTGTTTCTATTTCTAGCAGGCAGCCAGTTCTGAAGAATCAGGTGGAATTAAGATACGACGTTGTGAGCACGTGTAACACTTGTGAAGCATCTATCGTCTGTATGATGGGGAAGATTTTGTCATCCATTGAGAAGTTGATAGTGGCTATTGAGTATCAATCTTCCCCTTGTTCCGCTCTGAAGAATGGAAATTCCACGGGTTTAGACATTGACCTGACCTTAAACATGAGATTTGTGAATTCCACCAATGGCTGGAAATACTTCACCCATGTCCACATTTGACTGGAAATTCATCAATGATTTTGTACTGTATGTGGCCCAGGTGCCAAAATTCACATTTCTTGTGCAGCCACCCGAACAATTAGTTTGTGTCCAATGTTTGACAGAAATTTTGCAAAATGACATGCCTGATGGTTGATATTAGGAATGTTATCATTGGACTGAGATAAAGAAAATTGATCAGATCCTCTTTCTGCCCAATGTCCAAGCTGTACTAAGTCAGAAGAAAAGGGAGCTGTTGGATAGAAGCAGAACATATAGCTGTGGCACAGGTAGTACATCACGTTCGGATGGAAATATCTGCTAAGTTAAAACATTTTCAAGGAAATAGGGATTAGTGAAAAATATAAGCACAACATCATAGAGTATTAAGAGAGGAACAAATTTGGTTAAAATCACAACACAAATCATTACCATGTTTCTTAGCTTAGGAATGGCTTGCCCGAGTGATTTGATGAACAGAGGAGCCTACAACTGGAAGAGGAGCAGCTGATTCAGGTCCACCATGTTCATTAGTGTTTTAGCATTAAAGAACATGTTCCTGAATATCCTAATATGAGGGTCACAGCATTATGCTTATCATGTGAGCTGCTCTATTTTAGTAGGACAGATCAGAGCACGATTTATACTCTTCATAGTACGGTCCTGGGGAAAGTTGCTGAACAAAGGGACCTTGGAGTGCAGGCTCACAGTTCCTTGAAAGTGGGGTCACAGGCAGACAGGGTAGTGAAGAAAGTGTTTAGTATGCTTGCCTTTAATGGTCGATGCATTGAGTATAGGAGTTGGGAGATTATGTTGTGGCTGTAACAGGACATTGGTTTGGCCACTTTTCAAATACTGACTTCAATTCTGATCTCTCTGCTATAGGAAAGATGTTGTTAAACGTGAAGGGGTTTAGAAAAGATTTACAAGGATGTTTCCAGGGTTGGAGGGTTTGTGTTATAGGGAGAGGCTGAATAGGCTGGGGCTATTTTCTCTGGAGTGTCAAAGTCTGAGAGATAACCTTATAGAGGATATAAAATCATAAGGGGCACAGATAGGGTGAATAAACAAGGTATTTTCCCCAGGGTAGAAGAGCCCAAAAATAGAAGGAATAGGTTTAAGGCAAGGGGGGGAAAGATTTAAAAGGGGCCTTAGGGGCAGCTTTTTCACACAGAGGGTGGTATGTGTATGGAATGAACTGCCAGAGGAAGTGGTGGAGGCTGGTACAATCACATAATTTAAAAGGCAACAGGATGGGTACGTGAATGGGAAGGGTTGAGCGGGATATGGGCCAAGTGTTGGCAAATGGAAATAGATCTAAGTAGGATATCTGGTCAGCATGGATGAATTGGACCAAAGGGTCTGTTTTCATGCTACACATCTCTATGACTCTGTGTAGATGCCTTAGACATCCAGTTCTGCATATAACAACGCTGGAGTGCACCAAATTCAAAAATATGCCCTCTACCTTTAGTTCTGTGACCTTTAATCACCAACAAACAAAGTCCTTCAGTCTGGTGTTTATTGCATCACACAGAACGATCATACCACGATCATTCACACACCCATCTTTAATTAAAAGCACTGAGCTGTTAATGTGGAGGTTGAATTCTGATGAGATCATCGAGCCAAGTTGACAGAATCCCAACAAAGTCCTGCTTTAACAGTGAAAAGTCTTCACTAAAATTGCTGTGTTCTCCGATGTTATGGAACACCACAAATTTTTAAAGGCCAAAATCTAAAGTTGTAATGGCTCACAAATGGTGGACATATATGCATACACTACTAACATATAGAAGGAGTAAAATTAGGTGTATCTGAAAGACTGTAACAACAGACAGAAAATTAATATTTTACTCAATGTGGGAAGTGAGGCTTAATTTAAATTTCTGTTTTGAACTCTTCCCTCCTGCATTAAAAATGCAGAAAATTATCACAAAAGCAATTCAATTTGGCGAAAAAGAGTTTGTAACAAAATGAATAGGAGCATGAGGAAATTTAAAGGACATATCTCTGCTGGAAATATTGCAGTCAGCCCCTATTACTTGGGAAAGAAAATTGGAACAACCAAACGTCAACTCCATGATGATGTGATGGGATGGTATATTGATGCAGTTTATATCTTGCAGTGTATTTGGCAATTTTTTCATATTGTTTGTATAATAGATGAGACTCTTTAGTTCTGAAACTGTGGATGGAGGTCACCCTCTGAAAGTGACAATAAAAGCTTCATTTGTTTAGGCAGTGAGGTGAAATATTTAATGAAGAGAACATTGACTGGATAGATCATTGATAACATGCAGCTAGGGCTCGTGAGAGAGAAAAGCAGAAATGCCGCTGACAAAAGGTTCAATCGTCTTTAATGATGCCATTTATGCGTTGGGCCTGGAAAATAATTGTAACATGATCGCTCATGAATGGAAGAAAGAGCCAACGGAGTAACTCTCAATCAATTAGTTTAATGTCAATTGTGGGAAAACATTTTTAGAATCTGTGATTCAAGATCAAATTAGCAAACCATCAGAAATGTGGCCTGGATTGATGAGAGGTAAACCATGTTTTCAATGTAAGAAGTCACACGAGAAAAGTGACTGAATTGTGTAAACAAGGTGGGTTGTAGTAGATGTTTGAAGTTTTAAAAGATATGAGTGCAGAGTAAGCTTGTCGTAAATAATCAGGGATATGCACAAGAGGTAATGTAGCACCATAGGCAAAAACATATTTTACTTTAATTCAGAGGATGTGGATTTTTTTGGTCAGGTCAACATTTATTGTCCATCCCTAGTTACCCCTTGAGAGGGTAGTAGTGCGTTGTACTTTTGAACTGCTGCACCTTAACTAGTGGAACCACAATACTGTTTGGGAGGATGTTCCAGGATTTTGCCCAGCAATAATGAAGGAGTGATGATACATTTCCAAGTGAGCAGAGTGAGTGGTTTGGAAGGGAATTTGCTGGTGGTCGATAGGAAACAAAGACTTTCAGTCAATATGTTTTGCCTAGACTGGAATGGATTTGGAAGTAGATCAAGATGCTTGATGGTCTAGTCTGGTTCGTATTGTAGAGTTGAATGCTGGGTAATGTTGGTCACAATTAATTGTCAGCATGAAAGTGGGAGGTTTAACTAGTAGTTAGGACAATTGTAGAATGCAACTGTTTGTTTATGTTCTATAACTTCAGGGCCTCCTAAAGTGCTTTACACCGAACAAGTGCCATACAACCAGCTACATGGATACAAATTTGTCTGAGGGACAGAAAAGAAAAAGTAAGGGCGATTGAAGGTTTTTCAAGCTGGAGGAAAGCCATTTTTATTTTTTGTTTGTGGGATGTGGGTGTCGCTGGCTGGGCCCAGAATTTATTGCCCGTCCCTAGTTGCCCTTTGAGAAGGTGGTGGTGAGCTGCCTTCTTGAACAGTCATGGTCCACCTGCTGTGGGTTGACCCACAATGTCCTTAGGGAGGGAATGCCAGGATTTTGATCCAGCAACAATGAGGGAATGGCGATATATTTCCCAGTCAGGATGGTGAGGGACTTGAAGGGGCATTTGCAGGTGGTGGTGTTCCCATGTATCTGCTGCCCTTGTCCTTCTAGATGGAAGTGGTCATGGGTCATCATTAAACGGACCAAATTAGAAGACACACACAAACTTATAAACAACACCCTCACCGGAATAGGATTCACCAGAGAGGAGGAGAAGAACAAACAGTTCCCATTCCTGGACGCCTTGGTAGAGCGCAAGACAAATGGGGAATTGCAAACAAAAGTACACCAAAAAGCCGCACGCACAGACCAGGTACTGAACTTCAATAGTAACCACCCCAGCACACACAAATGAAGCTGTGTACGAACACTATTTAAAAAGGCAGCAACACACTGCAGCAACTTGGAACTATGCCAAGAGGAGGAGGAATACCTCTTCCAAGTGTTCAATGGATAACCAAAGAACTGGGTCAGAAGATGTCTACACGAACAGCATCAGAAAGATCTACATGCCCCGACACACTCATCGCACTACCCTACATCAGAAACACGTCAGAACTCACCACAAGACTCCCACGACCGATGGGCACCAGAGTCTCACACAAGCCCACAGCAACCCTACAGCTGCTCACCCGAACTGAAGGCCCACTCCCCGCCATGGACAGGACCAATGTCATTTACAAGATTCCCTGCAGAGACTGCGAGAAACACTACATCGGACAAAAAGGAAAGAAACTAACAACAAGAGAACATGAGCACCAACTGGCTACAAAATGACATGACCAATACTCACTCATCTCAATCCACATGGACAAGGAGAACCACCATTTCCACTTCAACACCAAGATCCTGGGACAGGCTAGGCAGAGACAGGCACGAGAATTCCTGGAAGCATGGCTCTCCACGAAGCATGCTATTAAAAAACACATTGAACCTGACCCCATATACATTCCACTACGGAGGCAACCCAGAAATTAGGCAATCAATCGCAACAGACCCCAGAGTTTAAAAACCAGGTGGGAAAACACACCGATGCTTCATCAGAGGCTGCACTGAGGATGTTACCCAGCACGATAACGAAACGTCTGCGGAACAACAAACCAGCTTGGCGAGCCAACCAATCTCAACACCCACAAACCAAGCTACAGATCTACTCCAAAACCTTAGAAACCCGCAGAATGTTGATAGTGAGGGATTAAGTGATGGTGACACAATTTAACGTCAAGGGCAGTGATTATACTGTCTCTTTCTTCTGACGGTCAGTCGTAGAGACATATACCATGGAAACAGACCCTTCTGGTGACTCATCCACGCTGACCTGGCGTCCCAATTTCATTTACTCCCATTTGCCAGCATTTGGGCCATTTTCAATTGGAGAAGTTGGGACTGTTTTCCTTGGAGAGGTGAAAGGCAACAGGAGATCTGATGGAAGTTTTCAAAATCATGAGGAGTCTGAAAAGAACAGATAGGGAGAAACCGTTTCTACTCAAAACCAGAGGGCACAAGTCGAAGGTTTGAGTTATAAAGAAAGGCTGGATCTTTGGGAGGTGACCTGGTAGAAGTTCATAAAATAATGACAGGTATAGATAGAGTTAATGGTGGTTGTCTTTTAAGACTAGGGGGCACATTTTTAAGATAAGAGGAGACAGATTTAAAAAAAACGCAAGGCACAATCTTTTTACACAGTGATGGTGGTTTGTGTGTGGAATGAACTTGTGGAAAAAGTGGAGGATGTGGGTACAATTACAATGTTTAAAAGACATTTGGAGAAGTACCTCAATAACAAATGTTTGGAGGGATATGGACCAGGAGCAGGCAGGTGGGACTTGTTTAGTTTGGAATTATGTTCAGCATGGACTAGTTGGGCTGAAGGGTCTGTTTCCATGTTGTATGACTCTATGACTCTAAGTGTAGCCACTTTTGTATGGAAAGGAAATGCATCCATTTCAGCACAGGAAGCACCCACTAGACAAATGATCACAAATATGTTTGACCAATGTTGGTTGAAGGATAAATATAGCCTAGACACTAGGAAGAATTCCAATGCTTTTTCTTTATGAAACACAAAAAAATTGCTTAAACCAGCGGTCTGTTAAAAACTATAAGCTTTGCTGTGGACAACATTTGAAGTGCAAACATTCCGTCTTTGATAGAATGTTGGATGGGCGTTTGAATTGGAGAATGTAAGGCTAACTGGAGAAAGCAGAACAAGAGGATTACTTCTGGATTGTTTGAATGAAGCAATATTTTCAGAGAGCCCGAGAGAGAGCTGGGAGGAAATGCACAAGCTTGGGGGTGCAGAGGTCCTCTTAAGTTTAATGAATTTGGCTTCTCTTGGCCCAACAAGGACTGCTGTAAAAAGCATAAGTGATAGAAACTAGATGCTGCCATTTCAATTTCATTGCAAGGCTTTTTCTGCCTCAGGAGTCTAGCCTGCAATTTTAAAATTTAGTTACACTTCCCAAAGAACTGTGAGAGGTTGATTTAACAATGAACATGGACTATCTTGCTTCTCAATGAGAGGGTAGCAAAGCTAAGTTAGCACTGCTCCCTCAAACTACCAGGGACCCGGGTTCGATTCCACCCTCATGTGGAGTTTGCACATTCTCCCTGTGTCTGTGTGGATTTCCTCTGGGTACTCTAGTTTCCTTCTGCAGTCTGAAGATGTGCAGCTTAGGTGGATTGGCCATGTTAAATTGCCAATAGTGTCCAGGGATCTACAGGCTACATGGATTAGCCACAGGAAAATTCACAGATTAACAAGGATAGAGTAGGGATGTGGGTATGGACAGGATGCTCTTCAGAGGGTCAAACAGTCTTCTTCCACATTGTAAGGATTCAAATGAACACATACTGGCTATACAAATCGTCGCTGTGGAAACAAATCAATGGCATTTTAAGGATGCACTCGCAGTTTGTAATTTCTAGCTTAACCAATGTGTTCCTGAGTTAATGTCAGCCTGCATGAATCAAACAGTTTCTTGCAGTGCTGGAAGATGTTGCATTGCGATAACCAGACAGGACTGTGCAAGTCAGGCTGGGGCATTACAGTGCTCAGCCTTCACCTGCAAATAATACCCAGGCCCAACACACAACAGAAAAATGGGAGATTTAATCAATGGAAAATCTGCAGAGAGAATAACATCAGGACTAAACTGAATCAAAGAATCTCTAAAGTGTGGAAGCAGGTCATTCAGCCCATCGATTCCACACTGACCCTCTAAAAAGCATCTCACCCAAACTCATCCCCTTACCCCACTCCCCTAAATCTGTATTTCCCATGGCTAATCCACCTGAAAAAGTAATAAAAAGCCAATGTAAAACAGGTTGCAGTGTAAATTTTAATTAGAATGGTAAATGTTTGGAATAGTCTCATTAGTAAAGAAAATACCATGAGGCTCCTTTCAAATATATTCTTGCAGTCGTGGCACATTTGGCTTTGAGGTTCTCGTGATTTTGGAGCAAGTTAAGGGGAAGGACGACCACTCTGTTAGTCAGCTGTTCACCCCGTTTCACAGAGTGCCGGCAGCAGTATAACACCAGCTCACCAAAACACAGTGGAGAATGTCAGCAGTCCCAGGACTAAGTTACTCGGGATTTCTACCAGAGGCCAGGATCATTTTATTCCGAAAAGGATTACATTTCTTTTTACTGCAGTTCCAAACAGGTATGCAAACCCATTGACATGACGTGTGGATGATTGATTGTGCCTGACAATACAAAAGAAAGAACATGATCAGGCCATTTAGCCGTTTGAGACTGTTCCACCATTAATTCACAGCTGATCTGATTGCAACCTCCACTCTACATTCTGGCATAGATTCATAGATTTATTCAGCACAGTAAAGGTCCTTTGGCCCACCTACACTGATATAACCACTAAAAGTGTGGTAATCCCAATTTCCTGTGCTTGTCCAGTGTCCTTGAATGTTGTGATATCTGAAGTGCTCATCCAAACTTTTTTCTAAAGGTTGTGAAGTTTCCAGCCTCCACTATCTTCCCAGGCAGTGCATTCCAGATTCTCACCATCCTGAGTGAAAAGATTTTTTTTCCCAAATCTCTTCTGAATCTCCTGCCCCTTACCCTAGAATGCTGCCCTCTCATGATTGACCCCTCATCAAGGGGAACAGCTGCTCTCTATTCACCCTGTCCATGCCCCTCATAATCTTATTCACCTCAGTCATGTGCCCCCTCAGTCTTTTCTGTTCCAAATAAAACAATCCAAGCCTATCTAGTCTCTCCTCATAGCTCTGGATATACCTGACAATCTTTTAGCCCCTTGGTAATCAAGAATTGTATCTACTACCGTCTTTTAAATACTTAGAGATTCTGCATTTTCTGCTTATTGAAGAAAGAATTCTAAACTCTTAACGGTCTGAGAGAGAAAATTGTCTCATCTCTGTCTTAAATGAGTGCCACTTATTTTTAAAGCATGACCCCCCAAATCCTAGATTCCCCCGCAAGAGTGGAGATCCTTTCAACATTCCCTCAGGCATGGGCTTTATTAAACCTGTTCAGAGATATCATGGATAACCAAGTGTGAAGCTGGATGAACACAGCAGGCCAAGCAGCATCTCAGGAGCACAAAAGCTGACGTTTCGGGTCTAGACCCTTCATCAGAGAGGGGGATGGGGAGAGGGTTCTGGAATAAATAGGGAGAGAGGGGGAGGCATACTGAAGATGGAGAGACAAGAGAGTTGCAGTGGGAAAGAGATTCCCTGAGGTTGGTCCGGAGGGAGGAGGGCAACTTCTTCAGGTTAGACATCCTAGAAGAGGTTTTGCAGTGAGGTTAAAATTGTGATCAGAGATAATGGGAAAGCCTGGACCCTTTGTCAGACAGGGGGATGGGGAGAGGGTTCTGGAATAGATAGCTTTTGTGATCCTGAGACGCTGCTGGGCCTGCTGTGTTCATCCAGCCTCACATTTTATTATCTTGGATTCTCCAGCATCTGCAGTTCCGATTATCTCTGATCACAATTTTAAGCTCACTGCGAAGCCTCTTCCAGGGGTGCCTAATCTGAAGAAGTTACCCTACTCCCTCCGGACCAACCTCAGGGAATCTCTCTCCCACTGAAACTCTCTTGTCTCTCCATCTTCGGTCCGCCTCCCCCTCGCTCCCTATTTATTCCAGAACCCTCACCCCATCCCCCTCTCAGATGAAGGGTCTAGGCCCGAAACGTCAGCTTTTGTGCTCCTGAGATGCTGCTGGGCCTTCTGTGTTCATCCAGCCTCACATTTTATTATCTTGGATTCTCCAGCATCTGCAGTTCCCATTATCAGAGATATCATGACCCACTTGGGACTTGTACCTAGGCCTAACTGGCTCAGGGGGAGGGATACTACAACCGCACCCCAAGAGCCCCCAAGTCACAGGGGCTCTTAAAAACCGAAAGAGCTGCGGATGTTGTAAATCAGAAACAAAAACAGAAATTGCTGGAAAAGCTCAGCAGTTCTGGCAGCTTCTGTGGAGAGAAATCAGAGTTAATGTTTCCGGTTGAATGACCCTTGCTCAGAAATCCATGGGATCTTATTTGGTTCAATTAAATCAAATTGGTAAAGTCAAGTGCTTTGGGTCGCACCGGGGCAACACAAAAACTGAATCAGTCGAATACTTTGCATCCAGCCATTATTCATGTAAATATCTCAGTGCAATCCCATCCAGTTTAAATATAAAGCTAACAAAATCTGAAGCAGCTGACAGAGAAAAAGGTGAGAAACTGCTATTAAAAAAAACAAAAAAATGCAAATGTGTGGTGTTATTTATTCAGCATGTGACTGCTGGTTATGCAATTGTTGTCCATATGGTGTGTGTGTTTGTGTGTGTGTGTGTGTGTGAGTGTGTGTGTGTGTGTGTGAGTGAGTGAGTGTGTGAGTGAGTGTGTGTGTGTGTGAGTGAGTGTGTGTGTGTGTGTGTTTGAGTGTGTGTGTGTGTGAGTGAGTGTGTGTGTGTGTGAGTGAGTGTGTGTGTATGTGTGTGAGTGTGTATGTGTGTGTGTGTGAGTGAGTGTGTGTTTGTGAGTGTGAGTGAGTGAGTGAGTGTGTATGTGTATGTGTGGGGTTGGTTGGTTGGAAATCACTAGCTAAGCAGGTGCTTTTTTTGGAGGGATTTGAATATATTTCTGGTCTATATAAGTCCCGCCCAATGGCCAGGCTGAGGGGGTGGATCTATGCCTGGTGAAGTTACAGCGAGTTACAAATGACTATCATGTTGGAAGCAGGCAGGTTGTAAACTCGACAGGCAAAAAGCAAAAAAAAAAGAAATGTAAGGAGCGTTGAGGAGACAGAGACAGAGATGGGGCTATTAAATCACGAGCTCCGCACATCCTCTTAACAAAACAAAAACAAATGGGAGAAACAGAGCTGGTGACTTGAGTTCCAATCGTTAGGAGGGCGGTTGCCTGGATGATACTGAACGCAAATTGTGTTCTAAAAAAACTTAACTTTGTTTTTTTGGGGGACCTGGAATATAGAAATTTAAAATAGAAGCATGCTTCCAAAGTTTGGCCGGTTTTCTCTAAGCAGGAAGCTAACCCATGGGATGTTGTAGCTGGAGTGCCTGGTTCCATCTCGGCTTTTCGAGGGCGCCTCTCTTCCTGACCATGATCATAGTCCTCACCTATTTTGTCTACTGTCTGACGGGCTACTGCGAGACCATGCCGAGCCCTATAGCAGGCTCTTCCCCGCATCAGCAGCAAGCGGCTGGGGAGCCAGGGCGAGCCCGGAGCGGGAAGCCGGTGCAGTATCAGTCCGCTCTCCCTGCCCTTTCCACCGGCCAGGGGCAGGCAGTTACAGCCGCCGCCAACATCTCGGTCTTCAACAGCTTTGGAACACAGAAATTCCCCCAGGCCGTTATCATCGGGGTGAAGAAAGGAGGCACCAGGGCTCTGCTGGAGTTTTTACGCATTCATCCCGATGTCAGGGCGGTGGGCGCTGAGCCGCACTTCTTCGATAGAAACTACGAGAGGGGACTGAACTGGTACAGGTACTGACTGCAACACTGTATTCTAGGTTTAACCCCCCCCCCCCCCCCCCCCCCCGCAAACAGCTTGTCTGTACATGTCAGTTCTCCAACCCTCCAACACCGAGCTACCCAACTCCTTCAGATACATATTCAACCCAGCATCTCCATTGAAGTAGCCACCTAACTTCATTCCTGAAATACGTTTGCATTCTAACATCACTGGTGAACAACCACGTTATTATGCACATCCTTTCTATACCCAGTCTCATTGTGTACACCTTGTATGTGCGTGATAATGGAAGTTAATTTTTTTAAGAGATGTTCAAATTTGCCTGAATGACCAAAAGACACTTTCCATACACTCTAAGACGTGGGTGGTAATCCCAAATGCAGAATAAAGTTGGAAAGCAGACTATCATTTTGTTTCAAACACTCAATTGCCAGAAATTAGGGATTGTATGTGGGTGAACATTCATTTGAGCTGCTCTGCTACACAATATTGGGAGCACACGTCTTTTCACATATGAAGACTTTGTTTCAACCAACATGAAAACTTTGCTCCTGCTTTAATTTAAACAAGATTTGAGCATCTATGAAGTTAATCTGCTGCAGCCTTTTGAAGAGCTTTGAAATAGAAAATGCTTATTCTGCCGTACGGTGGTAATGTAGGGTAGATCTCATTCTGGGGCGGCATAATGTAAATGATGCAAATCGGTTTGATGCTAAATAGCTTTGCTGTTTTATCCAGTTAAAATAAGAGAACTGTATAAGGCTCATCACTGATTTCAGGAGAAGCACATCCAGAAATTAGCAGCTAGACCTACTTTGGATCAATGTACCAGTGTTCAGGACCAGTATTACCTTAAAGTCAGAATACGTAATGAATAGGTCATAAGTGTGAACGTAAAATTTATCAGGGAGAGTACCTTTAGTCAAAATTTAATTTGAATTATGTGGATTGATACAGTTACTGGATTTTTTTTCTACTTAAAACACATTAAATTGATAAAGTACATCTGTGCAGCCTTTTTCAATGTAAGATATTTATTCAGTCCGGCGGCGGTATTACAGAGTGCTTGTCACTCTGAGACAGCTTTATTCTGTTTCAACAGCCTGGCAAAATGGTTTACTTTTAAATGTGATAACTCATGAAAATTCGCAGCAAGGACTATCCTGCTTTAGCTGAAATCTGCCCATTTAAACATTTACTGTTGTTCAAAAGAGTCCAGCTTTCCTACAGCTTACTTTTAAGGTGCCACCGTATACGTGATGGGTGAAAGAACTATTATTTGGGATCACAGAATGGATGTATCCAAAAAGTCACAATTTTCCCATACAATAAAGAGAAAAAGGCTCATGCTTGATGTGGATAATGCAATAGGGACATGAAAAGCCCCACCAGTAAAAGTAATTGGAATGTAATAAGAAAATGGGGGGAAATGTGTCTGAGCATTGAGAACAGCAGCAAAATAATACCAGATCCTTTTATTATTCATATTCAGATCAGTAACTAACAATGCTGCTGGAGTCTTGACTGTTCCCATTCCGGTTTTATGGTTAACTCTGCACACAAAGCTAGCATTATTACCATGCACAACTTTGATCCAACAAGATTTATATTTGTATGACAAGACATTTCAGGATTAGTTCTGTATTGATGCAAGTGTCATAACAAGCTTTGTTGCATTGGAACTGATGATATTTTAATTTGGAAGGTATTGTAGCAAAGGTCAGCTCTCACTAGGCATAATTTAAGTGTTCAAGATCTTTCAGCTTTGCTGACCACAGCTGCATCACCCAGTCTGCAACAGGCAGAGTTGGTTAGCACATTACAAATATGCATGTATTGTGTATGTAATAATGTTCTATCTGAAGGACTGCAAGGTTATGAGCTCGTTGAGAAGTTTAGTTGGAGTCATGAATTGTGGAGGTGGAGCTCAAGTACTTGGTAACCATCGTCCCAGCTCAGACTACAATTTTGAGTTTGATCTCCTCAATCCATTAGTTTTTCATGTCTTCATGGGCAGCACTTTTGCCATTGTGGGTGTGAAATTCTTGTTGGTAGCTGTTGTTAGAGTGCCTACCAGTTGTACAACATGCATAGTGATGTCTGCACTAAAGGATAAAGGACCATTGAACAAACACTGCTAGTTTAGTTGCAATGTGATTCATAGTTACAGTTGTTGGGAACTGCTGTGCTTGGTTCATAATTTGGTTATTACTAAAAAAAGACACTGTCATCTTTATTGTGCATCGAGTTATATCCAAGACAAATTTGTTACAGTATCTTTTCTGTGTACTATTGACATATTAACAGTAGTAAAGTGTAGCATACGGATCATTCAACATGATGGCTTTCAGAAATACATTTTAAAGAATTACAGCTTCTATTTACTAGGGTTGAAATCCGCTCTCTGTATTCAAATTTTGTTTTTTAAATACTGATGCAAGATGTATTTTACGTGACATTAAGGTTATTAATCATTGAGATATGCTTTTCAATGAAAACCATTTAGTAAAATACAGAAACCTCTTCTCATTACCCACTATCAAAATGTCAGAATTACAACTTCCGAAAGATAGAAGTAAATAATTGCCTGAAGGGTTAATACAAGCCAAGGAGAATAGGTAGTCTTGTCTAATCACCAGCATTTTGATTTGAAACGTGTGGATATTATACTTTACTGCCTGACCTCTTCCTGTCCTGATAAAATGATTTCTTTTTGAATTGCTGAGGTACTAATCACTTGCCAAATGTGTTCTGACCAAGTGACATTCCTATTTAATTATCACAGTATTCTCAATTTTCCTCATTAATTATGAAACTGTGATGGTCCAAGGAACTTAAAAACTCAACGTTTGAATGGAATGGTATCTTGCTTGATATTTCTGTTAATCATTTTTTGTATCAATCCACATATGTGATTTTTCTGCTTTAAATAATCTATGCCATCTTTGGAATAGAATGTGAGCTTCCAGGAATATACTAGCCCAGAAGCCTCTGGTTTGATGAGTCCTAAACGTTGGAACTGTGAATGAGATAAAGTCCAATGCAAAATTGATTTGATCTGCTTTCCTCTTTCTGATTTCTGCCACCTTTTGCCTTTTCCATCGCAGATGAGAAGGGAAACTAACCTTTCACGTTCATGCAATGAAATAAGAGATGATTGTGCGGGAGTGTGAGACCTTAAAAAAAGTAACGAGAGAGGTGTTGTTGAAAACTGACCATTTGTTTGACTTGCTTGGTATTTAGAATTGCTTTTAAGAGAATGAACGTCAAGTGACTGGTGGCTGTTTCAGGGGCCAGTAGCCATACTCTGTCATTGCTCCTGTGTTGTTTTGCAAATATTCATTTTGAGCTCTGAAATGAATGGTGTTTTATTTTAAAGTTTAGGCTGTTGAAAACTTATTGAGGGCATCTGTATTGGAAAGACATTGTTCCTAACATCAAGAAAACATTGCTTGGTAATCTTAAAATAAAACCTGGCTTAAAATATCATTGTCATTTTAGCAAACTCCACTGTCTCTATTTTGACACAATTTTTGCTTAAAATAAGATACATTAAATATTCATTGCTGGATGGTGAAAAGATGTCCTTATGATTTTCTTTCCTTCATTCACCATTTGCATCCAGCTAGAATTCTACAGGCAGAGAAACCTTGCTGTGAAGTTTGAAGAATTACCAAGTGAATTCTTGACGTAGTTGAATTTATTAAATTAAAGCATTACCCATGCTTCCGAATTCAGCACGCAGCCGTTGACACAAATGTACCTGAGCACCTTTGGCACTGTAACACTCTCAAAGATTGCTTCTATAGTGCACGAAATGTCAATATGTTCTTGCAAGAATTCTAATTACTGACATTTCGTATCAATATAGTTTAACACAAATAGTTCCTGTGGTGTTAAATTTAGGCTTTCAGTCTGCAGTTTGCAATGTGCTCTCTTGACACTAGTCAGTAAGGAATAGATATTGATGCTAATCACATGCATAATGTTTGTTGAAAGGCCTTCCCTTTTGTTGTACAGTTCATGAGGATCTTGAATGTTTAAGAGTGTAATGCATTAACAGTTATTTTCATAGTAAGTTGTCTTACAATTAGCCCATCAAATGTGAATTTTAAGCTTGAATAACTTTGAATGTAGTTGTAGGCACCAAGCTATGCAAGTAAATAATGCAAAATAGAAATACAGGCCTCCCCCATGTTATAGATGACTGAGATTGGAGCAGTATTTGTAGGAGGCATTGAGGCTGAGGAAAGGGCTCATGTGGTGGCTCTGGTTAGCCCTGTTGCCGCACAGTGCCAGGGACCCAGCCTCAGGTCTGTGTGGAGTTTTCACATTGTATGCATGTGTGTGTACCTGTCCCTCTAGATGCTACAGTTTCCACACATGTGCATGTGAGGTGGATTGCCCATACAGTGCAGGCCATGTGAATTAGCCATGGCAAATGCAGGGATGGAACTGGGTGGGGTATCCTTCAGAGGGTTGCTGTGGACTTGATGGGCCAAATGTCCTGTTTCCACACTGCGGGGGGGGGGGGATTCAATGAAAACTTAAGATGTCACCTTAGTGCTGCTGGCCAGTTATATTGCAGCGCTGGGGGAAAAAGCCTCATGTAAGGTGGTGTGGCTGACCTTCCCAGTGAGGGGAAAAATGATCCCTTTTTAAACTGCACATCACTAGAGCTGCAAAAGAAGCAGTTCCCATTATCTCTGATCACAATTTTAACCAGGTGCCAAGATTGGTATTTAAGGAGGATTAGATCAAACAAGGCAAAGATTCAGGTGGAGATGGTTCTGTTTGTGTGTACTGATCTTTCCTGAGCTAGGCGAATCTGAGCAGAGGAGGTATTGAAACTACTACCTTCACTTCAGCATCCATACATGATATATATACTACCTATTTTTAAAAAGGAGTTTGGATTGTTCTCCTGAATGTTGCACAGTGACCCCTGCTGGAAAGTACATGTGTTACATGGCATGAACCATGGAGTGCAGCTCTGATGATTGCCAGGCCAGCTTGGCAGCACTGCAGACTTGGCCATAAAAGATTGCTGTTGACAGCGAGAGAGAGAGAGGGAGATGAGAGATGAGACTGGCTGACAGCATCTGCGGAACATTAATGCTGGTACAATTCACCACCCTCACAGGAAGGAGGGAAAGAATATGGGAAAGCTGCCCTTAAATGTGTACAAACCCAATATCCCTAATTATCAGAGCTCGGCATAATTCAGTAATTTTTTAAAAACTATGCTATTTATGGTCTGCTGAATGTTAGCAGGGTAATTGGCATTCTGGTGCAATAAAAATGACACCAGAGTGGTTATGTTTTGGATTTGGGTCTGCAAGGTCTCACCCATATGGTGAAATGGAACCAGGCAGATCCCTACCTTGCTCCACCCCCCCCACCCCAAATCTTATTGTAAATTGCCTACTCAGCAAAACCTCTGATGTCCTGAGATGCCATGAACTCTACAACTGACTGAAGTGCCTACTCATAGTGCCACATTTTCTCCTGTGACTCTTAATCATTTCAGCTTTAGTTCAATATTGGGGGGCCATGGCTAGTTTAAATGTGATAAGATGTGAGGCAGCTTGGTCACAATGATATTGGCAAGTTAAAGATGCACGATTTAAGAGTGTAAGCAAATACAAGACTGCAGTCATATGTCTGATTGGGATTTCTTCCTTTTAATGATTCATCTGAGGTAGCAAATGTGTGTTTTTGTAAAATTTTGTATTAAACATAATAACTGTAATTGTCAATCTGATACAGTACACAGATAATTTAAAATGACTTATTGATGGATAAAAATGTAATTTGGATTGAACGTCATAATTAATATAATGTTGGAGTTTAGTACTTGAATGAGGTAAATGAAGAGCAGTTATCCCTATTTCCCATATTTTAAAAATAAAAATGATGAAGTGGAATGCCTAGCTTAAATGAGAGTAGTTAACGTGTATGTTGAAATGTAAAAATTAAATGGATTTATTTCTTTAATGGCTGTGTCGACTTTACGAGTCTTATAAAAAAAAGATCCATTTTTGCTTTCTCAATATTGTATTTCAGCCAGATGGTATGATGTATGAGGTAATTTCTCTTATTGCAGAGCTTCTTGAAGGCTTATTACAGATTTAAATAGGCACAATATTGATACGGCTGATGAGACTCATGATAACTGTGCAGTTATTTCTCCAGGGTTTCAGTATGGATTGAATGCAATATTCTTTTAGTTCTGAAGCAGAGAGCATAAAGTCAGGGCCAATGGAATGGCTTGTTTGGTAGTGCAGCTTCACATTGTTAACATCACTCCTTGCCAACACATCCAAAGGCTGTTAAGCAGGAGATAACAAGGTGTAGAGCTGGATGAACACAGCAGGCCAAGCAGCATCAGAGGAGCAGGAAGGCTGACATTTCAGGCCTAGACCCTTCGTCTTCATTTTCTGTCAGCCTTCCTGCTCCTCTGATGTTGCTTGGCCTGCTGTGTTCATCCAGCTCTGCAACTTGTTATCTCAGATTCTCCAGCATCTGCAGTTCCTGATACCTCTGTTAAGCAGGAGGTTGGATTATAACATCAGAGCATCACACAGCTCGGAAACTGACCCTTTGGTCCAACCAGTCCATGCTGACTATAATCCCAAACCAAGCTAGATCCTAAGAGGCTGTTTGGTGTGCTGTGTTCATTCAGCTCTACACCTTGTTATCTCAAACTAGACCCACCTGCCTGTGCTTGGCCCATATCCCTCCAAACATTTCTTATCTATTTATTTATCTAATTTTTTTTTAAACGTTGTAACTGTAGCAGCATCCACCAATTCCTCTAGAAGTTTATTCCATGCACGAACCCTTCTCTGTGTAAAAGAAAAATTGCCCCTCATGTCTTTTTAAAATTTTTTCTGCTCCTACCTTAAATGCATGCCCCCTAGTCTTGAAATTGCCCCCCTAGGGAAAAGAGACCTGCTAGTCACCTTATCTATGCCCCTCATAATTTTAAAAACTTCTATGAGGTTACCCAGTCTAGAAAATACAAACACAGGAACAAAAACAAAGTTGCTGGAAAAGCTCAGCAGGTCTGGCAGCATCTGTGGAGGAAGAAACAGAGTTAACGTTTTGGGTCCAGTGACCCTTCCTCAGAACTGATGGTGGCTGGGAAAATGTCAGTTTATATGCAGACAAAAGGGGGAGGGGGATGGGGTAGGGAATAAACAATAGGATCGAGCCCAAAAAGAGAACAGCAGTTGGGCAAGGAGTTGCTAACGATCAGGCTGGGAGGGTGAATATTTGTTAATGGAGGCTATAAGTGGTGTGTAAAAACAGGCTATGTGGTGACAAGACCTGGTGTGTGAGGTAGGGGGCTGACCCAGGGGAGAGTTTAGGCCCAGCCTATCTAGTTTCTCCTTACCGAACCGTCCATTCCCAACAACATCCTGGTAAGACTCCTCTGAGCCCTCTTCGGCTTAATCATATCCTTCCTATAACAGGATGACCAGAATTGGACACAGCACTCCAGAAGAGGCCTCACCAACATCCTGTACAACCTCAACGCGACGTTCCAGCTCCCATACTCAAAGCAATGAAGGCAAGCATGCTAAACACCTTCTTTGCCACTCTATGTATATAGTCCTCTGTCCATTATCTGCTGTGCTTTTCAATGCAAGTCACTTAGCAAAGGTGACTATGATTTTAGGGAGATGTGTAATTTTTTTTGAGAAATGACCAGGGACTGATATTTACGTAGTGCTTTTTATGATTGCTGGGTATCCCAAAGTACATTCTAGTCACTGGATATTTTGAGGTATAATGGGCAGGCATTTTTAGGAAATGTGGCAGCCAATTTACGTACAGAAAGCTCCTATAAACAGGAGAATGAAAAACTGTTAAAATGAAGAGAGAGAGGAAGGTGAAACAAATATAATGAAACTCCTCTTTTACATTTTGTAATTTTTCTTTTGAGCAAAATTGTCTTCATAGGGCTCTCTTTGCTTTGAGGAGACATTCTCCCTGGCAAAGACTGTAGCAAAAGAGGAGTACAAATGTGAAATTGATGTTTTTCAAATGGTTTCTTTACCATAGCTTAACAACGGGCAAGTTTTCACCCACTATGAGTGTTCAATCCTGTACGCCATTCTTTCAGTAATCCACTTTTTGAGCATCTGTCAGTATCACCTGTCATAGACTGCTGCAAGGTATGTCTCTGTGTCTGTATTGTGGATTGAATGCACAAATAGTTGTCTCCCGTGAACTGAATTTATGAAGATTTGCGGCTCAGGGTTTGTTACAAGTTTGGCACACCGATTTGGTACAGTGGTCATTACCAAATAATTTTCCCAGCCATTGCCAGAATAATTGCAATTGAATAAAATGCCATCAAAATAGCTCAGAGAAATGCACAAGAAAGCTTTGAATTTACAGAGCTGATCTAATGGCCACAAGTCTCTCCAAGTAGCTGGAGTACTTTTCAAGACTAATCACTATTGTAGAAAATGCAACAATCAGTTTGCACACAATGCGATAATGACCAGACAATCTATTGTTATTTAACGGCGTTGGTTGAGGGAAAACTGTGAATTGGACGCCAGGGCAAAAACTGTCCAGTTATCCTCTTTCATTTCTTTATTTTCTAATTTATTCCTGTGATCTGTAATGCTGGACTTTTTATTTCTTTATTTTTCTAATTTATTTTCCTAAGAACGTGTATCAAAGAATCTATACCTAGGCACCTAACATCTAAAATGACGCTGTAAGTGGCGACTTGTACACTTTTCATTTGAGTACATGTGACAGTAAAGCAAATTCAATTCAATTCAATCTTCAAAATGGTGCAATAGGATATTTTAAATTCAGCTGCGAGAGCACAAGGTTTTGATTTGACACCTCAGTGAAAGCAGTACAGCACTGCTTCGGTACAGTATGGGACTGTGACTTTTAACTGTACTTGAGTCTTTCAGCGTTCTGTTTGGAGGTAAGAGGGTTATCAACAGAACTCTAGCTGATGCACCTAAAGCCCATTGTTCTTTGCCAAATAGAGACTGATTTCAAAGGGTAGACTTTTGTCATGAAGTCCTCCCTCCCTTGAAAAGAAGGCAGTTTTCCAAATTTTCATGGAAAACCTTTTGACTAAATTTTAAACATTACTTCTTGCTTTTTGTCCCTCTTTCTAGTAGGCTTCCTTTCAAAACCTCACTTCACAGATGCATTAAGATTTTGAACATGAGCCGACTGGTTGATCATGGGAATCAACACATGGGAGGCTTGTTGGATTTTCTTCAGACTCCTTACATGACTAGAGTTTCGAGAAGGAACAAGTGAAATTGTGTTCAGCCGCGGTGGTCCTGGTTGATGTGTCTTTGGACTGCCTCTCCCCTGGGTCAAATGTAGCGCCTAGTGACATATAAATTGTCCTTCACTTTGGCCCAGGAACTGTTTTTCTGTAATTCTAGATTCTTGCACATGTTTGACTCGCTTTTGCCTCACTATGGGTGATTATGTCCTAAGTTGTTTGGGCCCCAAGCTCTGGGATGTCTTACATAAGAAATAACAGCAGGAGTAGGCCGTCTGGCCCATTGAGCCTGCTCTGTGATTCAATAAGATCATGGCTGATCTTTTTATGGACTCAGTTCCACTTACCTGCCCTCTCACTATAATCCTTCATTCCTTTGCTGTCCAATAATCAACCTATGCCTTAAAAACATAATACAGTGAAGTGGCCTCAACTGCTTCATTGAGCAGGGAATTCCACAGATTCACAACCCTTTGGCTGAAGGAGTTCTTCCTCAATTCAGTCCTAAATCTGCTCCCCGTTATTTTGAGGCTAAGTCCCAAGTTCTAGTCTCACCCGCCAGTGGAAACATCCTCCCTGCTTCTATCTTGTATATTCCCTTCATAATGTCTTCCAGCTTTCTGTGCTCTTGTGAGATGCTCCTTAACCTAGCTCTTTGAACAAGGTTTTGAACAGCCATACCGCTATCTCCTCCTTTTGATCAGTATCTCTTTTCATTTGCTAACCTTCCCGTGAGAAGATTACTGCTTTAAGTGCACAAATTGTGTTTAGTGTTGGTCCACATTACTTACTCTCTTGAATTTTTGTTACGATAGAATCGTGGACTCCTACAGTACAGAAGAGGCTATATTGAGTCTGCGCTAACAAAAGCTAGTCCAAATCCATATGAATCCTATTTTTCAGCACTATGCCCAAAGCCGTGAATGTTTTCACTTTTTCACCTGCTCATCCAAATATCCTTTAAAGATTGTGAGGTTTCTTGTCTCGACTACCCTCCCAGGCATTGCTTTCCAGATACCCACTACCTTCTGGAGGAAAATATTTTTCCTTCAATCCCCTCTAAATCAGGAGCATTTCACTTTAAAATTATGCCCCCTTTCTAATGACCCTTCAACTAAGGGGAACAGCAGCTTCCTACCTATGACCCTTATAATCTGAAACATCTCAGTCATGTCCCCCGTCGCCCTTCTCTGCTCTAAAGAAAACAACCTAAGCTTATCCAGCCTGTCTTCATAGCTAAGATGCTTCATCGCAGGCAACACCCTGGTGAACCTTCTCTGCACCCCCTCCAGTGCTATCACATCCTTCGTATAGTGTGGTGACCAGAACTGCACACACTTCTCCAGCTGTGGCCTAACTCATGTCCTGTACAGCTCCCTGCTCTTCTAAGCTATGCCTCAACTGATAAAGCAAGCGTTCTATATGCCGCCTTCACTGTACTACTAACCAGTTCTGCTGGCTTCAGGGATCTGTGGAGATGCTCCCCAAGATCTCTCTCTTCCTCTGCGTTTCCTAGTGATCTGTCATTCATTTTGAGTGTGTGCTTGTTCTACTGCTTCATCCTATTAATAAATGTGTGGCGTAAGGGTGTTAGGACCCAGGACCACCCATGCAGTGAGAAAATGGAGTTACTCCTCCCTGGGTATAAATAGCGCTGTGTGAGTGGAGTTAGATTGGAAAAGGCGTAAGAGTGAATATGAGCAATGGAAACGTATGCTACAAATCGTAATTATTAATAGACAGTATAGCTAATAGAATTGTTTGTGTTATAATGGAGAGATTAGAACCAGGTATAGCTCAAATTATTGTGTTGCAATAATTAGTATGGAGATGGCATAAGTAGAATTATTACAGAGCCAAGCCTAAAGTCAGTGTTCTGTGTTGCCTTCTGCCTGGATCACAAACTCAAGTGTGGGTACGATGGAAGAAAATCTTTTTTACAGCAAATATTTCTTCACATTTCAAGAGTGGATCTTCAGTGGAAATCTCTGCCAGACTGGGCTGCTCGGTCATGTGGCTACTGCGTTCACTCCTGGAGTCTTCCACTTAGACACTGCTGTGGTCACAGTTGATGCACGTTTTAAATCAAGTTTTTATTTGTGAGGCTGTGAAGGGCAACGTAATATCCCATTCAGTTGGCAGGCTTATTTTGGAAAGATGGGAATGTGAATTACCTCATAAAGTGAGGCTTTTCTCTCCCTAAATACAATGTGTCTCTTGATATTTTCCTTGCAGCAGAACAGAATCACATGTCACCAGCAATGACATGAAATGGATGTGAAGTAGACAGCCACCCAGCACATGGAGCTTAAACAAAATGGGAACTGAACGTAGAGCCACACCTCTATTTAAGTAACTGGGGGCTGGAATAGGAAATTTGCATCCTCTGTGTCTGCAATGGTCAATAATTTGGGTCCCATAGTATAGAGCGTGGAATTTAACCCGTTGCATCACTTTTAACCTCAGAGCCTTGGTTTTAAATGAAGGCCAGGTTAGGTAGGTAAACACTTTCCTTATTTGCCAGCTGTAGTCTTTTGTTAGATGGCTTTGGTTGATCTCTGGCCAATTCCAACCAGGCACAGCAAAAGAAAGATCCCTAATAACTTGGTGTAGGACTGAGTTACTATAAGTTATGAGAAGCCCCAGAGGTATCTCATTAATGCATTAAGTTGAAATGTTGTCCCTGTGAAGTTAGGTGTGTAGTGGAGTTAAGGAAATGGTGCTTTATAAAGGAATGCAGCCTTGGTTACTATAGCCTGGAGGGATATCTCACTTGTAGAGTAAAAAAGGAGAAATTGTTACCAGTGGTAGAAGGGTTGGTGCTGGAGGATATAAATTTTAAGGCGATTAACCAACTGCAGCATGTTTTTTTTAAAAAAGAATGTTGGGCTTGCGATCTGGAATATACTTCCGGAAAGTGTGGTGGAAGCAGGTTCAGGGGTAATTTTTGAAAAGGAATTGAGTACACCCAAAGTGAAAAGAGCAGGGACAGTGGGAATAAGTGAAGAGCTTGACCAAAGACCCGGCACGGGAATAATTGGGTGAGCGGCTTCCTTTGATGTTTTGCCTGCGATCTTATGGTACTTTAATGAGGGAATTGTGAAATTTGTGGTAATTATTAAAGGGAGTCATAAAGCAACAATTTAGAGGAGTCATGAGTATTGGAACAAAACATACTGACGATTTCTGCCTTATTGCTTGTTGTTGGAAGTAGCGATGACATATGAATGCGTTAGGTATTTGACCCATGAACCTGTTCTGCTGTTTGATAAGGTTGTGGCTGATGGGATTGTATTCTCAACTCCACCGTCCCATCTACCCCCAATGATGTTAGATTTTCGACCAACAAGGATGTCCATCTGTGTCTGTGTTGCGAATATTCAATGACCACGCTCTCTCGAGAAGAGCGTTCTACAGGCTCATACGAGAATTTCATGTCCCCTAGTTCCAGTATCTCCCACAAGCTATCTGCCTCACTCCTGCAAAGTTCCCTCAAGATATTTGTGATTTAATAAGTTCAACTCTCAGGGCCAAGCTTTCATAGAATCCCGGCAGCGTGCGAGCTGGCCAGTCGGCCCATCAAGTCCACACCAACCCTCCAAAGAGCATTCCTCTCAGGTCCACACCATCACTGTAAACCTGCATTTCCTACGGCTAACTGAACTAACCAGCATATCCCCAGACATTGCAGGCAATTTAGCTTGATCAATCCTCCTAGCCTGCACATCTTTGGACTGTGGGAGGAAACCAAAGCACCTGGAGGAAATCCACACAGACACAGAGAATGTACAGACTCCACACAGATAGTTACCCGAGGCTGGATTCAAACCCAGGCCCCTGGCAGCGTGAGGCAGTAGTGCTAAGCATTGAGCCACCCATAAGGTAAAGTCTTCGTCCCAGAATCAGTCAAGTGAGCCTTCTGTGCACCAAGAAGTGAGCATCAGGGGGATTTGGAGTAGTTAGGAGTTTAGGTTTGTAGTGTTAGACATTACGTTGTGTGGATAAAAATGGTAAATGGCAGAGAAGTTGGGAAATAGAGTAAAAGTTGAGAGAGAGAGATCTTCAATAGAAGCTGCATAATGAAAATATGGGCCTCATTTTCCAAACTGGTGAGAGATGGAGGTGAAAAAAAATAGAATGTGTTACTTCTCGAACAAAAGAAGCTGGGAATTGGGGGGGTAGGGTGGTGGGGAAGGGAAGCACAGAAAGCAGGATGATGGAAAAGTGTAGGTAACACAAACCAAGCTTGAAATGAGTACAGGTAACTCTGTAGAAAGAAAGCAGTGTAGGAACTGGAGCTTGTGGGGATGGGAGTGAACCAGAGAAGTCTGCAGCATTTAACAAGGTAAAATTGTTATTTGCATTTTGTTCAATGGGTCACGTGCCCTCTCTGTCTTTAATTAATTAATTGCATGTCAGCTCACAGAGTGAGAGGGGAACTGTGCAGTTAGCAGACATATTAAATCAGCTTTAGTTGATAAATCAATTGATGCCCCCTGGCAGGACCATTTATTTATTTAATATTATGCGTGACTGGGTCGATTGGACTCAATTGATTAATTATTTTCACATGGCTGGGATCTCGGTGAATTCTATATTTGCAGAGTAAAAGATTCTCGTTGAAGGAAAAATTCTGAGTGGGGAACCCAGGCAAACAGCCCATAAATTAAGCCCCCCTGGGCTGATGAATCAGTTAATGCTTGCAGCACAGCCATTCATTTGTTTAATATTCAAAGTGGGAGTGCTGGACCAGCCCATGGCTGTATTTATTTTCACATTGGTTACAATTCCCATTGTTTTTGCTCAAGGGAATGAGTTGGATCTGGAATTATGAAAACCATTGAGTAAGAAGAGTGGAAGGCATTTGAAAATTACCTGATGCATTTGAAACCTGCAATTAAAGGGTTCGCGAGGACAATTAAACAGACTTAGAGGCATTTAGGAAGCTGAGAGAGGGAATCATACTTTGATATTTTTCATATCTACGCACGTGAATAATGCCATTCTCTAGTTTATGAGATATAGCCAGGATTCCTCAGTTAGAGCCCAAAGCAATGAAGTCCAATTTTCTATTCAGGTTGAAGATTCAAATGGGATGGGTATACAGTAAAGATAATGATACAGGAAGGTGATAGACCTTCAGGCCCATGTTTTGCAACCAAACCTCCACTTGTTGAATTCCTGCTTCTTTTAAAAGGTTGTCTGCATTAACATCCAAAACTGGGTCTTATTAACGATTGAAATATGCCCACTAACCCAAGAAGATAAAATGCATTTAAGGTACTTTAAGTGGTTTGCTGAATGTTAATAAAATTTGACATTGATGTTTGCAACAGGAAGTTGGGTACTCTAGCCTGTGACAACATGGGGTGCTGTGGAGGGGAGGAGATTTGGTTATTGAGGTCCAAAGGTTGGACTAGACATTGCGTGTCAGGGATATTTTTCCAGCGGAAATAAATCCCACCCCATCTCACACGATGTAACTATCCAGTTGGGACTGTCCAGCCACTGATTCGCCCTATCTTGAAGAAAATCCCAATACCTAAGACAGAAATCTGACTTCTTGGTGGTCTTTATGACTGACAGTACAGTCTGCTTGGTGGTTGACCTGACACTGAACACCATGGGCCACCCACAAATTAAAGCCTTCACTGTCTTGTTCCTGGACAATGGTAACAAACTTTGCTGCTTCAATTCTATGGCTGAATTTATACATTGGAAACTTTAGTGTTCAGCACCTGTAGATTTTTATGGGAAGTATAAATTTTAGAATTTTTAGAATTAGAATTCGATTTTATTGTCATGTACTCAATTATGCAAGTATAGGAGTACAGTGGAAAGTGTACAATGTTGTCATTCCAGGCGTCTCAGGTACAAAGTCTTGGGTATAACGTAGAAAAATAAATAAATAAAGTTAAACATTACACTCTAGAACCCAGGATCGAGAAGCTGGTAATGATTTAGACATGGAAGGCAAGATGATGCAACAAACCCCTTGCTCCAGCATTGCAGAGGAACATCTCTGCATAGTTGCTGGTTTAGATTCACAGAATCTCTACAGTACGGAAGCAGGCCATTTGGCTTGTCAAGTCCATGCTGGCCTTCCAAAGAGCATCCTACCTAGACCCACCCCATCCCCGTAACCCTGCATTTTCTATGGCTAACCCACTTGGCCTGCAAATCCCTGGGCACTACTCACAATTTGCCATGGCCAGTTCACTTAACCTGCATATCTTTGAGGGAGGAAACTGGAGCAAGCCCATGCAACGAGTGGGGAAGAACATAGAGCAGTAGAGGTCCTTTGGAAGAGTGTTGAAACTCCACACAGACAGTCACCCAAAGCTGGAATTGAGCCCAAGTCCCTGGCACTGTGAGGCAGCAGTGCTAACCACTGAGCCACCATGCCATCCCACTACTAGTGTGCCTTCTAGGAGAAAACACATGTCTCTCTATACTTTACAATGGGATTGCAGAAAGTGTGGGAGGGGAAACCCAAAATGCAGTTAAGATTTAGGACACAACGTCTTGCTGTTTGACCACAACAATTTAAAATCCTGCGAGTTTGCTGTAATTTTCATGACAGACTATTTACTTCTAACTTTCAACTAACCAGAGTGAATCCTCTTATTATCTGGGCATTTGCAGGCTTGAAGAATGTCCCTGAAATAGTTGGAAATGATTACTTACTAAGACCAGTGATTCAGAGGTTGTGCAATCTAATATCAAAAACTTGACAAAGAAACAAATTGCTGAAGAAACTCAGCAGGTCTGGCAGCATCTGCGGAGAGAGGAATAGACTTAATGTTTCAAGTCCTATGTGGCTCTCCTTCAGAACCATATAACATGAGGTTTGGGAGGAAGTAATTGCTTTAAATTTGTTTGACAAAGTTACACTTTGACCGCATTACTTTATGTTCGATAAGTAGAGTGCTTATTTGTAAAATGGTGAAATTTAAAAGAAAATTGACATGGCCATTGTACAAATAAATTAGAAACTTGTCTTGGTTTTATCGGATAGTTAACCATTTTAGTTAGTTAGCTGGCTGGTACAAAGATTGGGTTTTAAACCAGAAACAGCATGGCAGACTGATAACCAGTTTAAAGCATCATTATAATGAATAATGTGATATGTAATATTGTTTCAAAATCTCCCCTCCGCCTACTGCATCCCAAAACCAACGCAGCTCGTCCCTGCCTCCCTAACCTGTTTTTCCTCTCACCGATCCCCTCCTCCCACCTCAAGCCCCACCCCCATTTTCTTCCTACTAACCTTATCCCGCCCCCTTGACCTGTCCGTCCACCCCGGACTGACCTATCCCCTCCCTACCTCCCCACCTACACTCAACTTTACTGGTTCCATCCCCGCCTCTTTAACTTGTCTGTCTCCTCTCCACCTATCTTCTCCTCTATCCATCTTTGATCCACCTCCCCCTCTCTCTCCCTGTTTATTTCAGCACCCTCTCCCCCTCCCCATTTCTGATGATGGGGCTAGGCCTGAAATGTCAGCTTTCGTGCTCCTAAGATGCTGCTTGGCCTGCTGTGTTCATCCAGCTGTACGCTTTGTTATCTTGGAGATATTCATGTGATCAGTTGAGATGAACAGCCTATATTGTCTGTGTGTGCCTGTGCGTGTGCATGTGCGTGTTATGGCAGTGTGTAGCGTCGAAGGAGCCCATTGTATTCTGTTGACACTTAATCATTCTGGATTACTTACAGACATATGTTATTGAACATTCAATTACAACATGTATTTTTAAAGAGGATAGACATACAGAAGATGACTGTGGATGTGAATTTAGTGACTGGCAAAGCTTTAAGAGGAAATACAGTATGCTATACCTTTTGAAGAGATGCCAAGGGAACTTCAAACAGCAGCCCTTCAAAAGCAGAGATACAATTCATATAATCTGGACTATGATCTCCTGAGGCTACAAAGACGATGACAGCTGAGTATGCCTCTAGCAAGAATCTATTATGTGAGATTATGTTCCAGACTTCAGATATGTTTTGTGCTTTACCCTTCTGGCAATGTACATAAAAATGGGTAAAATAAATAACTGCCATACCTGGTCTATGTATACCAATAGGCTGGTGGACTATAGCATGAGAAAGTCCAAGCTAAGTGATAATTGAAAAGGAAACAGGATGGTGCCTGTTGGCTAGCTCTTACAGCCGGGAATCTCAATCAACTGCTGAACTACCAATATCTGAACTACTAACCGAAGTGAACAACTGCAACAATTCACCATGTACTCTTCACACTGTGTGGAGACTGATTTGTACTTTTTTCATGTTTCCAATCCGTGCATATGCCCATGGCATTTAATCATTCCTCACATTTAGTGGTTGTTAAAAGTCCATTGTTCTTTAACCCCAAAAAGCCTGGTTAATGTGGCTGCTTCGAAAATGTCAACGCACTTGGATTGGGAAAAGGTATCCAGAAGGAAAGGGCTTAGGCCGGAAACTTTAGCCTTCCTGCTCCTCTGATGCTGTTTGGCCTGCTGTGTTGATCCAGCTTGTTATTCCAGAAGGGAAGGACCTGACTGAGAGAGGGATTGAATTAGAGCAGGAGCCAGTTTACCTCTGCTCGCACCATTTGGGGGTATCCTGCCTGGAACTGTATATGAGGAGGCAACAGCATGGGGATATGGGGAGGTATATCCTAATGGCATTATCACTGGACTGTTAATCCAGAGACATAGATACTGTTCTGGGGACCCAGGTTCAAATCTTGCCTTGGCAATTGGTGGAATTTGAATTCAAGAAAAAAAGTCTTGAATCTAATGATGACTATGAATCCACTGTCAATTGTCAGGAAAAACCCATTTGGTTCACTAATGCCATTTAGGGAAGGAAACTGCCATCCTTACCTGGTCTGGCCTACTTATGAATCCAGACCCACAGCAATGTAGTTGTCTCTAAACTGCCCTCTGGGCAACTAGGGATGGGCAATAAATGCTTCCCAGTCAGCAAAGCTCTCAGCCCATGAACGAATTTTAAAAAAATCTGTAACAAATTGAGGACCCTCACACAGGGCCGGGTAGGAGCAAGATTTGTCTGACTGCTCAGCCTGTCCTGTTTGTTAGATTTGAGTAGACAGCCAATGCTCTTTTGGAAATTATTTTTTAGGCCAGCTAGTGCATTCCAAATCCGAGCAACTTGCTATGTTTCTGTTTGTTTGGAAAATCTCCCTGTAATTCTTTTGCAGAAAACCATAACTCCAAAATAGCTGGGGCATCAAAAATAGCTTGGAGTGAGTTCAGCTCTCCTTCCTCCTCCAACAGGCCAGAGAGAGATGGGTGTCTGTTGTGAATCTACTTGGTGTCAAAGCTCGAACTGAGGCTAAACTGTACCACCACACTTTCTTTTAAGACTGCAGACTTGTTTCTTTTTGTCTCTTTTCAGTGTTATTGTATGGAATTGGCTGGGCAAGCACTGACTGGGGGTCAGGAAGTGGACATTGAGGATGCTGATTAGATAGGAGTGCATCTTTTTTTTTTTAAAAAAAAGCCTGGATTGAAATGCAAAGCTGGGCCCTAGTGAATGAGTACAGTACAGCTAACGTGCGGCACCGATAGCACGGGAGCCAGTAGTGAGGAATCTATCACACACTAGCACGTTGCTCACTTCCTGAATTGCTGCACAAAAGAAAATTGAATCTTCAAGTAGAACAGCAAGCCTGTGCCACAGGGGAAAAAAACACAAATAACCCCATCCTTCAAATAATTCCTCAATAAATCATGTGCTGTTCAGGCGGGGAAGTTTTAAAAAAAAGTATTTCGCTGTTGTTAGTAGATATTTAAAATTAACTGAGTGGAGATTGAGCATGAATCGATTTGTTAAGATAAACTCTGTCTCAGTGAATGCTTGATATGTGAATGGGGCTGGATCTTTCCAATGTATTCATTAATACCATCCATTATAATTGTTCTAGTAATGAATTCCTTAGGTTGTTGACATGATAAATGGTTTTGATTTTGTCAACTGTGTACTTGTTTACATTTCTTGCATCTACTGTTTTTTATTGGAATGCTCTGTATTCCTCAATCTGAGTGCCATTATTTTTATTCTGATGATTCACTGTGTTCTTTAAAAACTGATCCACCATGGGAAAAATCCATTGGAGTTAAAGCAGAAGTATTGGAGGATATGTTTTCAATGCTGAACTGTTTGAGAATGAGCAGGATGTTGCTGGTGTTGCTTGCTTCGTTTCTAAACTTTCTCTGGGAGTCCTCACCCCCCCTCCTCCAGCACCACCACAAACTCTGCAGACTGTTTTTTAATAGATTCCAGCTTTTCCCATCATCTTCTATTCACACGACATTTCTTAGTCAGGAGTGCAGGTTGAACAAGCTACCTACCTCTGGGTTTCTATAGGTTGACTCCTGATTTGGTTGTCAGGGAGATATGGGAGGGCAGTTGAGGTGTCTGTCAATGGCTTGACTGGACATGATGTTTTGAGCCCTTTTCAAAATGGTTGCCACTTGGTGAAAACATCTGACTTCTCTTCAGCTCTTTTCCACTTGCAGACAGGGTGGCGATGTGGCTCAGTGGTTAGCACTGCTGCCTCACAGTGCCAGGGACCTGGGTTCGATTCCAGTCTTGGGCAACTGTCTGTGTGGAGTTTGCACATTCTCCCTGCGTCTGCGTGGGTTTCCTCCCACAGTCCAAAGATATGCAGGTTAGGTGGCTTGGTCATGCAAAGTTACCCTGTAGCGTTCAGAGATGTATAGATTCAGTGGGTTATAGGGGGATGGGTCTGAATGGGATGCACTGAGGGTTAGTGTGGACTTGTTGAGCCCAAGAGCCTGTTCCCACACTGTTGGGATTCTATGATGATTCAGGCTCTTGGGAGAATACAGTTGGAAGCACAAGGCTGTAAAACCAACAATTTCAGACTGTAACAAAACTGCTTCCTCCTACACAGGTACTGTTTCCCCCTTAAGTTCCCATTCTTCACAAAGGACCTTATTTAAAGCACTGTTGATTTGTTAGGCCCCAGTTGGATCTCATTTCTGCCGTAACTTTGTGGTGGAGTCCATTCAGTTAGGCTTCTGACAAAAGAGGCCTTACTGAGGTGCTGCAATGCATCTTGTAGATGCTACACCCATTCAGTGGTGGAAGAGGTGGATACTAAAATTGGTGAGTGGGGGTCAGCCAGGCTGCTGTTTTATCCTGGATGGTACCAAGCTCCTTCAGTATGGTTGGAGCTGCACCATCCAGGCAAGTAGATGCCATTGCATCATGCCCTCGTGCCTCGTAGTTTGTGAGCAGATACTGGGGAGTTGGGAAGTGAGCTGGTTGCTGCAGAACTTGCTGCTTGAGGTCTGTTTGTGTAGCCGCAGTATTTACGTCCCTGGTCAAGTTGAATTTTTGACGAATGGTAGTCTTGAGGTTGTGGGGAATTGAACTGCGTCAGGGATACGTCTCTTCTTTCTCTCGTTCTCTGTTCTTCTGTCTTTTCTTCCTCTCTCTTTCCTCGCCATCTCTCTTGTTTTTTCTTCCTGTCTGTTTTTGCTCTGTCTGTCTTTCTCTCCCTCTCTCACACATGCACTCTCCCTGTTCTCTCATGCTGGCATGGTCGAGCAGCCAAAAATCCAAATTGTGAGAGGGTGTGTGGGGTCACTGAAGAACTGTAAAATTGGTACATGGTGTGAAAGGTTGGGGATCTGAGGGGGTGGGAAATGTGAAGATCGATTTGAAGGAGAAGTGAACCCATGTACAAGTACTACCATGAGAAGCAACAAAACCTTGTGCCTAACACAAAGCAAAATAAAAATGTGTCCATCTGCACTCCAGATTCACAACCACTTCCCAACAGTTTGATTTGCTATCTGCCAACGTAAACTCTTCACATTCATCAGTTTGACTTCTAAGTCCCTTAATGAAGAAGGTTTGTATACATGACAGCAGGGAAAGTTTATAACGTTGCCTACAAACAAATGGATGCAACGCGTGCAGTTGAAAAACCTAATTCTCATCTGGACGGGTACATTTGGAATGGTTTCTGGAATTATTTTTGTCAAAGTGGCATCAATTAATTAAAGAAACATGCAAAGCCACTTGAATGTTTTTCATCATCATAAATGGGAAGTTCGAAGTTTTGCTTTTGATTTGCCAAAAGAGAATTGTGAATTTATAGGAAGCAGCAGCCTGTCTGCATTATTCTAATCCTTTCCAAAAAAAAATTGACAGATGTGCATTTATGGTCTTTACTGCAAATGGCATATGAACCTACATCCATATGGGCGCATGAATTGGGATCAAGAGTAGAGTCAGTTCCTTTTATACTGCTCCACCATTCAATAAGACCATGACTGATCATATTGCAGCCTTAAATCCACTTTGCCACCTACTGCAGGTAAATTTTTACTCCCTTGTTAATCACATATCTATCTGTTTGTTACAAATAATCTGCAACCTCGCTTCTACCAAAAATTCGTGAATCTGAAAAAAAGTCCCCATCTTTAACTTAAGGGAAGATCTATTTTTTAACTTATCTTCTCGTTCTTGTGCCTTTAGCGCACACCCTTACAAATCGTCTCAGAAACATTGTACCCTTCCATATGATTATCTTTTATTCTTCGAAACTTTGATGTTAAGGCCAAACATTTTCAACCCATCCTCATAAACTAAGCCCTCCGAAGAGCATTCCACCCAGACCCACCCATTACCCTATCCCTGTAACCCTTCATTTCCAGCCCAGCTACTATTCCAGTGAACCTCTCCCAATCTGCTAATGAATTTACACCCTCTCTTAAAGGTACGAAACCCATACACTGTCCTCCAGATTTGCTGTATACCTGACACAAAGTAATCTTTTATGTTCTATCCCCCTCAAAAAATGACATCAACCCATATATCCCCTCCGTCACTTGCTGTACCTGCATACTAACTTTCCGATTCATATACCAGGACTCCTGAGTTCTGTAATTCACTGTATTTTTTCATACCTGCCCCTGTAATTTCTTCTCACCTATCCCATACCACAGCGTGGTTACTCTAAGAGGCCCATAAACTCCTACAGGTGACTACTTACCTTTTACAATTTATCATCTTACCCAAACTGATTCGACCTCCTCATCAACAGAACCAAGTTAATTAATTCTACTGATGCTGCTCTTAATTAATTGGGCTACCTCTTCACCTTAGCCCATGCTTCTGTGTGGTGTTTGCACATTCTTCCTGCGTCTGCATGGGTTTTCTCCAGGTGCTCTGGTTTCCTCCCACAGTCCAAAGATGCGCAGGTTAGGTGGATTGGCCATGGGAAATTGCCCATAGTGTGTTAGCCATGGGAAATGAAGGTTTACAGGGACAGGGTAATGGGTGGGTCTGGGTGGAATGCTCTTCAGAGGGTCAGTATGGACAGGATTGACCAAATGGCCTACTTCACATCTTCCTGTCAATCTTAAATGTCATGTACCCTCTAATATTTGGGTTATAGTCTTTGTCATCTTGCAGCAATATCTCAGTAATGGCTATCAAATCACACATATTTATTATTTGCTCTGTTACTTAATTCATTGTACCTTTTTACAGAATGATCACTGTTATAAAAAAGGTCACGCTACAGTCAATCTGTGCACTGATAAGCTCCACAATTAGCATTGCAAAAATGAACGTTTTTCACTTGTGATTGTCAAGAGAGGGGTACATGTTTGTGCAAACACTGGAATTTGAATTAATTTCCTCACTCTTTCTGAAGTAGTATCATTAAGAGCAGGTCAGAGGCTAGGAATCATGCAGTGTGTAGCTCACCTCCTGACTCTCCAAAGCCTGACCACCATGTTCAAGGCACAAGTCAGGAGTGTGATGGAATACTCCCCTCTTGCCTGGATGAGTGCGGCTCCAACAACACTCAAGAAGCTTGACACTGTCCAGGACTAGCCAGCCGCTCGATAGGCACCACATCCACAAGCATCCACTCCCTCCACCTCTGACATTCAGGACACAGTGCTGCTGCGATCAACAAGATGCACTTCAGAAATTCACCAAAGCTTCTCAGAAAGCACATTTGAAACACATGATCATTTCCAATTAGACAGACCAGGGTTGAAAGCAAACGTGGGACTAGTTTAGTTTGGGATTATCTCTGGTTGAACCAAAGTGTGTTTCCATGTTGTACAACTGTATGACCACCCTCTGCAAGTTCTCCTCCAAGCCACTCACCATCCTGACTTGGAAAGGTATCGCTGTTCCTTCACTGTCTCAGGCTCAAAATCATGGAATTCCCTCCTTAATGGCACAATGGCTGTACCTACAGCAGACAGACAGCAGCGACTCAAGAAGGCGGCCCATGACAGGCTTCTGAAGGTTAACTAGGGATGAACAATGAAGCAATGTCCCTCACGTGATTTTTTAAAAAAAATAAACCTTTTCTGTCACAGAGAGCCGAGACTTCTAAAAACATCTCACCTGAATGACAGCACCTCTGACAATACATTGACCCCAACTCGCTCCTGCAGTGAGGTTTCTGCCTAGTTATTGAGGATGAGTTTCTGGAGTTGGTCTTGAACTCTCAACCTTTTTAACTCTGAGCTGAGAGTGCTACGAACAGAATAACAGTTTACATGAAAGCAGCAAATCCACATGATGCTCTTGGCAATGCTGCGTCAGTATCTTGACTGTGAAATGAATCTTCTGCAATAATGTGCTCCATTTCATTGACACAAGGACAGATTCAACTTGCCTTGAAAGATTCCTGGTTAAACTACAGGATTACAACATAAAAGTTGGGAACCACCTGGAGGCTGGGACCAATCTCTGGTGGCGTACAAAATTCTGTTTCTGTTACAATTTTGAGCTGATGTTCTTCAATGTAAAGCAGTGCACTCGGACCCTATGGGATGCATAGGATTTAAGAGAACTAACTGGAGCTTTGAATGTTGCTCAGTTCACAAGGGATTTAAATGTGGTAGCAATATGCATTTAGTCAAGTCAATTATTATCATTTTTTATTTTGAAAGTAATGAAGAAAGAATTTATAGAAAATCTGTTTTGACTTTATTAGTTCCTGTTGGACATGTGTGATTATTCCAATAACATTAGCTATATAGCATTCATGATGCAACATCTGGCCTTCCATCAGGAATGAAGTTGGTTATGATATTTACAGCATATACAGGCTGACAACATAGATTTTCTCCCACAGTGTATATACTTACACTCCTCTGCCTTTTCCTAACACAATTAATTCATCTCATGAACTACTTCTCAGAAATTTGTGAAATAACTGCACAGAGGCCGGTGTCCTGTCACCAAACCACCTTTTATATGCATGTACAGTACATGGGCTCTGACCAGCCAGCTCAGAGCCAGTGCCTAGGATGTGGGGACTCTCTGAATCTCCTGTTTATATCTGTCAGCCAGGCCTCCCTGATTGCCCCAGGTTAACAACCCCAATCAAGGATCTCATAATCAACAAGATCCACCTGACTCTTGTTCCAATCACTACAGTTTGGAGCAAGATTGGGTCTCATAGTTTTATGTGCCCTGGAATACGCTTCAGAATTAAAATGGCACATTGCACAGTCTTGTTTTGCAGTCAGGAAACAGCTATGGTAATGTGGGAAGGGCTGCAGCTAATTTTCATGCAGTAAGCTCCCACAGTCAGCAAATTGAGAGGGACTGATGATTGGTTTTTGGAGGCAAAGAATGCAGAGCAACACAGCGAGCAAACTCATTGCTCCTCTTCCAGTAGTGCCTTGTATTCAAGCAGCTTGGGCTGCATTGGATCAGATGACAGGTGTGTCTAGGCTATCCAATGATGGCGGCTGATCAGAATCCCCATGGTGACATGTATCCACGTGACATGTATCCACGTGACAAAGTTGTTGAGTTTTGAGACTCCCTGTTCAACGTCTCAGTTAGAGAAAACAGCATTGATCTTTTTGCTAATACAAAGAGAAAGATCAACTCAATTATTGTAAATATCTTGTTCGTACTGAGTACAGTTCACTTACTGGCTTGTACAATAAACCACTTGGGTGTTATTTTTCAGCTTTTTTTTTTGCAGGTAGAAATCCATTAATGGTATAACAATGACGATTTTCTGTTGCATCCTGGCGTCTCTGAATTCCAGGATATTGGGCTCGAAATGGCATACTCTGATTCATAAGAGGCCTGAGGCCTGCTCGATGGAATTGTGTTGACGATGCTGAGTCTAAGAAAATAGCTAATGTACAAACCCAAGCTGTAACAGTAGCACATTAAAGTTGAACTGATCTCTGACAATCTATCCCTGAAAATCCTATCTGTGATACCTTAACAATCCTATTTCATCTGTACTGTTTCAGTTGTACACTCTTTTTCAGATCTGAAATAGAGAGGGAAAGAAAACTTGGAGTTAAATTTCAATGAAAGATTAAAAGGTACAGCTGTAGACCAAATGTTTTGGCCTCTGATATCCTACCACAAGGGAGGGCAGGAAGGAGAAGCTTTGATATTGCCCTGAGAAAACGTTCAGCCTATGCTTTTCCACAGTACGTGGTTCATGAAGCCATCTCAAATAGTTGGTTTCTCCTCTGTTTTAAAGAGGGTGTGTTTCACCTTGAGGAGCATTCTCCATGGGTTTAATAGATTGAAGAGGAAGCTAGATAAGTTTGAGAGAGAGAATAGGGCAGAAGACACTGTGTGGAATGAACGTCCTGAGGAAGTGGTGGATGTGGGCACAGTTACAATGTTTAGAAGGCATATGGACAAGTACATGAAGAGGAAAAGTTTGGACAGATGTGGGCTAACAGCAGGCAGATGGGACTAGTTTAGTTTGGAATTATGTTTGGCATGGTCTGGTTGGACTGAAGGGCCTGTTTCCATGCTGTATGACTCTATGACTACACCAATGAGGGCATTAAGCTGATGAAAGAGGAGGTTTGCACGGGGCTTGGAGGCCGGGATTGGCCAGTTGAATCAAATGGCCTGTTTCTGACCTGCATGTTCTTGGTTTGCAAAAGATGAATTTCAGTGGATTCTTGAATTTGAATCAGAGTTGAGAGCTCAGGGTTCCGAGTAGCTATTGACCCCTTACAGAGTGATGAATATCTGCCTTGGAAAGCAGCAATGATTTAGACTCTGACTGTGCACCCCACTGATTTCCATCTCTGCTGACCTTGGGTCATCCATCATGGTCTAGCTAATACGTCCAAAATGTTGCAGAGGTTGAGTGTCCGTAGCCTTTTAAGGGGAAGGACGAAGCTGCAAGCAGTGGAACGCTAACATCTGGCACTCCTGTAGGAATGTGTACAAGCCTTGTTTTTCACCACACGTGTAAATGGTGTTGTTCTGCCATTGGGACAGTTAATACAATGGGAGGGAAAATTAAAAATCCCTTTGCAGAACATCTGAAAGCGATCTTTGTGGCTATCACACATTAAGGCGTGTTCCCCACTGTAAACAAAATAAATAATGAAAAATATTCACCAACAGCATAATTACTCCTAACTCTGCAACTAAATTAATCCAACGTTCAAATAACATGACTTTGCCTTTGCTCTCCAGGGGATCTAACACTTGCCATTGCATCCATATATCCTTCTTCATATTGTTTCTAATTGATTAGTGATGCTCATCATTTCAACAAAATATATTATACTGCAATGTTATAAATGTATGTGTGGGAGGCACTTTTTATTAGTTATGTGTCTCGGTTGTCTGATGTCCTAGCTGGTCAATGTCTAGCTATTCTTTTTCAGAATGAAGATGACCTTATGCTGTAATTGACAGTTTAGTTCTTCCTGGAATATGTATCAACTGTAGTTAATGGGAGCAAACTGGTGACCAGCTCCCACTTGCCCTTTTCATTTGTGACCGGGCAGATGTCTGGGTGTAACTGAGAACAGCTCGGTGATGTCATGCCATGTTCTAATCCCGCCATGGCAGATGATGGAATTTGAATTCAAGAAATAACTGGCATTAAGAACCTAATGATGACCGTGAATGCATTGCCAATTGTCAGAAAAACCCATCTCACTCACTAATGCCCTTTAGGGAAGGAAGCTGCCATCCTTACCTGGTCTGGCCTACATGTGACTCCGGACCCACAGCAATGTGGTTGACTCTTAACTGCCCTCTGGGCAATTAGGGATGGGGCAATAAATACTGCCCGTTCAGTGACACCCTCATCCCGTGAATGAATAAAGAAAAAAAATGCCAGAGATTGGCAAGGCCGCAGGGTGAGAGACTAAACTGCGGGCACTCCAAAATCATTGCACTGCAGAGCTGTTAATGACTCATTTCCTTTTGCTTAAAGATAAATACTTGCCTAATTCAAAATGCATTTTAAATACATGATGGAGTCAAAGAAAATTTGTGACCCGCAAACAGGCCATTCAGCATACTGTGCTCCTGATGGTCAATGTAGAGCTATGTAATTCCACATTCCCGCTCTCAGTCAGTCTTCCCACAGGACGCTGCTCTTAAATTATAAATCAGGAACTTGTGGGGTGGAAAATAAATTTTCCTCAACTTGCTTCTACCAATTACTTTCGACATGTGCCCTTTGGTCCTTGACCTCTCTGCTCAGGTAAATAGGTTGCCCTAACCTACTAGAGAGAGACCCCACCATCGCAGTGCGGGATATTGCTGCTTTATTTTTCATTTCACGCACACAGTGTCGGTACAAGTGATCCAGAGTAGCATCTTATTAAATCTTCATTGACATCAGGAAACCTTAGCCCTCTCCTGAATCTCCTCCATGTGAGCCTCCAATTCACAAAGTTTACAAAATCATAAGGGGCGTAGATCAAGTGAATGGCTGATGCTTTCCACCCCCCCTCCAGGGTAGGGGAGTTCAAAACTAGAGGGCATAATTTTCAGGTGGAGAGGAGAAGGATTTAAAAGACCTCTTAAATTTTTTTGCAAACAAGGTGGTTCATGTGTGGAGCGAACTGCCAGAGGAAGCAGTAGATGGGGGTACAGTTACAACATAGAAAAGGCATATGGATTGGTACATGAATAGGAAAGGTTTAGAGGGCTAAATGCAGGCGACTGGGACTAGTTTTGTTTGGGAACTTGGTCGGCAGGGATGATTTGGACCGAAGGGTCTTTTTCCATTCTGTGTGGATTTATGAATCTATGAATTTAGGAAAGTTTTGTAACTCATTCTATCATTCAGTTGCATGGCCCTGAAAGAAGATTGGATTTTCTTAAGTTTGTATGGGCTTTTAGTCACACCTTGAATTCACTTGCTAGATGAAAGAGAAAAATTAAACTGCTCATGTTTTGTTTGAAAGCACATAATCTGTTTTAATCCTGATAATTCCTATTTTTGACGTAGAACACCAGTAAATTGAAAGCTGCAGATGCTAGACTAGCCGCAGAACCAGGATCCATCGTGTTAGCACTGCAACCTCACAGCGCCAGGGACCTGGGCTCGATTCCACCCTTGGGTGACTGTCTGGGTGGAGTTTGCACATTCTCCCCGTGTCTGCGTGGGTTTCCTCCGGGTGCTCTGGTTTCCTCCCACAGTCCAAAGATGTGCAGATTAGGTGGATTGGCCATGCTAAATTGCCTGTAGTGTTCAGGATAGGTGGGGGTTAGCTACAGGAAATGCAGGGTTATCGGTTAGTGAGGTGGGTCTGGGAGGGATGCTTTTCAGTGGGTCAGTGTGGACTTGATGAGACGAATGGCCTGCTTCCACACTGTATGGATTCTATGATTCAGCCTCATGGAATCAAGCACGTACTTTGATTCTTTTTAAGAAAGAGCTTGACCTTGTTTTTAATTAATGCGAAAGATAATTCACTCTTTCCCAAATGTTTGGAGCCCCATACTGTTGGGAAATTGTAATAAGTGCAGTTTAATTTTTGTACTTAATTTCTGCACTATTCCAATGTTTGCTGACAATGCTTAATGGTGGGTGATATCATTGTGTACTGCCTGTCTTTTATCTTCAGGCCCTATTCCTTAATTTCTACAGGCTGTTAATGAAACACACTTAAATGAGCAATATGTCAGCCAAACGATGAAGGAATGTGACCAGTGATTTTGATAGGTTTTTAACAGAAGAAAACTTTTTGCATGAGATTTTACTGCGGTTCTTTTAACTTTCCTTTTTCTTCCGATTTTTCTTAATTCTAAATGACGTGTTATCCCTTTCCCTCCGACACAGAAGTCTAAGCATGAGAAAGCTTATGCTGATCACACATAACTGCTCAGGAATGGAACTACTTAACTAATTCACTGACATTTCTTAGCGGAACCCCTCACTAACCCAAGATGAAAGAGTCAGGAAGCCACAAGCATCGTTTGAGAGTCAGGTCTGTAATTTTAACTGTGCATCAATAGTCTGTAATTGTATGCAAGCATATGGAACCACTTATCAGGTATAAATGTGAAAGCAAATGCACTGCGTTCCATCCATCAGAATCAAAAGCAGAGCAGTCCTTGATCTGAGCAGGAGGAATTGTAGCTGCGAATGTGTCTTCAAATTTCTGTTAGATTTTTGAGGCCACGTTTTTGAAAGTGGACCAACTGGTCGAATGTACAGAACTAATGAGGGATCTCCTTGCTGTAAGATTGTCCAGTCACATGCACTTGGTTCTGAACAAAATGAAACTGCCTAGCGAAGTGTGGCAAACTCACTCATAATTTAATTTGCTGAGTTCCTGCTGGTCCTCAGCTGGGTCACAGTCGGTTCTGTCCCCTAAGGGAGGAGCATGTGACACTGTGTCCTCCCCAGTTGATCTGTCTGCTCTCAATCAGGGGTGGCATTGTTGACAGCTAGTTTGAGAATGACCCAGATTCTGTCTCAATCCTGTTTGCCCCAGCACAAGCCTGAAATGAGGAGGGCATAGCAAGTGAGAAATCCTGAGTGGTAATTTAAAATACAGAAGGGCTAATGCCCTGTCTCTCGGCCTGCAGGCTTCTGGGATGTTGTGCTGCTTTAATTGCAGTATTTCTTTCATTACTTTTAAGGTGAGAGGGGAGAGATACAAAAAGGTCCTGAGGGGCAATTTTTTACACTCAGAGTGGTGGAATGGGCTGTCAGAGAATGTGGTGGTAACCAGTACAGTTTAGTCAATTAAGAAACATTGAGACAGGTGCTTGGATAGAATAGGTAGAGAGGGATACGCAGGCAAATGGGACCAGCTTAATTGTGAAAACTGGGTGGCATAAGGATGTTGGGCAGAAGGGCCTGTTTTCATGCTGTAGACCTCTATGACTCTACGTACAGAAGATGGTCAGAGTTGGGGGTTGATGGAAAGGGACGGTGTCATGTTTATTTATCCCCGAGTGAGGTGCGTAAAATGCAAGTATTACTGTTTCCAAATTGATATCTACTTTACCCGTGCTAAAGTAAAGGTTCAATCTTGAAACTCTTTTGTGCTTGTATCAAAAATAATCAGAATAGACATTACCAGAAGTATTTTAGCGAGCCTTGAAATGTTCCTGTGAAGGACAGGATCTCTGTGTTAGCAATGGCTTCCTTGGCATTAGTTAGGTCAAATCAAGCCTTGGGTGGTGCTAATTGAAAGCGATTTAGATTTGAAAACCAAATGATAGCACAGTGTTAGGTTATTCTGGGTATGGATTAAAGGAATGTAATTAAAATCGTCTTTAATCACTTAATTTATTTTAAAGAAAGGCCTACAATAGTTTACTTATCTTCTCTCACAGTATTCTATGTCTGGATGCAGCATTACATCCATACAGCTAAAAATACAATGCTTCATGGGAGATTACATGTTAGTGTGTGAAATATGATTCGGCAGCCTCTCTGAAGTTATCAATCTAATTGTAGGGCAAAAGAAAATTCTCAGTCTTTACAATGTCAACATGTCAAACGTATTTTTTAAACCAATGCTGTGTATTGAGCTTTGGATCTACCGAAAACCTTTTGTATTATAATATTCAAATAAACATTCTTTAAATTCTAATACTGAATCAACTTTAAATTTGAGCATGGGGGTAGGTTGTCTCCAAGGACCCACTTAAATGAGACAATCCTGGGGGCCCCAGACTGCAAGATAATTATTTTAAACATGAAACTGAAAAGTATTCATCCTAGAGGACCCCTGTTAGCTGAAATTCTGTGTTATTCTGCATATTTTGTATCTAAAATAATCACTGGGATGCATCTGGAAATGTGTTGGACCACAGGAGGATTACTTCATTTGCAGTATCCCCACAGAAAGAAGCTGCAATCTGGCTGTAATTTCTACACTGGCAGGAAGGAGCTCTGGGTACATTTGTCCAAGGTGATAGAATTCTACAATTGCCCACCACAGGTTTTAATCAGCACAGGATGACATGGCACTGAAACAACAGCCCAACTTGTCTGTGCTAGCATCTGGGCTCTACACAAGCATGATCCCCCAATCTCCGTCCTCAGCAAACCCTTTTTCAGGCAATTCCTTTCTGCACCCCAGGATGATGGGGAATCCAAATTGCTTCAAACCTATAGCCTGCTGCACAAGTTGGGGGAATTGCAGATCAAGGCAGAACAGTTGTGATAGCTGGAAGCTGCCAGGAGATCCTGTACTTCACAGGAACCTTTTGAGGCTCTGTAAAATACTTCTGGTAATGTCAATTCTGATTATTTTTGATATGAGCACAGAGTACCAGGATTGAACCGTTCATCAGTGAATGTTAAGTAGACGACACTTTATCGGTGCAAGAGAGCCCTCAGAGAGTGAGAAAGCAGCCGCTGGAAAGGCTACATTCACGTTGGGCGGGGAAGTGGGGGTTGACATACAGTTCAAATGTAGTCCGGGAGGTCACCGAGATAGAGAGGCCTGGGACTGTAATTTACACAGGCGTAGATAAGAGAACCATTAGATTATTGTAACCTTCACCTTGGACATTCCAGTGTTGGAAAAGTGTGAATTCCAACGATCACGCTGGTTTATTTCCAAAACTATGCACATCCCATAAACATGGAACATCAAATAAGAGCTATTCTGATGCAAATTTAATCGATCAAATTGTTCTGCTCTTATTCCACTTGTGGTTTGCATCTAGATCAAGGAGCCCACCTTGGAATGAGAGTCTGGTCCTATGATTAATATTGAATTAAATACTGAAAAATAATCTGTTTCCTTCAACCTTCATCCAAAATTGCTCACTTTTTCTCTTCCTGAAGGGAATGATGACCTTAGCTGACACTGAGCCTGTTTTGAGCGCTCTCGCTGTTGAACTTAGCTAATCCAGTACAAACCAGAAGTAGCAAATGTTTAGCACACTTTCCTTTTTTGGTCAGTGCATTGAGTACAGGAGTTGGGAGGTCATGTTGCGGCTGTACAGGACATTGGTGAGGCGACTTTTGGAATACTGCATTCAATTCGGGTCTCCTTGCTAGAGGATAGATGTTATTAACCTTGAAAGAGCTCAGAAAGATTTACAAGGACGATGCCAGGGTTGGAGGGTTTGAGCTATAGGGAGAGGCTGAATAGACTGGAGCCATTTTCCCTGGAGCATCAGAGATTGAAGGGTGACATTATCGAGGTTTATAAAATCATGAGGGGCATGGATAGGGTGAACAAACATGGTCTTTTTTCCCCAGGGTAGGGGAGTTCAGAACCAGGAGATATAGTTTTAAGATGAGAGGGGAAAGACTTAAAAGGAACCTGAGGGGTTAGTTGGATTGGCCATGGGAAATGCAGGACTACAGGGAATAAAGTTAGGGGAGGGTAGGTCTCGGTGGGATGCTCTTTGGAGGGTAGGTGTGGACTCGATGTCTCAAATGACCTGCTTCTGCAGTGTAGGAATTCTATGATTGTAGGATATAACTGAACCTACTGGGTTTTTAGGCAGTTCAAAATTGAATTCATCTGAGGATTCAAGAAGACCATTGGAGGGGCAGTGGAAGCAATAACAGCATGAGATGGCAAAATGATTTGTGCAGTTTGTTGCTTGGAGGTGGATTACACCATGGCTTTCCAAAGGGCATCGGACAATAATCTGAGGAAAGCAAGTTTGCAGGGCGTGTGGAGTGGAGACAGAGGGAAAAGGCTGGGTGAGTTGTTCTTGTAGAGGGTCAATGGGGCTGAATGGCTGAATGGCTACATCCTGGGCTGTAGCCATTGTGGAGACTCTATAACAATTTAAGTTCTCAGATTGTAGCTTTGTAGATTTACACATCCAGGCCTCAATATTACAGGTCCAGAAATGTAACGCTGCACGGTTGGACTTGAACAGAACAAGCATTTGGCATTTCATGTTGAAGTCTGGACAGAACTAACCCTTGTATCTTCAGACCAGCCTCTGTGGACGGTGAGGTTCCTGCGCAGAGGAAGGGACTGGAAGCAGTTGTATAAATGACCAGATCCCGCTCACAGTCAGCAGGCTCCAACATAAACAAGCAATTGTAAAATACCAGCGCTTCGGGCAATTAAACATTTTTAAATATCATCTTCTGTACCCTGTAAATAAGCCGTTTATATTGTATGCATAGTTGAATCTCTTTGCTTTTGGCGTATAATTTAGCTACTAAGCCGGGACTGCTTTTTTACAGTGAGGTAGTCGATATTTGCAGCGTGCAACATTGAAAATACTGAATAGCTATGTATCAATTTAAACAGCCAGCAAGTCCTAGTTGTGTTCCTTTAGCGAGTAATTGTACAGTTACCTGAGTATAAGAAGCCATGTTCTCATTTTATGGGCACTTTTTTGTACCAGTACTAGCCAACGCATTAAACTTGCCATTGTTTCACATTGTCTTTTTGAAAAAAGACTCTCAACCGGTTTATGAATGTTGCAATCCAGGTGCAATATTTCTTGGCAAACAAACCGTATATTTATCAAGATTTGAACTATTAAAAAATTCAAGCTGTGTTAAGCAGTGAGTGACTGCAAGGGTCAGGTCTCACATTAACACTACAAGAGGTGGAGACGACATGCTGTGAGTCAGAATGTAAACATTAGGATAAGGATGTAATTATAGCTGGCATTTTTGCTGGATACTTCAGAGGTTTAATGCTAGTGTTTATCTTGCTTGTAGCAGGTGCTGCTCCTTCCTTCATCTTTACAAGAGGTCAGTGAGCTAGCCATTCACTGCCAGAATGCTCCTGACAACTGTTTTCGATTATAGCCGGCTGCCAGAAATGATAGGGCGATGAAACTGAGAGAATTTCTTGGAATAATTCCTGACACAATCGCGGCAGGTCATAAAAGTGTCGACAATGTGAGGCAGCTTTGCAGTTCTCAGGGGTGCGCTGCACTGGTCTGCGTACAGGGCAGTAGGCCGTCCTGCTTTCCCCTCCAGCCCCAGGTATTGCCACCAGATTAGTAATCTCATTGGTAATGCGCTTGGAACGCGGTTTCAAATCCTCCTGCAGCAATTGGTAGAATTTCAATTCAGTTGATAAGTCAGGTCTTTAAAGATAGTCTCAGTACTGGTGATGTTACAGAACAGACCAAATATTCAGAAGATAGTCAAGGCCTTAATTTGTTCTTAATAAAAACCAAAAAAACTGCGGATGTTGTAAATCAGAAACAAAAACAGAAATTTCTGGAAAAGCTCAGCAGGTCTGGCGGCAACTGTGAAGAGAAATCAGAGTTAACGTTTCGGATCTGGATCTTTACTTCACCGTGATTTTTCTTCACAGATGCTGCCAGACCTGCTGAGCTTTCCCAGAAATTTCTGTTTTTGTGCCTAACTTTTTCTTATTTTTAAAGGTAAATGTAAGATGTTGCATTCCAGGTGCATTTTGATTGGTCAAAGTATTTCATGTTAAGCAAAACACACATTATATTTTAACAGTAGTGTAACTGTAGACAAACTTAAAAAAGGCTTAACTGTAACTCTATCAAAACACTAAACAAAATAATAACCTACTCATTAACTGTTCCAATATAGTAACATTCAACAAACACACCCTTGGCAAAAGGCAAATGTGGCAAGATAGATTGTCCCAGGGAATTCTCCAGACTAGGAGAAAAAAAAATCAGGAGGAAACTCTGAGCAAGAGAGAGTAACAAGGAGAGATATAGTGCAGCTTCTGACCCCAGCAACTCCTGAAAATTAAAAGCCCTGGTTCTGTCAGAGCGTGACCCACCCATCCAGGCTGCTTCTATTGTTTCAACCTTCGGGGAAAACCCCAGGGCCTCACAAGCTAGTAACTTTATGGCCTTTGAAGTAGACTGATTGGCACCTCTGATCTCAATCTTGCTTCACTAAAAAAAGGCAAAATGCACCTTTGAAAGCCATAGCATTGTTATAGTAGCCATGAGAATTATCATTGATTTGACATGAAAACCCGTCTGGTTCACTGATTCTAATCTGGTCTGGTCTGGTCTGGCCAACATGTGACTCCAGCAACTTGGTTGACTCTTAACTACCCTCTAAAATGATCCTAGCAAGAGCAGATCAATAAAGGGTGGGCAACAAATGCTCAGCATGTGTTGGTTGTACACTTGGGTCAGGGCACCTGGCTCCAGCGAGTGTGCAAACATTGTGCCTGCCCTGGATTTGATGGATAAGAGCCAACCAATCCCCTGGACCAATGAAGGCTTAATTTTTTATATATATATATGCCGCAGCCTGCTATGCCAAAAGGACCATCCTGTCTCCAGGTTAAGATGTTTGAAATGAGGATTTTGGTGAGACCCTTTCTAAGGATGTGAAGAATGGAATTTCCTCTGTATCTTTGGAACTCCTGCCAATGTGTCCCCTCACACTGTGGATTCAGGAAAAGATTTGTCTGCCCTGGGGCAGGTGCCGGGGGTGAGGGGGATGGGGTGAAGACAGTTTTAAAGAAAACAGTAATATTTGGAAAAAAACATACTGTTCCTTTACATTGAAGTTCATAAGATAAATTGAACCAGTATGTGTCTTTTATTCTTGTCAGTTTTACTGGATTTTCCATAGGGGATCGAAAGCTCCATTTGCTCTCTCACTTTCTCGCTCTCGCTCTCGATCTCGCTCTCGCTCTCACTCACTCACTCACTCACTCCCGCTGTCTCTCTCAATCTCTCACTCCACGTCCCTCAGTGCCTTTCCTGTCACCACCATTCGCCTCTATTCCAACAAACTCCTTTGTAAATAAAAAAACAACTTTGCAGAATGTTGTCTATTCTATCCTGGAGACCACTTTGGTCTCATGGGCGCATGTGCTGTCCCCTTGCCATGCCCCAAAAATATTGGGATCTTGGATGTCTGTGGACTTTTCATTTGTTTTCTCTCTCTTCAACAGCAGAAGTGCTGTACTTTTCTCAGTGTTTATTGAAATGTTGTGGCTAATACTGGCAGAGAGCTGAACTGGGGCTCTACTTCGCAGCCCTGCTGACTGCATCGTTGACTCTCCTCGACTTTCTCAGCGTTTACAGACTTTACCAGGGGATTCTTGTGAGTAAGTGGTCACCATGTTCATCTGAAATTCATCTCTTTTAGGGGCGGCACGGTGGCTCAGGGGTTAGCACTGCAGCCTCACAGCGCCAGGGACCTGGGTTTGATTCCAGCCTTGGCTAACTGTCTGTGTGGAGTTTGCACGCTCTCCCCATGTCTGCGTGGGTTTCCTCTGGGTGCTCCGGTTTCCTCCCACAGTCCAAAGATGTGAAGGCTAGGTGGATTGGCCATGCTAAATTGCCTGTAATATCCAGGGGTGTGTGGGTTATAGGGGTGTGGGTTTGGGTGGGATGTTCCAACGGGCGGTGTGGACTTGTTGGGCCGAAGGGCCTGTTTCCACACTATAGGGAATCTAATCAATTGTCTTAGAGGTGGCATTTATTTGTTTTAAAACAGACCAAAGTAAAAGTGAGGGGCAATTCAGGAATGATTTCACACCAGTTGGATGGACTAAATGGCTTTCTTCTGTGCTCTAAACATTCCATGTTCTATAGGGATTCCCACAGCAAGATTTCGAGTCTTAATAACAATTGAAAGAACTGCAGACGCTGTAAATCAGGAACAAAAAAAAAGTTACTGGAAAGGCTCAGCAGGTCTGGCAGCACCTGTAAAGGGAAAAACAGGATTAAGTTCTGAGGAAGGGTCACCAGACCCGAAACGTTAATTCTGTTTTCCCCTTTACAGGTGCTGCCAGACCTGCTGAGCTTTTTCAGCGACTTTGTTTTTGTTCAAGCTTTCTGATCTGGTCTTGCCAACTCCTTTATGATCTCTGTCTGTCTTTCATTGGGGTGTCTGGTGCAGCACTAAACCTGTGTCCTTGACTTTTAACCAGTGTGCTTAGATTCAAATGGAATGTTTTGTGAATTGGATGTATGTCAACACAACAGCCTCAGAGGGTAACAAAATGTGGAGCTGGATGAACACAGCAGGCCAAGCAGCATCTCAGGAGCACAAAAGCTGACGTTTTGGGCCTAGACCCTTCATCAGAGAGGGGGATGGGGTGAGGGAGAGGGAATTGCTATGATTTATAGACTCATTGAATGGAAATGAATAGGTGGAATTTTTGTGTTGAAATGTTGGTTTTTTGAATTAAGCATGGCCAAACTGTGTTTAACAATAATTGAAAATATTTAAAGCTGTTCCCTTTTAAAGTATACATTTGGTGTGCAATGCCTTTTTGGCTCTTTTCTATACAGTTTCAAAATTGTTATACTGCTACTTAATATTGTGGTGATGTGTGTGGATAGGAAGTTATTTTGGAGCTTGAAATGTTCTTTCAATACATAATATGTAAATCCATTTATGTTGGAATTAGCTGTACAAGAACGAGGAATGGGTATTTTGGGTGAGCAAGCAGGAAAGTAGAGTTAACCTTAGGTAGAGGAAGAGGCCAATATAAGTTTGTGGGACCAAATCGTTCCATGTAATGACACTTTCCCTTCTCACCTGAACCCTATGCCGTCTAGTTTTGGACTCCTCCACCCCAGGGAAAAGAGCTTGGCTATTCACCTTGTCCATACCCGTCATGATTATATAATCCTCTATAAGGTCACCCCTCAACTTCCGAAGCTCCAGAGAAAATAGCCCCAGCCTATTCAGCCTCTCCCTATAGCTCAAACCATTCAACCCTGGCAACATCCTTGTAAATCTTTTCCAAACCCTTTTTTAAGTTTAACAACATCTTTCCTGTTTGTTTAGGCAAACTGGTATTGATTCAGCTTTGAAGTCGAATGATTCATTCCCAGATATTTTTATCTTCACAAGCAAGTGATCAGACCATTTGAGTTCATCACAAAATTGAAACATGAGCCTTGGAGGCGTCTGCTTTGGAGTGGTGTTCTTTCTGAGGCTCAGCGGTGGCATTTGAATTGTATGCAGTTAACAGCCAAGAAAGTTCGCTGTTTGATTTGGGGAGCCTGTAAAATCATTAGCAATAAGTCTTTACAATGAACGCAGAGTCGGATGAAATATGAGTCAGAGATACATATGCCATCTTCCTTTTGCAGCGTGTGACAAAACTGGGGGCTCTCGCTCTTTCATCTCGTCCTGACAGTAGACAGATTACAGTTGCCTGGTTTCTGTTACTCGCTGATCGCTTCTTGGAATGATTGTGGGCTGGAAACAAAAATCAAGATTCACTTCTGGTGTTCAATTTGATATCATTCACATCTGGCTGCTCCTGGTATGGCGGTGGGGACATAATTTTTTCCCTAAATAAGTGTGGGGTGACGCTGGTGCATCAAACTGCCCTGCATTGGGAAATCCTCACTTGTGACAAAAAAGCAATGCAATTATTGCAATACAAGTTGTGTGTTTTGATTTTGAGACAATGATTATTTAGTTGAGCTGATACAGGTGCAGACCACTGCAATCTCTTGGTATGCAACTGTCCCATTTTCTTTTTGTTTTAAAGGAAGTGCGGGGGCAGCAATGCTCAGTGGGGACTGACATTTCACCCACACAGCCAAGAAAACTGAACCCATTCCCTGCTAATCAGCTCATTAGGAGCTCCCAAAAGAGGAAAGGCAAGCTTCTCAGGGAATCACAAGCCTTCACATTGACGTCACGGGTTGCTCGGAGTTGCTGGCCAATTGGAGGCAGGCAATTAAAGCTTCTGGATTCTAAAGTCAAAAGCAGTCAATTCTAACCCTTACAGCAACAGAAGAGATCCTTGTAGTATTCTCACAGAGCGGGGAGAGGTGTTGATTTCTAGAGGTTGCTAGCCTGCCCTTTTAAACCATGCAGCCAGTTGCCCCATATTGAAGAATGATCCCTTTCCAACTGTCTCCTCAAATCTGGTACAGAGGTCATCCTGTTTCCAATTAGGGAATCTGCCCACCCTTTTCACCCTTAGAGGTGGTGAGTTGAGGTGTTTTTTTAAGTATCCATTTATGGAGCATTAAAAGGCCTTAATCGGTGGTGGATCAGGAATTGCCATGGACTATCTTTCCCAGAAGTTAGTGAGGTGGAAAGATACCTTTCAGTGCCACTATATCCTCTTATTGTCCCTTCTGGTCACCGCTCTTGCTACCTCCAGTGGTAGGAAAACCGTAGCACTGTCTTGCTTAAAGTGTCTAACCAATTTCCCCTCAAGACGTCACAGTTCCCATCTCAATCATTCCATAAATCAAAGTGTCTTGTAAGCAACCCCATCTTTCCTTACTCGTTTTAAATTGCTAACTCTCCAAAACCAACCAGAGGAAAGGATCTGAGGTGGTTCATTCCATCAAATATTGTTTGTTTTTCTTTCTTTTCCCCCCAAAACTCTGAATAGCCTACTGTCAACCTTCTCAACATTTTGCATGGAGAATTATATTTATCCAAATGCTTTGGTTCTCAAAGAAGTCGAGTGGTTCTGAATATAATGTTAGCAATCAAATTCTTCCAATGTTGAAAGCACCACATTGCATGCATGACTGATGTGGAACCTGTTTGCAGTTCATTCATTGATAGAACCATAGAAATGATACAGCACAGAAGGGGGCCATTTGGTCCATCTGGTCCATGCCAACTCAAAGACACCCAGATGCCTTTTCTAATCCCATCTTCATGTACACGGCCCATAGCCCTGCAGTTTACAGTATTTAAGGTGCAGATCCAGGCACTTTCGTAAAGAGTTTAGGGTCACTGCCTCCACCACCAACTCAGACAGTGAATTCAAGACCCCCCATCACTCTCGGCGTTAAAGATGTTTTTCCTCACAACCTCTCTAATCCTTTTGTCATTTAGTTTGGATCTATGACACCTGTTTTTTGAACTCTCTGCCAAGGAAAACCAGTTGCTCTATCCCTGCCCCTCGCAATTTTGAATACCTCAATCATATTGTCCTTCTCTGCTCCAAGGAAAACAACCCCAACCCCTCTGATCTCTCCTCATAGCTACAATCGTCCAGCCCTGGCACACAGCAATAAATAATCTCTGCACTATCTTTAGAGCAATTATAACTGCAATAATACATGCCCTAGTGCTTCTGGGATGCATAGAGTTTAAGATTCAAAATGGCCAAATGGAGATACAAGGCGAGGGTTGAGTTTCTTCTTGCTCCTACAGCACATGGCTACTCACTCCTAATGCAAAAGCAGAAACGCTTTTCCAAGTTGCGCAACATTCCCCAAGTGAGGTGACTTGCACCTCTAGGCCTGAATTAAAATCCGTTATCGGCCTTAAGAATACAACACCCGCAATCCATTAAACTGTCGTCAGAGCTTGAGGTCCCCAAACCTTCCCCTGGTCACTGGGAATGTTTAGGTTTCACTTGAAGTGTGTCCGTCTCACTCCTAATTGATATCTTACTGAGAATGGATTGATTGTGAGAACACATTTGTGAACAATCCTGTTTGCATTCAGCAAATAGCTGGCACATGTCCGATTGGCTTCTTTCTGAGCTGTGGGTTTCTATAGGTCAGCAATGTGTGAAATCTCGCCTGTTTCCCTGATGTAACTCAGATTTTTATCAGCTGCAATTTGCCCAAATGTGAAACATTAACAGGATTAACATTAGTTTCTGCCTTCATAGTACAGGAGCAGTTACTTATAGTCAGCCCTGATCCTGGGCTCCTCCATCTTGCAGTTAAAGCTGTGATTGATAATATCCCTCCGAGAATCCCATTACTCCATGAGTAATGTTTTAAATTAATATTTGAGCGCTGACCTTCAATTTGATAAGTCCGCTTGTAGAATTTGATCACTGAAAGCCAGGGTATATATTGGCCTCTTCTGTAATCCCAATGTGGCCTTCCTACCCCATCTATTTCAGTGATCTCCTCCTGTGTTTGCTTGTGAATCCTTTCTTCCTCTGACTCCAACCTTCTGTCCATCATTTTCTTAATCCCTTTTGCTAACGATTTCGGAGTTGCAATGTTGTATTGCGGGTGTACAGGACACTGGTTTGGCCACTTCTGGAATATTGCGTTCATTTCTGGTCTCCCGGCTCCAGGAAGGATGTTGTGAATTTTGAAAGGGTTCATAAAAGATTTACTAGGTTGTTCCTTGGGAGAGGCTGAATAGCCTGGGGCTACTTTCATTGGAGAAGCAAGGATAGGGTGAATTGTCAGGGTCTTTTTCACAGGGTAGGGGAGTCCAAACCTAGGGGAATAGGTTGAAGGTGAGAGGGAAAAGATTTAAAGGGGGCGCAAGGAGCAACTTTGCAGAAGGTGGTGTGTGTATGGAATGGGCTGCTGGAGAAAATGGTGGGGGCTGGTACAATTGCTACATTGAAAAGGCATCTGGACAGGTACATGAATAGGAAGGGTTTTGAGGGATATGGGCCAAATGCTGGCAAATGGGACTAGATTAATATAGGATGTCTGGTTGGTAGTGACATGTTGGACCTAAGCGTCTTTTTCTATGCTGGACAGCTGTATGACTCTATGACTATTGCCTGAAGAGAATTCTACAATGTGATTCCTCTTTCCAAACTCCCTGTTCAAACCTCTACACGTTTTGTAATGCTTTCCTTGACCAATTTCTTCATCTCTGATCTTCATTAACCCTGTTATGTATTATGTTCTGTTGGCGAATCATCTTTGTGACATTCTTGAATTGAAGACACTGCAACGATCTGCGTATGTAATTCCTTTTTGCAGAATGGAAGGCTTTATAACATACTTGAAGGCTTTATAACATACTTGAAGGCTTTATAACATACTTGAGTGACATGAAGAAACATTAAACAGAAGATTTTAGGGAGGTTCCTAAAAGGAGCAGAGAGAGGCTCAGGGAGAGAAGAAAAATAGCCCTGTGTATGAGACCAAAATTGGATGCCTCAGAGTTGAAGGGGGAGATCAGGAAGAGAAAGATTATAGACAGATTTGAATATATTAACAAAGTCTGTGGTTAACGACTGTATTTACAAGCTGATGAATCTTATTGATGATTGAACTTATTTTTGTTTGTTTAAAATTAGCTTTTACTCCATCCCAACATGGAAGTGGTTTCAGGATTGAACTTTAATGGGACGAGTGGAGTCAGCTTCAGGTCACTGGAGCCTAATGAAGATTAGAAGGCAGTTAATTCCGATTTCATCAATAGTTAGGAATCAAGTTGAGGGTCATGAGCTTCTTATAAGTGTATCCCAGCCAAATGTAACTATCCTCAGGATTATGATTTTCTTTATTCTGTCGGACCTGACATTAATGATTGTGATTTATCTCATTGTAAGAACCTCCGTTAGTCTGGTATTTATCAAGTTACTCACACAGCAGCACTTTTTGAACTCATGGTAATTTGCTGATTCAGTCAGTTGTATTCCATTGACTGTCCACCATACATATCGCTGATCTCCAGTGTCGTTTCCTACAGTGAGGCCAGCATTGAATGAATTAGGTTTGCCAAGAGCTGATGCTTGTGCCCCATGTTGAGTCGTCATGGTTTGAACCAAGAAACAATCACGGCTTTCATAGTTCTATTTCTTGCTCTGGTTCGGTACTTTTGTCTCTTGGTGATGGTGTGAATCAGGCTATGAACCATTGCACTTGGGATTTTCTAGCTAAGAAAGTAGATACTTTTCTTCTGCTTTCCTGACCTTACACCATTTTTCTGAGTTGTGACGGCCTTGAGTCGCTCTGGTTGGTGTGCTCTCTTTCGCACCTTCTCTTTCTGAAAGGATTCATTCACATTAGAACTCACTCTAGCTGTTTCATCTGGAGTAATTCATACTGAACTTTTGATTTTATCGTTTTGGCTCTAGTAAAGATATTTGAAATGTGACTGCATTAATTAGTTTCAAACATGCCCCTATTAGGAGCACAAAGAGACCCTACATTGGTGAGAATGTGGTGTTTCTGAAATAGACCTCTGTTTTGAGATGTTTATCATCTGAGATGTTCTTTGGCACCCAAATCTCATCTAGTTCCAGACATTTCAAACAGTTTTGCTCAAATCTACCTTGAGCAACTATTTTTAAACAAGCAAATGAATCTTGTGGTGATCTTTTGTGTTGTTTCATGTGTGAAGTGATTCAAATCAGTTGAATCTAGGACAAGAGATAGTAGGAATTGCGGATGCTGGAAGATCTGAGGTAACAAGGTGTAGAGCTGGATGAACACAGCAGGCCAAGCAGCATCAGAGGAGCAGGAAGGCTGGCATTTTGGGCCTAAACCCTTCTTCAGAAAAAAGCAAGTGCCAGTACTGTTCAGGCCCACAATTCAGAAATCCTTGAGTTTTACCTCACATGAGGCTGTGACGGCAATTGAAAAACTATCCTTTCTTGCCCCATAACTTTTGATGTTATTTGCCAGCTGTTTACCTATTTAAAGCCTATATTAAATCCTGCTGCCATTATTGCACTAGTAGCCTCATAGCCATGTAGTTTTAAAAAGTAATGAGTCACTGTCCAATCCCTGTATTGCCTTGACCAGGATCTTGTATTTCTGCCCATAGCCCCAAATGCAGGAGGGAAACCGGTCGCTTTCCTTGCCTCCTGTAATCGTGGAGATGGCAAATTGAACTTCTGAAGTGGTTGTTAAGTGACAAATTCAAGCCTTAGCCCAAAGTGGGAAGTGCCCTTTAATGGAACCGTCTTGACCAATGTTTAATAGTTGAAATAGGAAGGAGGGGAGTGTACAGGGCTAACCCCCCACTAAATATTCTCGCTTCTCACCATCTTCCTCATAGTGGGATCAATCCACCCATGGGTTTCCTGATGCTACACTTTCAAAAGAGAAAATACAAGGTGTTATTGTCAGTTTTACTAATTAATGTAGCATGTCTTCGGGTCAGCTTAAATATTCCAACAAGATCTCAAGTCAACGTTTTTTAACCTTGCCCGCTAGCCTGCGAAAATACATTGTGGAGTTCTAAAGTGCTTCTCTTGGAAAGAGCCGCAGGTCAGAAACTGCTGAGGAGTGTGCAGCTCACTGTTCATTAGTACCCTTCGTTACTTTCCCAGTACAGTGCTTGCTAGCTTTTCAGTGCAGTGCATTCTGTATCATTTTTTAAAAAATTTATACATTTACGGGATGAGGGTGTCACTGGCTGGACCAGCGTTTTATTGCCCAGGGGACATTTTAAGAGTCACCCACATTGCTGTGGGTTTGGAAATACCGAGAGGTAAGGATGGCAGTTTCCTTCCCCAGAGGACATCAGTGACCCAGATGCGTTCTTCCCAACCATCAACAAATCACTAGATTCTTAATTCTAGACTTGTATCAAATTCAAATTTCACCCTCTGCCATTCCAGGATATGAACCTGGGTCCACCAGGATATAACGTCGATCTCTGGGTTAATAATCCAGCAATAACGTCACTCGGTCATTGCGTCTCCAATTTGGGGACACGTGCACATAATTGTTCCTGCTGCCCCCTGTAATGAGCTAGCCCCCTGTAATTACCTAGAATACACCTCCTCCCACCCACCCTCCTGCAAAAACTCCATCCCCTATTCCCAATTCCTCCGCCTCCGCCGCATCTGCTCCCACGATAAGACATTCCACTCCCGCACATCCCAGATGTCCAAGTTCTTTAAGGACCGCAACTTCCCCCCCACGGTGATTGAGAACGCCCTTGACCGCGTCTCCCGCATTTCCCGCGACACATCCCTCACACCCCGCCCCCGCCACAACCGCCCCAAGAGGATCCCCCTCGTTCTCACACACCACCCTACCAACCTCCGGATACAACGCATTATCCTCCGACACTTCCGCCATTTACAATCCGACCCCACCACCCAAGACATTTTTCCATCCCCACCCCTGTCTGCTTTCCGGAGAGACCACTCTCTCCGTGACTCCCTTGTTCGCTCCACACTGCCCTCCAACCCCACCACACCCGGCACCTTCCCCTGCAACCGCAGGAAATGCTACACTTGTCCCCACACCTCCTCCCTCACCCCCATCCCAGGCCCCAAGATGACATTCCACATTAAGCAGAGGTTCACCTGCACATCTGCCAATGTGGTATACTGCATCCACTGTACCCGGTGCGGCTTTCTCTACATTGGGGAAACCAAGCGGAGGCTTGGGGACCGCTTTGCAGAACACCTCCGTTCAGTTCGCAACAAACAACTGCACCTCCCAGTCGCAAACCATTTCCACTCCCCCTCCCATTCTCTTGATGACATGTCCATCATGGGCCCCCTGCACTGCCACAATGATGCCACCCGAAGGTTGCAGGAACAGCAACTCATATTCCGCCTGGGAACCCTGCAGCCATATGGTATCAATGTGGACTTCACCAGTTTCAAAATCTCCCCTTCCCCCACTGCATCCCTAAACCAGCCCAGTTCATCCCCTCCCCCCACTGCACCACACAACCAGCCCAGCTCCTCCCCCCCCACCCACTGCATCCCAAAACCAGTCCAACCTGTCTCTGCCTCCCTAACCGGTTCTTCCTCTCACCCATCCCTTCCTCCCACCCCCAGCCGCACCCCCAGCTACCTACTAACCTCATCCCACCTCCTTGACCTGTCCGTCTTCCCTGGACTGACCTATCCCCTCCCTACCTCCCCACCTACACCCTCTCCACCTATCTTCTTTGCTCTCCATCTTCGGTCCGCCTCCCCCTCTCTCCCTATTTATTCCAGTTCCCTCCCCCCATCCCCCTCTCTGATGAAGGGTCTAGGCCCGAAACGTCAGCTTTTGTGCTCCTGAGATGCTGCTTGGCCTGCTGTGTTCATCCAGCCTCACATTTTATTATCTTGGAATCTCCAGCATCTGCAGTTCCCATTATCCCTGTAATGAGCTGCCTGGAAGTTTGGTGGAGTCTCACCTTCTCAAACTGTGCCTGTGAGAATGACCTCTTTGTGCTTATTCTACAATGGTTTGGCTAAAGAGTGGGAAACAGGGCGGATAGGAATCACTGATACTCCAAGTCATTGTGTTCTGTAAGGTGCACCTTTGTGTTGATGGGATATTTCCTTCTGCTGACAGGATCATTTCTGGGAGCTAACTCAAGAATGGGAATAATTATTTGTGAAACTATGAAGGAGCTGTGTGCAATGTTGAATACTCCAGCCGGGGTACTGGGTAATAACGTAGATCTTTATCAGGTGCAGATAATTGTAACCATAGTGTTTTGTTCTATTTTACTGCCAAATAATTTAGTTTTACTTCACTATCACTGCAGTTAAAAATATATTTTTAAACATAATATACTGCTTTTGACACCAATGAGTTATTTGACTATGTTTTCTTCCTTAAAGTTTCCTATACTGTTAGTAGTTAAAAATTGCTGGTTGCTGCCTTTGCTTAGTAGGAACATGTCCGAATTCAGTTTCTTCACTGAAAAACAAATTGGATTTGTTTCTGTTGATTTTTCTTTTCAAGCCTTTCTGTGTGGAGACATCTGGGAAGTGCCCAGGAATATTGACGGTGCGTCAAGAAGTACCTTGGTCAAATGTCCAAATTGGGCTGCGATCAGCAGCTCACAGCTTGACGACCTGATCTTTAGAAACCGTCCAATTCGAAATTATGCACAGATTAACCTGACGTTTCCTGGACCAAAAGAGATGACCAGATGTTCTGATCCAACATGGAGAGAGGAGTGCAGCATTTAAATACAGAATCATAGAATCCCTGCAGTGTGGAAGCAGGCCATTCAGCATTCTACAATCTGAAGAGCATCCCAAATCCCCCCCATACCCTATCCCTGTAACCCTGCATTTCCCATGGCCAATCCACTCTACCAGCACATCTGTGGACACTGTGGGGCCATTTAGCATGGCCAATCCAACCTAACCTGCACATTGGTAGACTAGGAGTAATTTCAACATTAAACACAAGTACTTTAGAATGCATTTCCTGAATGTTGGATTTTATTGGTTTGTAAACATCTTTACCTATTTTAAAAGATATACCAGGTTCCGTTTTGTCTTGTTTTTTTGCCGCTGAACAGTAGGGAAGCTGTTACTATCAACTGTGCCAGCAGCAAGTGCATTCAAACTTTTGAGTTCAGTTCCTGCTCCAAACTCTTTCCAAGTTACTGACTTCAGCTGTCTCTCCCTGGCAAGCTGAGTGAGGCTGAAGCAGACTGTTTGCAATCTTAGTATCGTATTTGGTGTGAAGAGCAGTTTCCCACCATATATCCACACTACCACCTCTCTAGCATTACATGATTTCACTCTTACCTCAGCTCATCTGTGGCTGGAGCCTTCCATTTCTTACACACGCTAGTCTCTACTTGCCATAATGAATCATTTAAAACTCTATTTGGGGTTTCACACTAGTTGCTGTTCATTTTGTATTTGCTGATCTATACTGATTCCAGGTTAACTACCGCCTCGATTTTGAAATTGTTATCCTTATTTTAAAAAGAATGTGATTTTTGATCTTGGATAACAAAGTGTAGAGCTGGATGAACACAGGCCAAGCAGCATCATAGGAGCACAAAAGCTGACGTTTCGGGCCTAGACCCTTCTTCTTGCCCCTCTTTATCCTAAATATCTTCCAGCCGATAAAATTCTTCTTTCAGAAACTGGGTAATGTTTGGAATTCAACACACTGGAAAGCAGTGGAAACAGGATGCTGAATGTTTTCAAGGCTGTGTTAAAATTATGGCTTTTGATTTTACAGGGATGTGGAAGGTGACGGGAACAGACAACCAGCTCTTATTCCTTTTGGTATGTTAACCCTCCAGTATCCGAACTTATCCAAATCTTGTGCCTTAAGCATTCCTGATTTTGCTGGTTACATTATTGGTAACTGTACCTTCAACTCCCTCTGGCCTCGTCTCTAGAACACTCTCCCTAAACCTTCCTCTCTATATCCCTTCTCTCTTTTTAAAGACTGTTTAAAATCAGCTTGCTTGACTGAATTTTTGGTCATCTGCCAAAATATTTCCCAAAATAGCTTGGTATCAATTTTAGTTTATAATATTCCTTTAGATAGTGTCATATGAAAGATGCTAATGTGGTCGAAGTTATCTTTTGAGAATTTGGATTTCAGAGACACGGGAAGTTGGCTTGGGTTTCAGTTTTGTGAATGTGACTTCTTTAAAGAGATCAGGAAGACATTTAAAACAATGAACTGAGTATATAATTTCCAATAAAGTACGAGACAATAGCGTGGGTTTATGTGTATCGAGAGTGTGAGTTATAACAGCATACAGACCTTCTACTTAAGACCTTCTCAGAAATTTTTCTTTTATTTCAATAGTTTAAGCGAAATTTAAAATTTAGATGCCAAAGGTGTGGAACAAACTCTTTATTCATTAGGTTGCCCTATTAGTGTCGGATCATCTTGTTGTGTTCAGGAACTTTTTAATTTCAATTTTCACTTGTTCACTTTCCATCTGCAACACTGTTGACACGAAACAAAATATTGAAATGGTGACTTGATAAATTTGAGTTATCAGTTTAAGTTGAGTTCTTTTTTAATACCATTAGCTTAACTCTGAGCTTAAATAATTGTTTCACATTAACAAGATGTTAAGAGCTCTCTCTACCGAGATGTGTAAATCTCTCCCTCCTTTATTGTCATGATGTGGAGGTGCCGGTGTTGGACTGGGGTGGACAAGGTCAGAAATCACGCGAAAGCTTGTTTTTTCAAATAAACCTGTTGATCATGTGATTTCTGTCCTATATTGTCCAACCATTGAATGCAAAGTTGGTCTTAAAAAGAGCAAGATTAGTTTAAAGTTGATGCTCTGGTATTGACAGAGGTTTAATTTTGTTTTATCTTGACTGGAAATCATTAAAACAATTCCTTATTTGCCTGAATTAATTAGCAGTGCAGCACTTCTATTATTTTAAAAATTCCAACGACTTAAACATAAAAGAAAGGCCCCTTTTAAAACCTCAAACTGCTTGTTTGTCTCTCCTTGGAATACTTAGAATCAAGATAATGACAGTTAATTCCAACCACTCGCTGGTAGCCCTTCCAACAGATTCCTGCACAAAAGTTAAATGCTGAATAAAGAAAGGAAAATCTCTGTAATTCCTCTCATGGGGTTTGGGATTAAGAGAGTGTGCACTGTTAGCCTTAAGGGGCTGTTAATGGTATAAAATGCCTGAGAGAAATGGACAGAGACAGACTGTTTCGCTGGTCATTGGGGGACTGTTTCTCTATGTTTGCACAAGTGAGACTCAAAGTGGAAGCAGACCTAACAGATGAGATCTTCGGTGTGAACGTTCCCAGCATTAAACAACAGTCCTGAACCTATATGCCTGGGAATTCTCTCTTTGCTGCACATCTAACACTTAACCCTGATTACTGCGGGGCTGCGGGTCTGGATCAAGTTCAGACTCAAGAATGAAGTGCCAAAGAAGCAAATAATCATAACTTGAGGATTGATTGTGGGTTTATGGGAGGTCCCCAGATAGAACTTTTTTTTAGGTTTGTGTATTTTATAATTAAACATTGACACATTCCATACCAGTGATGTGAGCTTGCATTTCTTCCTTCCTATTTAATACAATAACAGTCGGTAGATGAATTTGTTCTATCCTTTCTTCCAGCTGGTTTTGGCAGTGGGAATTTGTGCAGGAATTTGCCTTACAGTCCATTCTTTAGCTGGGACACAAATTAAATCAGCAGTCCAGCTGCGGCATGGACATGCGATTTCAAATTTGGCAGTCATAGCGCATAAAAATTACTCTCAGGATGTAATTCCTCATCATTGGAGATGATGAAGGTCATTTTAAGGGCATTGGAGGAGTTAACTTTGGACTTGCTGCCTCGCTCTCTGTCAAATCTGGATAAAAAGACTGCTGTGATTTGCTGTCACATCAATGTAAAATTCCTGGCTGACTTCTTGAAAATCCCATATTTAGCCCGTATGTTTAATTCCCATATCCTTGTGTAAACATTTGACTGAAGGCCTCAAACTGCTGTTTGGAACAAAATTATTGAGATTGACCTACACTTGTATTAGAGTAAATGAGATTCTTTTGGAAGTGAGTTGGAGACTGTCGATGTAGTGTGGTTGTCCCCTTGCTTTAGTAATTCATAGGATGTGGGAATTGTTGGTTAGTTCAGTATTTATTCACCCATCCCTAACTGAACTGGAGAAGAGGGTGGTGAAATGCTGGAGGTCATGGCGTACAGCTGGTATCACAGTCACTGCAGTAGAATTTCCTACCTCCGAACTGCTCCCGTAGCTAATACTTACATGGCTAGTCCAATAGGATTTCTGATCAATGGTAATCCCTAGGATGTTGACAGCAGGCGATTCAATGACTTTGATCCTGTTGAATATCAGGGGATGGTAGTCTGGCTGTATTGGGAGATGGTCATTGCCTGGTACTTAAGTGGCTTGAGAGTTACTTGGCACTTATAAGCCCAATCTGGAATGTTGCCCAAGTCCTGCTGCATGTGGCACAGACGATTCAGGAGTGGCGAATGGTGCTGGACATTTTACGATCATCGGCAAACATTCCCAATTCTGACCTTATGATGGAGGGAAGGTCATTGACGGAGCAGCTGAAGGTGGTTCGTTCTAGGACACTACCCCGAGGAACTCATGCAGAGAAGTCCTGGGGTTGAGGTAACTGATCTCCAACAGTCACAACCATCACCCTTTTCTTTTGCTAGTTGGAATCATACCAAGCAGAGAGTTTTTCCCTGGTTCCCATTGACTTCAATTGTACTGGGACTCCGGATTATTCACCTCAGCACATCTGGCTGCAGGTCATTGCAAACTGTATTAGCAACTGAAATGAGCAAAAGCTGAGTATTAAATGTCAGGTACAGTAACAAACAAACCTTATTAATCTTTACAATTAAATTGCCTCTTTTTTTCCCTTCTATTATAAAATGTTGTGGTTCCATGAAGCATTTGCAGCCTTTTGAGGACCTTTGTCACTCTTCAAGTCTGGGAATGTAGTTAGTACACGTTGTTTGGGCTGTGGTCAACGCATCTGCCTTTACATGAAATGTCCTTTCCACAGACTGGTCTGACTTGCAGTGAGAAGTCAAAGGTCATCTTAATTAAGACACTTGTGGTGCTGATATTGTCACACATATTGGGCATGCAGCTTGGCGTAGGTCAGAGGTCAGACCTTTCAGGTCTCACTACTGTGCTAAGCCGAGATCGGAGATCTCAGTCTGCTAGAGAGATAGATGTTGCTTTGATATGCAGTTCTGTTCAAGGGGACTGCAACTGAGGAGGTGAATGGTGAGGAGCTATCAGAGCCAAAAACCTACAATGTTACTGAGCGGATATTTGATACAAAGGTGCAGATTTTCCAAACACCTTTTGATATTCCATTTAAAATAAAACAGCATTCCAGTCAGAAAACCTGGATAAAATTCCTGCTCCAGTCTGCCGTAAGAGCGCTAGTTTTAATGAAGGTCAACAAGAGGTGAATGTGAGGCACTGGTTGTATACAGTTAGCTTCCTGAGTAATTACTTGGAACTATAAGATTATTTAGTGAAAGGAGCCAACTCCTTAAATATATTGTTAGCAAATGCTGTTGGATGGTAAACAAGAAAATTCTCCCAACTGATCATCATTTTACTGTCTGTGGGATACTACAGTTTACAACAAAACTAACCATAAAATCACGACTGATTTCTCCAGACGTAAACAAAAATAATAGTCATCGCTTAGGGTCTGACAAGAAGAGCATTTAATTGTGGTGGGAAATCTGAATGGGCTCTCCGTTTGGGAAGGGGAAAGAAATAGTCAGGCTGTAAGGAGGGAATCCTTTTCAATGCTCCCCCTTCCACCAAGCTGCATCAGCAAAATGATTTTTGCAATCAAATGAATTCCTGTAAATGGACAATCTTTGCAAATCAGAATTGATCGACCCAGTGTTTTTCATGGCCGAGGGAGGGAGACTGCTGAACTGAAGTGTCTGAAAGTTTGACTCGTGGAACTTGTTACACCTGTTACACACAGGATATCGGATATAATCAATTGGACAAACTTGAGCTTCATTGTTCTTGAGCTGTTTCCTTTTCAGGTTCAGAAATGGTGCCCGAGGCAAGAAACGAAAGCGAAATGTGTGCAGTTTGCTATCTCTTTTCTCTCCTTTGCTTCCCCTGCTCATTTTCCGTCCTTCGCCCAAATTCCACTAAGACCTGCCATCATGTTGATTGCAGCTGATTGGCTGGCTCTCAAATTTATTGTTGATCTCCCCATTTGTACACCTTCTCTGCAAATGTAACGTTGTATTCCTCGCTCCTCTCTATTACCCTGATGCACTTTGGAAGGTATGATCTGCCTGTACTGCACATAGGACAAAACTTTTCACCATACCTAGGGGTACCTATTCTAACAATAAATCAAATCAAAAAGCTGCCTTGCAGCTGGTTTTCTGTCTCCCCGGGCTCTTTACTAATTTATCTCTTGAGGTCTATTCACCTCCCAGTATCTGACAGCCTGCCCTGCAAGTGGCCCACTTAGAGTGCCCTTTCACTCAGGTTTTAATGTGGGAGCTGGAAGCTGCATATGAGACCTACCCTCAGTAATGTGCAGTGCAACAGCGTTTTCTGCCTGCAGATTTGTATTTCTGCCTACATCCGGATTTGATTTCTCCAAAAAAGGGATTGTTTTTAGTACCACCCAACCATCCCCAGCACCCCCAGCCATCCTTCATTTACAAATGTCCAAGAAACATAAAACCATTTAAAGTGGTTACCTGTGGATATCCTAAACAAAGGAGAAGACATCCTTTGAAATTCCATACCACTCATTAATATTTCCCCACGCCCCTTAAAGAAAACCCATGTTCTGTGCTTGCCTAGGTCAGTCTTGTTTGTAAAAACTAAAGTAATTGCAAGTGCTAGAAATGAGAAACTAAAACAGAAATTACTGGAAAAGCTCAGCTGGTCTGGCAGTTCTGAGGAAGGGTCCTGGACCACGACCCCCACCCGCCCCCGCCAGAAGCATTAACTCTGCTTTCTCTCCATAGATGCTGTCAGACCTGCTGAGCTTTTCCAACAATTTCTGTTTCAGTTTCAGAGTCTACCTGAGGAAGGAACTTGAACATGTCATCATTTAAGAGGGATGTGATGGCCTAGTGGTATTATTGCTGGTCTGTTAATCCAGGCAATGTTATGAAGTAGGGTCACCGGACCCGAAACGTTAACTCTGTTTTCTCCTCCACAGATGCTGCCAGACCTGCGGAGCTTTTCCAGCAACTTTGTTAATGTTCTGGGAACCTGGGTTTGAATACTGCCTCAGCAGGTGGTAGAATTTGAATTAAATGAAAATATCTGGAATTATGAATCTAATGATGACCATGAATCCATTTTCGAGGCGGGGCGGAAGCCCCATCTGGTTCATTAATGCCCTTTTTAGGGAAGGAAACTGCCATCCTTACCTGGTCTGGCCTACATGTGACTCCAGACCCTCAGCAATGTAGTTGACTCTGGATGATTAGGGATGAGTAATAAATGCTGCTGAGCCAGCACACCCTCATCTTGTTAATGAATAAAATAAAATTATCAGATTCAAACAATTTGCCCACATTAAAATTTTTCCAGTACTAAATCAGTTGTGTAGACAGGACACTGCAGCAGGTTCAGTTTGTTTTTCAGATCTTCAGATAAGTGAAGACATCTCACTGGCAAGTAGTACAGGTTTTCACTGGGTTGTTAACATCCTAGCTTCGTGTTTTGAAAATAACCCAGTTCTATGGCAATTCCTGGAATATTTCTGTCCTTTATTAACAAAACAAAATAAAGATGACCATTCTGGCCATTCTGAGGGTGGGTCACTGGACCCGCAATGTTAACTCGGTTTTTTCCTTCACAGATGCTGCCAGACCTCCTGAGCTTTTCCAGCAACTTTTTTTTTTCTTGACTTACTGCATGCGCAGTTCTTTTGGGTTTTAAATATGACCATTGCTTGGCCGTGATATCCTAACATAACTTGGTGTATTGTTTCAATACTTTCCTTGTATAGACTGTGACACAAGGCAAAGAGGATCACCAAAATGATGTTAGTTTTGACACCAGGAAGGGTATTCTTGATCTCGAGCACACGTGAACTTAATGCAGATATGTTACTGAGTATAATGTCCACTCTATTTTCTCATTTGGTTATGTGTTGTTTCTCTTTAAAGTGCAGCATTCTGTATTTCTATTTTAATTCTGATGTGACCTTTCTGTGACGATGGTTTCAGAAAGGATCACTGTCAGTGCCTTTCCATGTTGACCGTTAAGAAAGGTGCTTTCCAGGTTGTGTGTAGCTTTCCTTTCTCTATATACTTTCTACTTCTTTTTCTTGACCCCTCTTCCCATCCCTATGACCTATTAAGCCAAAACTGTCTGTATGAACATGCCAGCTCACTGCACTATCTGAGTCACTGTTCATGATGAAGGATGCTGTCACTAACCTCTTTAACTACAGGGCCTATTCAGTTTCGTGCGGTCGAGGAAAACCACTTCCTGATTGAACAATGAGAGTCTCTTGTCGTCAGCCACTTGTTCCAGTAGTTATGTTGATATGAGGGAGGGAGCGTAGGTTGGGTGGATGGCTAGTTTGTGATGCGCTGCGATGCCGATAGTGTGGGTTTAATTCCTACACCAGCTGAAGTTACCCTGCAAGTCCCACCTTCTCAACCTCTCCCCTCACTTGAGGCATGGTGACCCTCTGTTTAGACCACCACCACTTATTTCTCTCTGAGAGAGGTGCCCCTTGGCGGCTTTACTGTTTATTGATATCGATGGTCATTGCAACAAAATTACTGAAGAACCTGAATGTTGGAAACTCACTCTAGAGAGAACCTAAGCCAAGCATTCGCATTGCAGGATCTGTGGTGCTTAATTTGCATTAAAGGTGACTCAGTAGTTAGTTCTGCAGCCTCACAGCACCAGGGACTCAGGTTCGATTCTACCTGTGGGCGACTGTCTGTGTGAGGTCTGCACATTCTCCCCATGTCCGTGTGGGTTTCCTCCTGGGGCTCCGGTTTCCTCCCACAGTCCAAAGGTGTGCAGGCTGGGTGGATTGGCCATGGGAAATGTGGAGTTATGGGGTGTAAGGTTAGGGGGAGTGGGTCTGAGTGGGATGCTGTTCAGAGGGTTGGTGTGGACTCAATGGGCCATATGGCCTGCTTTCACACTAGGGATTCTATGATTCTAGATCAGACTGCGCCCAGGAAGAAGATAACAAAGTGTGGGGCTGGATGAACACAGCAGGCCAAGCAGCATCTCAGGAGCACAAAAGCTGACATTTCGGGAAGGGTCTAGGCCTGAAACGTCAGCTTTTGTGCTCCTGAGATGCTGCTTGGCCTGCTGTGTTCATCCAGCTTCACACTTTGTTAACTAAAAAACTAGATGTTTGTTCCTTTTACCTATATTATCTGACAATGTCTTTGAGTTCACCCGTCTAATTAATTGTTAATTATTGTGTTGCAAGTATTTGCATTATAATGAGTGCAGATTTCCATTTGAAGGTAAGCTCTTTATTTTCCTTCTAGCTGTAACTCTGGGTTTCTGCACGTGAAAGATCATATTGCTAGTCAAACCAATCATTCGGTGTGTCCAGGTCTCTCTTGTTAAAGCTGTTTCCTCCCCCCACCCCAACTCGAAAGAAACACTTCTAATAACATTTCTTCACCTCTTCAATTTGATGCTGGTTTGTAATTAGATGCACGGGTAAAAGGTTGGTGAATATGCCCTGGGCATCATGCTGGGGGTCTCCAAACAGGGATGAGAAGTGGTTTGATTCTTTGGGTAGAATAGACAGATTTAAGTAATTAGAAATAAAAAGGTTTCCTGTTGCGTGAAGTGTATTTGCTGCTGGACTTCATACTCAGTGCTGACTTAAACCCTTCTAAGTTGGCAGCATGTGACCACTTGCCAAGCTCGACAGCTGTGGCCTCCATGTTCACGCTGTGACCAGCTTTAATACTGACTTCCAACTCGCACAGAAACACGTTTGACCCGATAGCGGAGGATATTTGATAATGCAGTGTAAAAAGAGTTGTAGGCTTGTTGCTCACATCCATTTTTCTTCCAGCAGAGGATAACTGGAGATTTAACATTTTCCTATCTCTCTCTGCAGCCCTCACCCACCCTCATCCTGGCTTTTCTGCCTTCACTGATGTCACTAATGTTAAACAAATGCATCGATCACAATTACATTGTATATTCATTCATGATCGAAACACTCCACTTTGTTCTCCTGCAACCTTGAAGCAGGAAAATGGATCATTCTGCCTTTGACCTAGCTCCATCATTCTGGGTCATGTCTACTTTGACATCATTTTCCCCAACTCCTTTGATGATATTAAAATCAATCAATCTCAGTCTCATACATACCAAGGAATCATAGAATCCCAACAGTGTGGAAACAGGCCCTTTGGCCCAACAAGCCCACACCACCCCACAGAGCATACCCCCTAACCTGCACATACCTGAACACTACAGGCAATTTAGCGTGGCCAATCTGCCTAACCTGTATATCTTTGGACTGTGGGAGGAAACCTTTGCACTCGGAGGAAACCCACACAGACACGGGGAGAATGTGCAAACTCCACACAGACAGTCACCCGAAGGTGGAATCAAACCTGGGTCCTTGGCACTGTGAGGCAGCTGTGCTAACCATTGAGCTTCTAAGGTCCCTGTGTGTAGACAATTCCAGAGATGCACTACCCTCTGAGTGAAGGATTTCACAATAGCGCAGTGGGGCAGCGGTTAACACTGCTGCCCACAGCACCAGGGTCCTGGGTTTGATTCCACCCTCGCATGATTGTCTGTGTGGAGTTTGACCTGGGTGCTCTGGTTTCCTCCCACAGTCCAAAGATGTGCAAGCTAGGTGGATTGGCCATGGGAAATGCACGGTTACAGGGGCGGGGTAGAGGGGTGGGTTTGGGACGGAAACTCTTCATAGGGTCGGTGTGGACTCTATGGCCTGCTTCCACAGTGTAGGGATTGTATGATCCAAGTCCAAAATGGCCTTCCCCGTATTGTGACACCTAGTTATGGAGCCCTCTCCTCTTCCTTTCCCAGACTTGCCACCACACCCCCATCCCCACCCCCAACCGACGTCGGAAAACCAGGAGAAACATTCTTTCAGCAACTATCTCAATACTTCCCAAACATCTTCCCGTCACAACCCTGCCTGGTGCTGAAAAGTTGCCCAGACCTCAGAGCTGTCTGGGCTGATCATGACCCACAGTTTGGGAAGGCCTGATCAACACAATTTTCACCCCATTTTAAAAAGTTAATTCAAAAGAGTTTTGTGATTTTCATAACCACCACCTCAATCTCTCCGCTTAGGACTGTTTTGCCATCTCAGGAATTTAGTCTGGTAACGATTGGCTGCACTCCCTCTGGAAAGTGCACCCCCCTTTAAGGTAAAGTGGCCAAAACACAACCTAACAAAGAATGTCCTTCAAACCAAGGACATAGCAAGGACTGCAGGTGCTGGATGTCAGAGTTGAAAAAATGTGGAACTGGAGGGTCACAGCAGGTCAGGCAGCATCTGAGGAGCAGGAGCGTTGATGTTTCGGTCTGAACTCTTCATCAGTCCTGATGAAGGGTCCAGACCCAAAATGTCAGCCTCCCTATCCTTAAAACCAAGCTATTATGAATTTTAGAATGCTGATGACCTGTTTATGAATGGCAATGATGGAGAAGCTGATGATGGGACAAAGTTTGATCTCAAAACAAGGTGATGGATTTACTGAAGGAAGGAATCTCAATGCTCACATGACCATTTGCAAGGGTATTTGGAAATGATCAGAGTAGCTGGAGGAAGAATGGAGCTTGAATTACACATTTCTTTTGTAAGTGGGCTCGCTGTTGCCAATGGGGTTATGAAAATGGAAAACAATAGATGAAAACAGGAAAATGTAGCAACCAACTTGGACCCAGCAGGGCCCTCATTAATGGAGAGCAAATGAAAGAGACGATTCACTGTTTTGGGAATCGTCACTTGGGGAAGATATGTTGGCCAACACAATTGCTCTTCTCTTTGCTCTCATACAGTGTTTTCTCTTCCATCCACTTCAGGCAGATGGCTCACTGAAAATATAGCACCTTCAAAAAAGCAGCACACTTACGTTGATACCTCACTTCTGTGCCAAAGTTCTTGTAAACTGTCTCATGGGGTTTGGGCCTACAGCCTTCTGTTTTGGAGGCGAACATGCTTTCTGGAATGATTTTTTTCAGCTTGGAGTGTGTTGCCCAAGGTTGGCAAGGATAGGACCCAAGCTGCTTCATGGTACTGAGTGACCCAGAAGATTTGAACAGCTCACTGGCCTGGTTTCCACAGGGTTCAAATCCCGAACATTCGCAGAAGGGGGAGAAATCCGGGGTCTTTGTTTTGCCACTGCTATTTTAACTCTCTCTTTGCCTGATTTGTCTAGAAAGGATGGAAAGTGTTTTTGGTATCTCAGCAATACAAACTGTTTGTCTCAATTTGGGTACAAAACCGTCGGAACCCTACAGCATAGAAGCAGGCCATTCAGTCCATAAAGTCCACACTGCTCCTCTGAAAAAAATTCCCCCCCCCATACCCTTTCCCTGCATTTCCCACCCTGGACACTACAGGTAATTTAGCATGGCCAATCCACCTAGCCTGTGCATCTTTGGACTATGGAAGGAAACCAGCGCACCCGGAGAAAACCCACGCATAATGTACAAACTCCACACAGACGGCCACCCGAGGGTGGAATCGAACCTGGGTCCATAGCGCTGTGAGGTGGCAGTGCTGACCGCTGAGCCACCGTGCATGACGATCACCTCTACACCTGCTGAATTGTCAGTGCAAAGCCAATCTCATTGTGCTTGCTTGAGGTGATTGCAGATGTTGTGTTTCTCCCTCTCTTTGTAAGGATATTCTCACTTTAAGCCATCACCCTCTTATCATTCTCAGTCAGTCACCAGTCTCGAGATGCCTTTGCTTCTTTATTTTAACAGGTGAAGGTAAAGTTGGCACATTCTTACCAGACCATAGAACTGCTTTCTCAATAAAAAGAGAGAGAAAGATGACCGGGGGTGGTTTAACCAGGCAAGGGGAGAGGTTGAGAAGGAGAGCCCTTCATGGTAACGTTAGCCAGTGCAGGAACTGAACCCACAATGTTGGCATCATTCTGCATGAAAAACCAGCCATCCAGCTAACTGTGAGCCTTCTTAAATTAGATGCTGGCTTTCTGAATTCCCATTTCCAGGATGAGACATCTGAAGTCCTTCCCCTGTACATTTTCCAAGTTAGTACAGACCCATCATTGAAATAGATGACAACCCTAGTTACTCAACCCCCATTTTAATGGTTTCGTTTCATGTAAATATTTCCGAGTTCCCATCTAAACACTGTCTGATTCACCATCTGGCCAATGGTTGGGAGCAGGAATTTGGCAGCAGATGAGCCTTAATTCTTTTTGTCTCAGAGGATCATGAGTCTTTGAAACTCGTTCCACAGAAGGCAGTGGAGGTTAAGACTTTGAATCTTTTTAAGGCAGGGGCTGTATACATTCTTGCTAAGCAGTAGGATGAAAGGCCATCTGTGTAGGTGGAAATGTGGAGTAGTTGCATCAGCAATGATCTCATTGAGTGGGGAAGCAGTTTGAAGGGCTGAGTGGCCTCCTACTCCTACTTCTTCTGTTTGTAAACGACATTCTTGGACAAGATGGGTTAGAATTGATGCCTCTGAGTTTAAGCAGTGCATGGAATAAGCCTTTCTTAGGGCAATTCTCTGTTCACAAGAACAATAAAGGAAAGTGATAGGAATGACTTACAGTCGTTGAGATATACAGTACAGAAACGGACCCTTTGGTCCAAATTATCCATACTGACCCGGTATCCTTTATAAATCTAGTCCTGTTTGCCAGCATTTGGCCCATATCCCTCTAAACCCTTCCTATTCATGTACCCATCCAGATGCCCTTTAAATGTTGTTATCATACCAGCCTGCAGCACTTTGTCTGGCAGCTCATTCCATGCACACACCACCCACTACATGAAAAAGTTTCCCCTCAGGTCTCTTTTATATCTTTCCCCCTGACCTTTAAACCTATGCCCCCTATTTTGAACTCGCATACCCTGGGGAAAAGATTCGCCCATTCACCCTATCCAGGTCCCTCATGATTTATAAACCTCTGGTCACCTAGCCGCACTCAATGGTCCGGGGAGAAATCACCCCAGCCTGTTCAGCCTATCCCCACAGCTCAAACCCTCCAACCCTTGCAACTATGGGATCTACTATGAGTGAGGAAGGTGAATAATCAGCAGACTTGAAAACACAAAGAGAAACAAAAAGAAAACTCCAGAACCACAATGTTTTATTCACTGGGCTTCAATTCCTGACTACTCGATGGATGTTTGCCGATATTTACACCTTCGTAGCTGGCAATTACGGTACGCAAGAAGCGAGTGAGGTGCCTCCTGGAAATGGTATAATTTCTCCGCAGCTGAAGCGATTTACTGAGAAGTGCCCCTGCTGCTTTTTGAATTGCATTTTTGCTAATCTGTGTGTAGGTGCTGCGTGCCGTCTGTGGAGAGTGAGAGTAGCCGTCATCAAAAGCCAGAGACTGCCCTCGTAGAGTTAGTGCACTCATGGCTGAGGCTGGGCATCCAGGTGCAGCACTACGCAGCATCTAATTGGTGTCATTTAAAAATAAATACTAAAATCGGTCAAAGGCTGGAAATGCAATCACCAGCTTGCGTTCACATGGTGCCTGTGACACTACGTGCTTGGACATGGGATCGATACAATGTGGAAATAGGCCCTTCAGCCCAACAAGTTCACACTGACCCTCAAAGTATCCCATGCCCCTATAACCCACACCTCCCTGAACACTATGGGCAATGTAGCATGGCCAATCCACCTAGCCTGCACATCTTTGTACTGTGGGAGGAAACCCACGCAGACACAATGAGAATATGAAAACTCCACGCAGACAGGTGCCCAAGGGTGGAATTGAACCCAGATCCCTGGCATTGTGAGGCTGCAGTGCTAACCACTGAACCACCATGCCATGCTTGTCTGAGGAACTTGGAGAGGGACTAGAAGTTTGTCGGTTTTGCATCTCGAAGAAAATTTAGAGTTCCTGTGGTAATGCTCTTAAAAAAAAATCTTCACACTGGAGCTACATATCCACGGAGTTCTAAACAGTGCAGTCAGAGTGTTGGTGGGTGGTAGCTTTTCTATATCGGCTCCTTCCTGTCAGAGGAGATGGCTGTGCAATTATCAAGAGAGCTTCCTTTCAGATGTCCAGTAGATAATCTGCATTGATTTACCATGTACAGAACAAAAAATGCTGGAAGACATACCAGATTTTCCCATGTGATAAAAGATGTTCGTGTAGATGTCAGGTTGACTATTTTCTCCCAGTTCTGCAGTCCAGTCAAACACCAAATTGTTAGGTTAAATAATTGCTTTCAAGTCACTGAAAATAAACTTGTTGTGATATTTCGCTTTGGGAGGAAGGGTTTGAGTATTTCTGTTTTTAGACTATTCTCACGGTACCTTTTTGACATCTCAGGGATTGCTTACTAGCCAGCTTTTTTCAGGTCATTTAAACTTAATCATACAGTTTTGAAAATGACTGCAGAAACTGATGGCAGAATTTCATTATCAAACAGAAGGATAGCTGTATGAGCTGAAGCCTTTTCCTTAGCAGCTGCATTGAATTTGAATTCTGATCTTTTTACCGAGTGTCAATGAATGTCCAGCTGGTCTGGACCACATCTTGTTCGGACTTGTACAAATTTTTAGTCACTAGCTCTTCCAACCGTGCCAATCCAAAGTGGAGTTTTAATTCCTGTGACAAACTGCCAGCGCACATTTTGTAAAACCGATCAAAAACTCCATGAAAGGTTGACCAACTTTCAATGAAATAACACTGCACAGGCTGCTTTTTTTTTGGTAAACTCAGTAGGGACCAGTTTCCCCATGAGTCCAGACCTGCTGCAGACTTTGCGTTTCAATGGGACAGTATTCCAGCTCAAATAAAAGCAAAATTATTGTAAGTGTTGCAAATCTGCAACAAACACACAGGAGAAGCCCAGCGGATCTGGCGGCATCTGTAGGGAGAGGAACGGAGTTAACATTTCAAGTCCAGTGTGATGACTTCAGGAAAAAAAGAAACATCGTATCGGACTTCACCCCTGAGCTCCCTAACCAGCTGTGGTGGCTCAGTGGTTAGCACTGCTACCTCACAGTGTCAGGGACCTGGGTTCAGTTCCAGCCTCGGGTGACTGTCCGTGTGGAATTTGTGCATTCTCCCCCATGTCTGTGTGGGTTTCCTCTTGTCATCCCAAAACATGCAGGCTGGTTGGATTAACCATGGGAAATAAAGGGGTAGGGTAAATTGGGTGCTTTTCAGAGGTCCAGTAGGGGTTGAATGACCTGCTCATTGCACTGTGTAGATTCTACAAATGCTGACTTGTTCTTGCAGCATTTGATATCACAGCATGTGCATTGTCTGCATAGATTATTTAAATAAATTCTTTGTTTAGGCTCTCCACTAATGATAAGACTTTGATGTATCCACTTTATATGAGTTCTACTGTTAATTTGCGACAGTTAAAATGGTTCTCGAGTTACGTGATGCCATTTCCGCCCTTATTTCTTTATGTAAATGGAGCTGGTTGATATCTGCTATCGCCAGCAGTCTATAAATGTTCCAAACAGTAGCGGTTCAAGAATGCATATGTTAGAAATAACTCTTATTACCTTTCCGTTGATAGAAATATTTGTCTTAAAATCCAACCCCAAGCTGGAAACTAGTGTCACTGAAATAATTACTTGTCCTGACTGGATATTCAGAACACAGCCCAGTTTCTTTTTAAATATGCAAATTTGGATTTCAACTGCAGTTTTAGTTGGAGGTCTGCTTTGGAAAGCTGTTCTTTCCATGTCCGTAAAATGTGCAGTAAAAACATTTGTTTGATTCTTTCTGTCTTTCTATAGAATCTGTATTTCTGTCTCTCTCTCTCTCTCTCTGTCTCTCTCCCTCCTCCCCACCCCCCGCCAGGGCATACAGAAGCAAGATAGGCTGCATGTAATTTAGACCCTGCTTTTGTTCTACTTACTACAACCCTATTTGCACCGATCAGAAATTCTTCCCAAATCCTTTCCTGACTCTACGATTGCTGCCAGGAGCAACACCAGGGATTTATGCAGTGTGGAACTGTGCCGTCCCTTCCCACCTGGTTTTGGCCATACACCTGACTGCTAGTGTGCAACTGAAGGCTTGGAGTTAAAGCACTGCAGCTTGGACTGTCTTATCCTCTGTGCTAAGCCAATAGTGCTATCTGCACATTGAAATAGCTTCTGGAATATGCCTGGCCTGTGGGTGTCTGCAAACACTCTGTCCCTAAGGCTATTTGCTCATTATCTATTGTAACACTCCTTCATTCACACCTGCACAAAGGTTCTTAGTACGTCTCGAGTGTCGAGTGTCATAAGCCCCTTTATGCTTATTCTAGGCTGATGTCTTCTCTCTTACTGTGTCAGTGATGCAATCAGTTAAAACACCATGATTTGCTTGAACATTGAAACATTGCAGTAGGAATAAGCTATTCAGCCCGTCAAAGCTGCCCCACTGTTCTAGATCATCTCGGTGCCATTATCCCACACTATCTCCACATCCCCTAATGCCATCAGTCTTCGGGAACCTTTGACTTCTTTCTGATGAAGGGTCTAGGCCCGAAACGTCAGCTTTCGTGCTCCTAAGATGCTGCCTGGCCTGCTGTGTTCATCCAGCTTCACACTTCGTTACCTTTGACTTCTGTCTAGATCCTGCTTAATGACTGAGTTTTCACAGCCCTAGGAGGTAGAGAACTCCAAGAGTTTCACTGCCCTCTAAGTGAACAAATTTCTCCTCACTTCAGCTGACTTAGTATGCTGCGATTCTGCCCCTCAGTTTTAGAGTTGCCAGCCAGGGAACCTCCTGCCCAGCCTCTTAAGAATTCAAGTTAGAATGAGGTCACTTCAAAATGTTGGAGAAAACATTCCTCAGTCCTGCCTTTCCTAGCGATTAATCTAGTGAACCTCCACTGCAATTTTTGTATGTCCAACTATACCCTCTCCTCGATGAGGAGATGACAAATGCACACAGTGCTCCAGGTGAGGGTTCACCAAGCCATATACAGCTGCAATGAGATATCTTTTACTTATGTAATCAAATCTCTCAGGAGTGAAGCAACATATTACTTGCCTTTCTAACCATTTTTTGCACATGTGCGTTAGCTTTCAGTGACTCATTGATAATGACACCCTGTTTGGACATATGCACTTCCCAACCACTATTTACCCCACCTTCATGTCAGCTGGAACTTTTCCAGAACCTATAGAATTATAAAACATAACTAACAATGAAGCCACTATATCTCTCTCTACTTCCTTCAACACATTCTCTGGGTTAAAACTCTCTGGTACAAGATATTATGAGCCCTCAATCCAGCTCATTTTTCAAGTACTATCTCTTTATCAATCTTAATTTACTTCAGCTCTTCAGCTATGCAAGTCTCTTGTTGCTGGGTATCTCTGGAAGACTTTCTGTGTTTTCTTTCACGTATCTAATTTCACTCCCATTTTCCTCTTCTCCGCTATAAATTCTCCTGTCCCCACCAGAAATGGGCCCACATTAATCTTTGCCAATCTTTGTCTCTTTACATACTGAGAGAAGCTTTTACAGTCCACCTTTTTGTTCCTCGCTAATTTGCATTCCTGAATTGTATGCCATGCCCAGGCTTGTCTGATTCCTCATCCAGGTTGAAATCCGGCCTATGATGTGAGTTAGCTACATTTTGAACTGGGCTACCCCAAAGTCTGAGATAACAAGGTGTAGAGCTGGATGAACACTGTAGGCCAAGCAGCATCAGAGGGGCAGGAAAGCTGACATTTTGGGCCTAGACCCTTCTTCAGAAAATCAGTGCTTAAGTGCCTAAAGTGAGGCTGATCGACCATCCCCCCCCTCCCTCACCCATACTTGCAATGAATGCATTATAGTTGCTTTCAAATAAGGAAAACTAAATGGGTACTCAAGACCTGGTCTCACCAAGGACCTGTACAGCTGCAGTAAAACTTCCCCACTCATGTATTACATTTGTCCTGCAATGAATACCAGTGTTCCCTTTCCCTTTCTAAACACTTGCTGGACCTGCAGTCTGACTTAGCAATTCATGGTTCAGGACATCCAGATCCTTCTGGACCTTTAAGTTCTACAACCTCTCACCATAAAAAAGTACAGGTTTTCCTGACAAAGTGGCCGACTTCACATTTTCTCATTATGCTCTGTCAACATTTTGCTTACTTATTTAGTGTGCCTATAACACTTTGCAGACTCTCGTCTTTACAACTTAGTTTCTTGCCTGAGTTTCCCGTTAAAGGATCGTAGCCTGTGCTGTATTCTGGTATCTGAGCTTGTTTATTTTCCACATGTCATGGAGAAGACAGTGGGACCCTTTTCAAAAAAAGGTGCTTCTGGAAGAAGACAGGAAGGAAGCTAATTGCTGTGACCCACTTACTTAGACTGACCTTGACTGGGTTCAGGTTGTCAGGAATTGGGCTTTTTTTGAAACTTGTTTCCAATCCAGTTAGGTCACACTCTATTGAGAGAAAGCAAGTCTGTGCTTTTCTGAGAAACCCATGTTGTGTGTAAATTGTGAGGATTGAAATTCTGATCCAGCTCTACTGAAAAGAATCCAAAAAAGTTCTTCTCAACAACTCGTAATCAAAGGTCCCAGTGATATCTGCCTGTGGCTTGTGACAACAAGATGTGGAGCTGAATGAACACCGCAGGCCAAGCAGCATCTCAGGAGCACAAAAGCTGATGTTTCGGGCCTTGACCTGCTGTGTTCATCCAGCTCCACACTTTGTTATCTCGGATTCTCCAGCATCTGCAGTTCCCATTATCTCTGTGTCCTGTGACTCCTGGCTGTTTGTCCTAAACATTGACCTAAAACTATTCTTTATAGCCTTTTTTCCTCCCGGAATGAACCATTATTGGCCAAAGTATTTTCTTTCCAAAGTTGATCAGTGCAGACAAAATGTCTTCTTTTGTTTTCCTGTTTACTGTGTTGGGTTATCAAAGGAATTAATAGCCTTTGTTAATTCAAACAGTGCGTATTAGTCAGCTTTGCAAAATCTTGTTTTATAATCAATTTATTTGTTTATTCAGATTTCTGTTTAGTTCATTCAGAACCTAATCTGAAGATATATAATTGGCCATCTCACTACCTGGTCTCAATAAATGTGTATTGTGATCAGTGGAGTACTAGAATGAGAGAAAGATAGTGTACTTCTCCTACCTTGATCATAACACTTGTTACAGCTTGCTAGCACTATAAAAAATACAATTATCCATGCTTTCTTCTTCCTGTTAGGTAATCTTCTATTCTTGCTAATTTTTTGTGGTGTGGTCATAGTCCTAGCAGAACATGGTGCTGCTGTCTCCTGAGAGACAGAGAGAGAGAGAGACAGAGCGAGAGAGTCAACCTGAGGGTTACCGTGCCTCAGGTAAGGGGAGAGGTTGAGAAAGAGGGTCCTTTACGAAAACCTCAAAGTTGATGGAAATTGAACCCGCACTGTTGGCATCAGTCTGCTTCTCCAGCCAACTGATCTATTAGAATTCCTACAGTGTGGAAGGAGACTATTTGGCCCATCATGTCCACTCTAACCCTGCAAAGTGCATTCCGTCCAGACCCACAACATCCCCTACCCTATAACCTTTGCATTTCCCATGGTTAACCCACCTAACCTGTACATCCCTAGTCAATACAGGCAATTTAACATGGCCAATCCAGCCTAACCTGCATATCTTTGGAGTGTGGGAGGAAACTGGAGCACCCGGTGGAGACCCATGCAGACATGGGGAGAATGCGCAAACTCCACACAGACAGTTGCCTGAGTTTGGAATTGAACCTGGATCCCTGGTCCCAGTGCTAACCACTGAGCCACCGTGTCACCATAAAGGTAAATCAAAGCACTCTTTAACAATATCCAATATTTGTGTGTGTCCATTGGAATGTGTGATTAAAATGTCTGTTAATGGCGGACAACTATTTAGTTGAATCTATTATAATATGTTGGCTTGTCAGAACTGTTGCCACCCTGTTGATGGATAACCATGATGGTATATATCTAGACTCCTGCTTCACTGCAGGCAATGCTGCAGAATTGGACGTGCTGTGTATCCAGTGACAATCACTCTGTGGGATGGACAGTAACAATTATTTGGAACTGTAAAAACAGCATCAAGTTCTCTAGTGCTTTGAACATACCAAAACACAACCTTTTAACTCATTGGTCTTGCACCATACAAAACATTTGTATCAGATTTCAAAGTAAGCAGTTGTATGTGAAGTGCTTGAAGATAATTGTACGTTGTCAGTAGGTTGCAGAGTTGCCTGGGTTTCACCTCCCACTTAGCTTCCCTTTTTAAGTGGTTCGATCCCTCTGTCCTTTTGTGTGCTTCTATTGAGCAAAACTTTGTCAAAACAGAACTAATATTCTGGTTTAAAGTGTATAATTAGGAAAAGGCTTGTCTCCACAGGCACTGATATTGATTGCAAACAATCGATAAAATCCACAAGAGGGACAGCCCATTTTTGTACACAGTGCAACAGTACCATTCAGAATCGCCATGGACACCACGTTTTTACTGCGACGAACCTTCCTGAAGCATTTCCTAAGAAATTGTCAACTGAGCTTCATCTAGAACCCTTGAGATTCCAGAATCTGGTCTTTCCTTTCTCTCTTACTAACAGCATCCTCCCACCCCACACAGCCAACTTCCACGGTTTGGAGAACCTTGCTCCCATCAGTCAGGGGCTGTCCTTGTGGGTTCTGGATGGGATATCTATCTTGTGTCTCATTCGCTGCTCCCGCTGACTGGGAATGACAGCATTCCCGATAGCTCCAGGATCTCACAGTGGTATGTCATTAAGACACACTCTGGAGCTGAGATGGCCTGTATGCTCGACTGATGTTAGGCGTCTTTGCTACCACCCAATATTCAGCTGAAGCAACGCTCCCTGAATTGTTTACAGTGTATGGAATTTACCCTCCTCTTCTTGCGTGTTTTGTAAGTATAGCTAGGGTTATAGCAGTCAATAGACATGGAGTGGGAGTCATGGACTGATCATTTCAAAAGACATACACCATTTCATAGAACCCCTGCAGTGTGGAAACAGGCCAGTCAGCCCATCGAGTCCTCACTGATACTCTGAAGGGCATCCCACCCAATCCCCATACCCCTGCATTTCCCATGGCTAACTCACCTTGCCTGCACACTCCTGGACACTATGGGTAATGTAGCATGGCCAACCCACCTAAACAGCACATCTTTGGACTGTGGGAGGAAACCCAGGCAGACACAGGGAGAAAGTACACACTCCACACAGACAGTCACTACCACCATCTCTCAAGGATACCACTTCAAAACCTGTCTCTCCAGGGGATAGTAGGAACTACAGATGCTGGAGAATCTGAGATAACAAGGTGTAGAGCTGGATGAACACGGTGGGCCAAGCAACATCAGAGGAGCAGGAAGGCTGACGTTTTGGGCCTAGAGAAGGGTCTAGGCCCATAACGTCTCTCTAGGAGATTCCCGAAGGATGGACCCACCTCCTCTTGCTGTGCAGCCATGGATGTTATAAGGAATACCACAACTCCTGATCCTCTGTTAGCTTAGCCCACCTGAAATCTGAGCTCCCGCAGGGCTGAACCCTCACTGGACGTTGACTTGCTGTGCATTGACAACCCTGTGAACTCGACTGGGTTTAATATTCATAGTGCTTCTTTCCTGTTCCTTTCATGTGTGTTTATGTGCATGATTGATTGAAGTTGTGAAAACCACATCTGGTTTGAATGTGACTAAATAAAACTCTCCATTTTAAATCTGAGAGAGAGCGCTCGCTGTGGGTCGTCATTTTAAAGTTTGATTTTGTGAACACACTGCAGATGGAAGGTGAGAAGGATAAATGAGATTGATCCTCTCTTCTCAAATGTCCATAGCAAGTTTGGTAAGCTGTGACAGTGTGCACCGTCTTCCTCCTCCCTATCCTCCTTGCCCTTTCTTAACAGCAAGATTGACATCTGGCCCCTTTTTAAACCACCTTTTGTTGTGATAAGCTTATTACTGCTTCCATCTGGCCTTTCTGGTTGGCCCCTGTTTTGGCCTGTGCCCTCTCACTGTTTCTCCCACCGTCGGAGTGATCATCCTGCTTCCCCGCCTGGCCTCCTGCTCCACCTCTGCTGTCAACTTGGCTGCCGTCGCTGGCCTCCATTGCCATTTCTCCAGCAGCCCTGCCTCTCCCAGTTGGCAGCTGCTGTCCATCAGCCACTCTCGTCGTCTTTTCTCCCCACCCCCCCAACCTCTGGCCAGACTCCAGCACCATTTCTGCTGTCGCCGTCTCTATATCCACCAATGTCCCTGCTGTCACTCCGCTTCCCTCGGTGCATTTCCACATTGCCTTGGCTCTAGCCTCTTTTTGTAAAAGAAAAAGGCCTGGGCCACCACTTCAGCTGTGACGTTCCTCTTTGTTTCGACCCTGTTTAACAGGGCTCGAGCAGATTGCCTACAATCAAGGCTGCTTGGTTGCTTGCCATTTCTTCTGTAGCTGCTGAGCAGCCATCACGCTGTCAGCCCAGAGTCAATTGCCTTAGTTGTTCGAGAATGATTGAAACCGCCTTGTAGACCAGTCTCTACAATGTCACTATCACTACCCTCTCACCTCTTGAATTAACATTTACTGGAAGGGGGAAAAACTCCCTTTCTTCTACATTCTACATGTGAAAAATTTTTCAGACCTCAGTCCAACACAAAGTACTCCTGTTCTTTCAATGCTCAAAGTCAGATGGTTCAGTTCCACTCAGACACTTGGATACACTGCCTCAGCTGAGGGTCTAAGTGCAATATATTACTTCCTGTCAATTGAGTGTTAATTGTATTCAGGCTGGCCTTAATTAAGGGCTTAAACTGTGAGTATTTGTGTATATGCATGACAGCAGACTGGAAGTATGGTTGTAAGATGAGAAGTGCGCAATATGTAGTGTGTTTTAGTAAACAAAAGACGTTAAATGTTGAATGACCAGTTCTACTTAAACTGCCTGGTAACTGTGCTGAAGAGGTGTTGTCGGAGCTCAGTTAGATGAGACATTAAACAGTGCTATGATTTGCCCTCTCTCAGGCTGATGTTATAGGATACTATCTTAAATATGAGCAGGGGAGTCCAATTTTGGTTCCTCAACCAGGATCCGTTTTCAGCGCACAAATTAATTTTCTATTTTGTGACAATGGTCACATTCTTTTAAACTGCATTTAAATTGCTGTAAAGCAATTTAGGACATCCTGTAATAATGACAGGTGGCCCCCAAATGCAAGTAACGTTTTTTTCTGACTGTGCAGTAAATGTTCTTCAACAACCACAGGATGTATATATATTTTGTTTAAAAATTCTAATTGTTTCCTCATTACTGTGTCCAAGTTTTACGCTTCAAATTGAGTTGAAATTTTTATTTTTAAAATTTATTCATTGGATGAAATTGTTACTGCTGGCCCAGCATTCATTGCCTGTCCCTAATTGCCCAAAGGGCAGTTAAGAGCCAATCACATTGCTGTGGGTCTGGAGTCATGTGTATACCAGACCAGGAAAGGAAGGTAATTTCCTTGCCTAAAGAACATTAGTGAACCAGATGGGCTTGACCTGACAAACAGTAATGGTCAGCAGTAGATTGTTAATTCCAGATCTGCATTGCATTCAAATTCCACCATCTACCATGGACAGGATTTGAACCTGGACCCCCAGAACAGTTTGTAGTGCTCTGGAATAATATTCCACCCATAATCCCACAAGGCCATCACCTCCTCTGCAATCTGATAGATAACAGTAACGTATTGCATCGAAACCCGTCTAAAATTCCCTCAACCTGTTCTGATTTTCTGGCAATTCAGATTCCATGGGTTCTGCAGTAACAGAATGCAGGGCATGTTCAGTGACATGGTTAGCAAAAGAATTTCAAAACAAGTAATTAGGTTCGTAGCAGCTGCCTTTATTATCAGAACCTCAATCGATCTTCAAAAGTTATCATCTGTTCTTGGTAGAAAGTTGAACAAACTCTTCTTTTCCCTCCTTGCTTGCCAAAATGCTATTTCAGGCAATGAAAATGTATACAGTGCTTCATAAGCAACTGTAGTAGGGGCAGCTCCACACAGAAGTCTCACTTAGAGAGATAACAAGGTGTAGATCTGGGTGAACACAGCAAGCATCAGAGGAACAGGAAGGCTGACGTTTCGGGCCTAGACCCTTCTTCAAAAATGGGCGAGGGGAAGGGGGTTCTGAAATAAATAGGGAGAGAAGGGGATGTGGATAGAAAATGGATAAAGGAGAAGATAGGTGGAGAGGAGACAGACAGGTCAAAGAGGCAGGGTTGGAGCCAGTAAAGGTGAGTGTAGGTGGGGATAGGTCAGTCCAGGGAGGATGGACAGGTCAAGGAGGCGGGATGAGGCTAGCAGGTAGGAGATGGGGGTTTGAGGTGGGAGGAGGGGATAGGTACGCGGAAGGAAGAGTCCCCTTCCCCGCCCCCATTTCTGAAGAAGGGTCTAGGCCCGAAACATCAACTTTCCTCTTCATCTGATGCTGCTTGGCCTGCTGTGTTCATCCAGTTCTACACCTTGTTATCTCAGATTCTCCAGCATCGGCAGTTCCTACTATCTCTGAAACAGTGTCACTTAAAGATCTTCTCTTGTAGCTAATTCTGTCCATTATCTTTCAAACCCTAAGGCTTTCAGAATGTAATGTGATGCACACTTAGGGCGACTGTCTTTCTGTACAGCTTATAACCTCAGCCTGAGCGCAGCAACGTTATTCCTTTAAGATCAATGAGAATTAATCTTTAACATAATGAGGTTTTTCTGAAATTAAAAAGTTAATGATGAGTGCCTGGTCTTCATAGAGATTTGTCAAAAGGGGACTTTTTAATAATTAAAGGCAGCAATTTAGGAGACAGATTGGCCCAAGCTGATGAAAATTTGTGACAAGTCACTTTAATTACCTGATGGCTTGCAGGAAACAATAGGTGTAACTGTGTTTGTAGGAAGTAGCAGGTGGGTGGAATGTCTTTCTTGTGGATGCCTTACCTCTGCACAATACTATGTCCCTTTTCAGAGTTACAGACCTTCTAAATAATGAAGGCAGATGGTATTGAATGACAACTTTATGATGTTTTCAACAGATGACTCTAATGAGCTGGTCTGCATTTTAAAAAAAACTTCCTGTTAATGACGGAACAGTTTTATTCTGAAAAAATATTCATTTTGAGACCACACTGGTAATTTGGGCACATTTTTGGCTCAAATCAGCAATATACGAGATCCTAGTTTGAGTGCTTTGTGGATGATCTATTTAAGCATTTGGATATGTAAAATAGCAGATGCTGTAGAAATCTATGACATTTTTACAATATACCACTCTAGTTAGTATTCATCTCTTACTTGGTGTGACCGTTCCACCTGGGTATAGAGATAAAACTACTGATCTCCTCACTATTTGAATTGCCACAGCTGATTTAAAAGGGGTTAGAATGGATCTGGTGAACAACTCCAAGGGCTGCTATATATTCATCCCTGGTGACATTTACCATCGAGACTGGATTCTGGTTGAGACCAATGTCTTGAAATTTATTAACACTAACTATATACATTGAGGCGATTTGACAGAGTTGTATATGTAGTCTGGATTCTCTGTTCACTAAGATTACTGTGCAGTTATGTATGCATTATAACAGATGATCAGACTGACTGCTGAAATTAAGCTGGAGACCTTTATACTCACGCGCGACATGTCACGAAGCCATCCAACTGTGCCTACAATCATAGAGTCATACAGCACGGAAACAGAGTCTTCGATCAACTTGTCCATGCCGATTAGGCTCTCTTTAAATAATGTGCAACAATGTAACATTCCCCTTTTTCTCTGTTTGAATCAGAAATCTGGCTTGATCAATATACTTAAGGGTCCACTTCCATACATCTGTATTCATTCGGATATTGTTTTGGCAGGCATGCAATTTGACTTTATTCAGTAGTCCCATTTCGACTATCTAGATCCTGATGTTTGTGGATGGATGTGTATTATGCTAGGTGTGAGACTTTCTGGATTCGAGTCACCGTTCTGTGATGAATGGTTGATGATCTCCAACATGGAGACATTGTTTGCTCCTACATAATGGTTTGATTGTTGTTTCTGACAATGTAGTGACCTGGACTGGGCACTATCTTTTCATGAAACTAAGTATTTGTTTGTTGATTTCAAACTTTGATGTTCTGATCTGGTTGAGGTTGTGATGACTGTTTGTTGGTCATGCTCATGTACCATTTCCTCACTTCTTTCCAACAACGTGTCCTGTGATTTGGGGGAAGAACCAAATGAATCTGTCTCCCAAACGTGAGGATTAACTCACTGCCAAAAGGAGATAGAAATTTAACATGGCTATCAAAAATTCTTGGCAGGTCAATTTCCGTTTAATAACTACAGACTTTAGTTATGGACAATACATTCTGCAAGACCCTTACAATGTGGGTTGCAGGAAAGGAGATCGTTTGTTGATTATACCACTTCAGAAGGGTCCACTCGTGTAATGGGGACCATTGTTGAACGTCACATTTAATATGTCAACGACTGTTGCACTAGTAAGACCTTTGGTTTCATTAAAGAGAATCTGTTGAGATGGTCAGTCACCCAGATTGTGATTTTATCCTTGGACATAGAAAACATCAGTCACAATTGTGCACCAGAGGAATTTTGTGCGGAATGAGAGGTTCTCTCGATTGTTGAGGTGGATGGAGTTGACCATGTTTCACACGACTTAATCGATTGATCAATGTCTTTTGTTGATGTCAGGCCAAAGCAAGGATTGCGCACTAAACACTTGATTTGTTTCTGCACCCATGTGTGCATAGTTAAGCATATATTAGCGTAAAGTTGGTGGAGTTAGCCTTGGAAAATTAGATTTCTAACGAACGCTAGTTCTGTTCTGAATGACCAGAAAGTATGTGTCTACTCAGGGATCTGTAGGATATATTCAGGCTATCTGCCAGTGGCCATTTTGACTCTAGCAGCTGAATATTTTGCATAGTTTGCTGGATCTGCTCTGATTTGACAGTGACTGAAATAAACAATATATGTGCGGATATAGCAAGAACAGCACATTCTGGAGTCTGAGATAAGACAGTATGGAGCTGCAGGTACACTGCAGGCCAGGCAGCATCGGAGGAGCAGGAAAGCTGATGTTTCTGGTTTACACCCTTCATCAGGGCTGGGGAGAGGGAGGGGAGCTCAGAAATAAATAAAGGGAAGGGGTTGGGAATGGGGGAAGGTAGGTGGTATCTAGGCGCAAAGGGTCTAGGCCCAAAACGTCAGCTTTCCTGCTCCTCTGATGCTGCTTAGCCTGCTGCGTTCATCCACCCTGTTATCTAAAATTCTCCAGCATCTGCAGTTCCTACTATCTCCAGGAAAGAAGATGGATAGGTTGTGTCAGGTCAAGGAGGCAGGGATGAGAGGGAGGGTTGGACATACAATGTGGAGACTCCCTTCCAACTCCGATTTGACAATATCCACATGTAGAATGAAGAAGTAGAATGTCGTCGTTCTTTGCAGGGTTTGCAAGTTGACTAAGAGAATTGGAAATATTCATCTGTGAGGCTTCCTATTCCAAAACCTAAAGTGAGAGATCCCTTTCTCTGTTGGAATAGTTAATGTGAGCGGTCCTAAGGGACATCCTGTACTAGAACTACTCCTCGACCTTCCTGCAATGCATCTACTTCTATCCTGCTTAGCTCGGATGGATCATAATATTGAGAATACCCTTGCTGGATGATAAAATTTATTTTTGAGAAATTGAGAAATATGTTGATGAGCTTCCTGCTGGCTTAGCTTTGTGGAGCAATCACGAAGAGAAGAGACTGTTGTTGCAAAATTCTGAATCTGCAGGGATAAGAAGTTAAAGAAACAGAGACCCCTTCTGCAAGCCCCCTTTGTGTTTTGGTGCAGTCACCTTCTAGTTTGTGTGGGATCATGTTTTGAGAAGTAGGTTGACATGCCTCATGTTGCTTTGACATTTTTGCTGTTGAAAACTCAGCCCTGTTTTTTTGCTGATTCCACAGGCTGACAAAAGTTTGTGTGCTGTCCAAGTTTAATTTTCCCATGAACTGTGCTACATCCCTGTGATCATCTATAATACAGAGACATCTTCTTAGATTCCTACTGATATGGTCCTTGGTTGTTGAAATATGTGCTGGTGGACCCATAACTCAATTAGTAATGTGAGGAAACTGTTTTGATGGAAACTTTGTCTTTCTCTCAAGTCACAGGAACACATGTATGGACCAGTGTCCATCCTTGACAATGAGCTTGGAAAAATGGTAAGGCCATGGGGTGTGTTGCTGGTCAACGAACCCTTGAGGTGCAGGTGCATAGTTCCATGAAAGTGGAGTCACATGTCGACAGGATAGTGAAGAAGGTGTTTGGTACTCTTGCCTTTATTGGTCAGTGCATCGAGTATCGGAGTTGGCATGTCACATTGTGGCTGTACAAGACGTTGGCTAGGCCACTTTTGGAAGTCTGTGTTCAACCCTAGTCTCCCTGCTACAGAAAAGATGTTAAATTATTTAGTGCAGTCTGTTCAGGTTCCTTGGATGCAAATGTGCACAAATGATGCCACCTTACTTCAAAATGAATAATGGATCTGCACCGATCAATACAATGCTTGACTTTCTGGATGATGATATTTTTGTAGAATCATAGAATCATATATATACCATGGATTCTGATTCCAGTTTCATCTTATCCTGAATGTGACAACTGCATTTTGAGAGAAATCAATGCTGGGTTGGGGGTCATCTTTCCAATATAACACTGCAGCACTTTGCTGTCAGGTTCAAACTAATCTGGGTAGAGATTAATCAGATCATGTAGACTTCTTGTTGTGGTCTGAAATCTTTGGTATTAGAATCGACTTGTTTGCTACCTTGTGGAGCATATGATACGTAAATCTGTGTGTATTGTTTTATTGGCTTAGTTGCAAATGTTACTCCAATTGCAGAACCAAATCTTTGCAGACAGAGCGTGCTTGTCCATGAACAGTGTAAGTTTCAACTCTAAGGAATAGGTGACAACCTTTCACTAGAGGAGCATTCAGAATGTTACCCTGAATAATCAGTCAATTTCCTTGGTTGAAACTTTTTTAAAAATCTGGGAGCTTTGAGTCAATTGTCATTCATTGCATTCTCCATGGCAATATTTCTACCAATCATTGCCTACTTGCTAACCAATCAGCACTGCTCTCTCAAGCAGCATCTTGAATTGCTATTTTTGCATTTGTCCTGCTGCATGCAAGACTAAATGCTTCAATAAAATGCCTTCTTTCTTCAGTGATACCGAAGTTCTGTACTACCAGGTAACTATTTGAACTTTCCTTGAAAATTTTAAGTCTGGACTGATTGACACTGGAATGCCAGTGTATGTTTAAATGTATGCTCTCCACCCTTACTCTCTTGCTTTGTGCTCTTTAAAAATGTCAGAATTAAAAAGTTGAGCTGTAGTATGACAATTGTCCTGGTTTCTATTTGCCGGCTACTTTCCCTTTCTGCAGCTTTTGAATTGGAAGTAGTCAGCTTGTGCATGCAGTGACAATTCATGATGAGAGATATGATATTGTGTGCACTTTCTTTGTGTTCATATCATTTCTCCAAAGATAGCAGATCAACTGGTGTCTGGACACAGGTAAGGCTTTATTTTAAAAGTGTTTTTGTTTTAAATATTTTGTTCTGGGATTGCTATAGTGCTAGGGGGCTGTCCTTTCAGCACTTTTTCAAATGTTCTTGTCTAAATCAAATCTATTGTAACCTCCCTTTCTGGGTGTGTGTGAGTGTGTGTGAGTGTGGGAGCGAGTGACAGAGGTTCTCTTGCTTCAGTGCAATGTTGTTTTTCAGTTTTGGTTATAGTTATAACTTCAGCTCTGACCCAAACAGGTGAGCAACTTTTTGGAAAAAATAATTTTTCTCTCTGGTACTTACTGTCACCAGCTTCCAGTGCCTGTTTAGCATATTCTAGTACCTCTTGGTGGCATGCTGCCACCATACCATAAACACTGGATTCTTGTTGAGACGGATGGCTTAAAATTTATTAATAACATTAATGATTACATTGATGTGCTATCTCAAGCTTGTAATTGCAGTCTGAGTTCTATACTGACTTAGATTACAGTATCATTGTTTACATAGCTGACTTAACTGACTGTCAATTGACTGCTAAGCATCAGGTAGAAACCTTTTATCCTCAAACATCCCATAATAATGTCTTCTGGGTGTTTTAAAAGCATTGTGCCTTTCTGAGCTCTGTGTAATGATACAACGTTAACTGGGCAAATCACAATCTCTTCCATTCAACTGCAGATTCAGTTGTTTTTAGCTTCTGCAGAGATATGTTGGGGAACAACCACAATACTCCATTCTGACAGCAACTTGTCTCCCATTGACAATTTAAAAATATGCTAAATGGTTCACATGGCCTTAGTGGTTCACATGGCCTTAGTGATTGATGTCTAGTCCTTTCTTTAAAACAGTGAAATAAGATCTTGTCAATTTCTACTAAGCTTGTTTTCTATCCCTTTGAGTCTGGTAAATAGCATTACATCAATTTTTTTCCCCTGATGTATTTGTTTTCTTAAAATAAATGTACCTTACTCTCAGCAGTGTGATCTCAGTGCCAATCCCACTGATCTCACTAATGCCAACATTTTGCTCATCAATCCAGTAAGTAATCACCTGTTGGATGGTATCAATATGTTGGAAAACTGTGGCCATTCATACCAGGCAATTCCTCTTGTTCAGGTTCTCTTAGGCTTATACCAGGTATGAGCTAAAGTTTTTGAAGTCACAACCCTGATCCAACATTCTCTAGTTTTGTCTCCAACATATAAGTAAATGATATTAGTTTTCTTCAACTCATGACTAACCAACATCTTCCTCTGTCAATTGCAGCTTTATGCCAAGAGAAGCTCATGTGGTTTAAGAAACAGTCTCATTTTGACTTTAGAATCCATGCACGCAGCCTAGACTCTGCACCAACCTACACATTTAGTGACTAATGTTACCTTTGGGTGATAGTGTGAAATGGGTAAATTCAATTATGTGCCATGCCCCATCTTTTTCACAGTTGAAGACAATTAGAGAAATGTTCTTTGGCACCATTCACAACCACGAGAAGTGCTTTACAACGAATGAAGTACTTGTAGCGTAGATTCACTGTTGTATTTGAGCATGTGTGGAGGGCCACCAAGTTGCAAGCTGGCTTTAATCAACAATAAAAAAAGAGACAACAGCTCCAACTGTGCAGTGCTGGATTAGACTCTCTCGGCTTTGATGTTTGTGCGTGGGTAACTGAAATGGGATTGAACCTGCAACGTTCTTTTTTGGAAGCAGGAATATTACCGGCACTGAGCCAGTAAAAGAGTGTAGTTGTAATTGGCAACTGATTCAATACCATTCAGAGCTCGAGGTACCCCCCACCCCCACCCCGACCCACACCCAATGTAAGGCATAGTTTATGTTAAAAGCTCGAGAGCTGGGAAACCTCTCACTTTCCCACAGGGCATTCTACCTGCCACTTCTTTTTCCACCCTCCCAGCCTGTCCAAGGCCTACTGCAGCCTCCCTGTTTCCTCAATGCTACCTGTCCCTCCACCTAACTTTGTGTCGTCTTCAAACTTAGCAATAATGCCCTCAGTTCCTTCATCCAGACAATTAATGTATAACATGAATAGTTGTAATCTCGACATTGACTCCTGTGGAACACCACTAGTCACCAGTTGCCATCCTGAGAAAGACCCCTTTACCCCTACTCTCTGCTTTCTGCCAGTCAGCCAATCCTCTGTCCATGCCAGTGCCTTGCCCCTAACAGCATGAGCTCTTATCTCATTAAGCAGTTTCCAGTGCAGCACCTTGTCAAAGGCCTTCTGGACAACACCTTTTAAACAACAGCTATAGTGCCAAGCCTTTGAGCAGGTCAACCCAGTTGATGTCTGTATATGTGGAGCAACATGCAGTAATTAATGAAAAATGCACTAATTAATGTAATTGTTGGCTCTTTGCAATGGTAAAATTATCCTTTTTAACAAAGTTGGGGCAAGGGAGAACTTTCTAACACCTCAGTTGCACTAGTACTGCAACCAGTGCAAAGTTAGGGTATTCTCTACAAACAGAACGGTATCCACTTGAACCAGAGGGGCACTAATATCCTGGGTGGGAAATTTGCTAGTGCTATTCGGGTGGATTTAAACTAGCTCAGCAGGGGAATGGGAACCTGTGGTGTAGTTCCAGTACACAGGAGGATGAGAGCAGGGAGGATGTGGACAGGATTTCACTGCCACAGGAGTGTGCTGGCAGACAGCAAGCTGGTTTGAAGTGTGTTTACTTCAATGCCAGGAGTATCCGGAATAAGGTAGGTGAGCTTGCAGCATGGATAGGTACCTGGGACTTCGATGTTGTGGCCATTTCGGAGACATGGATAGAGCAGGGACAGGAATGGATGTTGCAGGTTCCAGGGTTTACATCTTTCATAAAGATCAGGGAAGGTGTTAAAAGAGGGGGAGGTGTGGCTTTGTTAGTCAAGGACAGTATTACGGTGGCTGAAAGAACTTTTGAGGACTCGTCGGCTGAGGTCAGAAACAGGAGTGGAGAGGTCACACTGCTGGGAGTTTTTATAGGCATCTGCAAAGTTCCAGGGATGTGGAGGAGAGGATTGATAAAACAATTCTGGGCAGGAGTGAAAGGAACAGGGTGGTCATTATGAGAGACTTTAACTTCCCCAACATTGACTGGAAATGCAATAACTCTAGTACGTCCGATGGATCAGTTTTTGTCTAACGTGTGCAGGAGGGTTTCCTGACACAGTATGTCGAAGGGTCGACAAGAGGGGAGGCCACACTGGATCTGGTACTTGGTAATGAGCCAGGCCAGGTGTTTGATTTAGTGGTAGGTGAGCACTTTAGAGAGAGTGACCATAATTCGGTTACATTTAGTTTAGCGATGGAAAGGGATAGGAATATGTCACAGGGGAAGAGTTATAGATGGGGAAAAGGAAATTATAATGCGATTAGGCAAGACTTAGGAGGCATAGAATGGGTTAGCAATAGGCAGGGGATGGGGACAATCGAAATGTGGAGCTGGTTTAGGGAACAGACATTGCATGTCCTTGATAGGTATGTCCCGGTCAGGCAGGGAGGAAGTGATAAGGTAAGGGAACCGTGGTCTACTAAAGAAATTGTATCTCTTGTTACGTGGAAGAGGGAGGCTTATGTGACGTTGAGACGGGATGGTACAGATGAGGCGATGGAGAGTTACGGATTAGCTAGGAAGGATTTAAAGAGAAAGTTAAGAAGATCAAGGAGGGGACATGAGCAGACAGTAGCAGGTAGAATAAAGGAGAACCCTAAAGCTTTCTATAGGTATGTGAGGAATAAGAGGATGACTAGGATAGGAATAGGGTCAGTCAAAGACAGAAGTGGGAAGTTGTGTGTGGACTCTGTGGAGATCGGAGAGGTGCTAAATGAATATTTCTCATCCATTTTCACTTAGGAAAAGGAGAATATTGTAGGGGAGAAGACTGAGTTACAGGCTATTAGAATTGAAAGGATTAAGGTTAGTAAGGAGGAGGTGTTATCACTTCTAGAAGGTGTGAAGGTAGATACATCCCCTGGGCCGGATGGGACTTTTCCAAGGATTCTCTGAGAAGCTAGGGAGGAGATGGCGGAGCCTTTGGCCTTGATCTTTGAGTCGTCATTGTCGTTTAGTTTACAGGTTTACAGGTTTAGTACCAGAGGACTGGAGGATTGCAAATGTTGTGCCCTTGTTCAAGAAGGGCAGTAGAGATGACTCAGGTAGTTATAGACCTGTGAGCCTTATGTCTGTTGTAGGAAAAGTTTTGGAAAGGATTATAAGAGATAGGATTTATAATAATCTAGCAAACAACAATTGGATTGGAGATAGTCAACATGGATTCATTAAGGGCAGGTCATGTCTCACAAACCTCATTGAGTTTTTTGAGAAGGTGACCAAGCATGTGGATGAGGGTAGGGCAGTTGATGTGGTGTACATGGACTTCAGTCAAGCCTTCGACAAGGTTCCACATGGTAGGCTATTGGAGAAAACATGGAGGCATGGGATTGAGGGAGATTTAACTGTTTGGATTAGAAACTGGCTTTTCGTAAAAGGCAACGAGTGGTGGATGATGGAAAATATTCAGCCTGGGGTCCGGTTACTAGTGGTGTGCCTCAAGGACCTGTTTTGAGACCCCTGCTGTTTGTCATTTTTATAAATGACATGGACGCAGGCATAGGTGGATGGGTTAGTAAGTTTGCAGTTGACACTAAAGTCGGTGGAGTGGTGGACAGTGTGGAAGAATGTTGCAGGTTGCAGGGAGACTTGGATAAACTGCAGAATTGGGCTGAAAGGTGGCAAATGGAGTTCAATGCAGAAAAATGTGAGGTGATTCACTTTGGGAAGAATAATAGGAAGGCAGAATACTGGGTCAATGGAAAGGTTCTTGGTAGTCTGGATGTGCAGAGGGATCTTGGTGTCCATGTACATAGATCCCTGAAAGTTGCCACCCAGGCTGATAGTGCTGTTAAGAAGGCTTATGGTGTGTTAGGATTTATTGGTAGAGGGATTGAGTTCTGGAGCCATGATGTCATGTTGCAACTGTACAAAATGCTAGTGCGTCCTCACTTGGAATATTGTGTCCAGTTCTGGTCGCCCCATTACAGGAAGGATGTGGAAGCATTGGAAAAGGAACAGAGGAGATTTACCAGGATGTTGCCTGGTCTGGCGCGAAGGTCTTATGAAGAAAGACTGAGGGACTTGGGTCTGTTCTCATTGGAGAGAAGAAGGCTAAGAGGGGATTTAATAGAGACATACAAGATGATCAGAGGATTAGATAGTGTGGACAGTGAGAGTCTTTTTCTGAGGATAATGAGGTCAGCTTGTACAAGGGGGCATAGCTACAAATTGAGGGGTGATAGATTTAAGACAGATGTCAGAGGCAGGTTCTTTATTCAGAGAGTGGTAAGGGTGTGGAATGCCCTGCCTGCCAGTGTAGTTAACTCAGCCACATTAGGGGCATCCATATGGATAAGCATATGGATGATGATGGGTTAATGTAGGGGGAGGGGCTTAGATTAGTTCACAGTTCGGCGCAACATCGAGGGCTAAAGGGTCTGTTCTGTGCTGTATTGTTCTATGTTCTATGTAACACCATATTTATTTTGGGGCTGCTTTCAATGACAAGATACAATAGGAGACACTCCATTATAGGAAACAAAGTGAGACTGGTTGGTGTCATCACAAGAGCTAACTCTGCTGAATGGTTCTTGACTGTGGGTGGCAGGAATTGTCAGAACATAACAGTGCCAACCCAAGTTTCAAGTGACGCAAAGCAGAGACACTTCTGGCTATTGCTGAATCAACCCTTGTGCCTCCTTTGAGCAAAGCAGAGTCAGTCTCTCCTGTGACTGACATTTTTATAATAAAAAGGACATGTAAAATTCTTCCAGAGATGGTCCTTTACTATATTTTTCTGTATACTTTGTCAACGTGCTTTGCTCTAATGTTTCCAAGATTTACTCAACAATTTGCAATAATTAGTTCCACGAAAGTAGGACTTATCGAGTTGTGGTGCTAATAAAATTGGCATAGATTGAGGACTGCAGCAGTAAATTAGACTGGCTCGCTACCATCTTCTCAAGGGGAATAAATGCTGACCCAGCCAATGATGCCCACGTCAAATGAATTAGTCATTTTCGGGAAGCCAGTAGAATAAAGTAAGATACAGTGCTGAGGCCTCATCTATTTACAAGTTGTATTACTGACTGAGATCAGGGGTCAAGTATAATCTGTGTAGTTTTGACAATACATATCTGGGTAGGAAAGTGAACAGTGAGGAGAAAAGAGACTACAAAGGGGTAGAGATGGGTTGAGTGTTTGGCCAGTGAGGGATCAGATGGCGTATCATCGGGGAAGTGTGAAATCATTTACTTGGATAAGAATAAGAAAGTCTTTCTGATGTTCTATAGAATTTTGGTGTAAGCTTTCCTATTGTCCACATAGTTTTGGTCATCTTGCCCCCAAGAAGAGTACACTTTAGAGGGAGTGCAATGATTTCTGAGGTGAGAGGACTGACCTATGAGAAGAGATCAAGTAGAAAGAGGCCTGTATTCTTGAGGAGAATTGAGGAGAAGGAGAGCTGATCTCATTAAAAAGTGTTAAATTCTTTCTGGACTTGATGAGATAGGTATTGAGAGACTGGTTTTGCCTGGCTGGAGAGATTAGAATCAAATGTTGTAATCAGAGTAATATGTTTAAGAGTGATGGGAAGAATTTGTTCACACTTGAACCATGCATCGTTGGAATTCTCTGCCGGAGAGCGCTGTGGATGTTCAGTTGGTAGATACTTCCAAGACTGAGATTGATAGACTTTTGAATGTCGAGAAAATTAGTGCCATAGAGGCATACCGCATGGAAACAGACCCTTCGGTCCACCCAGTCTACGTTGACCACCTTCCCAACCTAAACTGGTTCCATTTGCCTACTCTTGGCCCATATCCTTGCAAAAGTTTCCTATTCATTTTCAAGAAGGTTTGTAGTTTGGGTTCTAGATGAGGTTGTAGACATGCTCACTGAGCTGGTGGGTTTGGATGCAAGCATTTTGTCACCCTGAAGCTTCACAGGAGGCCCACTGAGGATGTTACCTATCACGGTTACAAAACATTTGCAAGCATGTCTACAACCCCTTTCCTACTCATGAACATATCCAAATCTCTTTTAAACATTGCAACTCTACCCCACGTCCACCACTTCCTCTGGAAGTTCATTCCACACAAGAACCACTCTCTGTGTAAAAAAAAGTTATCCCTCAAGTCCTTTTTAAATCTTTCTCCTCTCATGTTAAAAATAGTTCCCACCTGAGGGAAAAGACCCTTGTCCATTTACCTTATCTATGACCCTCATGATTTTATAAACCTCAATAAGGTCACCCCTCAACATCCTACGCTCCAGTGAAAAAAGTTCCAGCCTTCCCGCTTTATTTTTCTACCTCGAACCCTCCATTCCCAGCAAAATCCTGACAAATCTTTTCTGAACCCTCTCTGATTGAATAATATCCTTCCTATAACAGGATGATCAGAGCCAGGTGCACATCAGAAGTGAGGGATATGAACGTAAGTAGAGTTGTTGAGAGAGCTCAGTCATGATGATTTGAAATGTAGAATGGGCATGATGGGCCTAATGGACTGCACTTGCTTCTATTCCTTACGTAAATCGCAAACCATGTCAATGATACGAATGATGCAAAATCGGCCAGTATATTTTTGCATACTTTTGATGCTGAATATTTTTCGACACCCAAATGTTGCTGGTTCACAGCAGGTCAACTATACCAGTAAAAAATCAGCTGTTTCAAAATGTCCTTTCTGCTCCCTACCTCAGCTGACTGCGACATAGTTTCAATTTTAATGGGATGTACGATTAGCTCCACCAGAAGATTAACAGCTTTAAGTATTTGAGCTTTTAGCAGTCTAATGAGATCCTCAATTAAGTTCTGCAAATTGTAAATTAGGAAAGACATGAACTGAGGGAAACTATCAGTATTTCATTTGGCCCGAGAGTTGTTTTATAATTTTCTCCCTGGTGGGTATCATTCTGTAGCTTTTTGGAAAAGATTTATGACATGATGAAAGAATTTTTTCTCATTTTATAAACGGTAGAAAAATTCCCCGAGAGTTCAGTCTTGTTTATCTGTACATTGCTGGCTGAAGGACAACAATGCTCTAATTTTCTACTCTGTTCCTAAGTGTTGTGTCCTACTCATTACACTGAACTTATTCACTTTGTGATAACTTCAATTCCACCAGATTTTACACCAAATACAAGTTGACTCTATCACAGAATATTGTTGTGTTTAAATGGAGATTTCAAAAACTCTTCCATGTATCTCCAAAAATTACACTTCCATTTCTTTATGCTGCCATCATCAGTCATAGAGTCTTACGGAAATAGACCCTTCTGTCCAACCAGTTCATGCTGAACATAATTCCAAACTAAACTGGTCCCACCTGCCTGCTCCTGGCCCATTTCCCTCCAAAGTTTTCTTACTCATCTACTTATCCAAATGTCTTTTAAAAGTTCTAATTGTACTTGCATGCGTAACTCCCTCAGGAAGTTCATTACACCCTCTCTTGGGGGGGAAAAGAAAATTTTCCCTTGTCTTTTTTAAATCTCTCTCCTCTCACCTTTAAAAATGTGCCCTCTAGTCTTGAAATCCCCCATCCTAGGGAGAAGGCAACTACTATCAACTCGGTCGCTTACTGCAAATACATGAGCTACTTACTAGTTATGTTTGAGCCATTTTTGTTTGGTTCCTTTGTTGCAAATATTAGGCAAATCAGAAAGATGCCAGCAAAATGTTTGGGGGCCAAGAGTGACTTTGCTTAAAAATAAAATGGGTAGCAAAATAATTAAGATGGTCAAAGTTCTCCAATTTGATAAGGTAAAAGAGACATTTCTTGGTCTAATGAACAGTTATTACATCTAAATATATCCTTTCGATCAACTTGGCGAAAACCACCAACGACATAAAATGATTGTGTCGATTCTGACCGTGGGGTTGAAATTCCTCTTTTAATTGGAAACAGGAGAAGTGCCTCTCTTTTTGTCTCGGTCTGTGATGAATGACCCTTTTTAATGACGATGCGGGAATGTGTGGCTTTAAATTGCGTTTTGTGCAAATGCAGTTTTTGCTTGTGCCTTTTTGAGAAGAAACAAAGCAATGAATCTCGTTTTTGATGAAAAGGCATTTCACCCTTGCCCCAGATGGACACGAGTAAACAATTTGCCGTCTATTTCTTGTTTTTCAGCATCATTTGTTCTTTAATTCATGGTGTGAACTAAATACTGCAGCCTGGATCTAGCTGAACCATCTATAACAAAGGGTGGAGTCACGTTCCTCCACAGGACCCTGTACCTTGAGCAGTCCTTTTTCTCAACATTGAGTGGCAGACAACACTTTCGATTTTCTCACTGACCTTCAAAGAGAATGAATGCTGCAGTTATGAAGTAAATAGGCCTAACTCTGGACCACAGTTCTGCCTGATCAAACGTGAAACTTGATAAAATGAGATGACCTAACAAAGAGAGCCTAAGGTGACATGTCTTGTGTTAGAGAGGTAGGAGGAACTGCAGATGCTGGAGAATCGGAGATAACAAGGTGTAGAGCTGGATGAACACAGCAGGCCAAGCAGTACCAGAGGAGCAGGAAAGCTGACGTTTCGGGCCTAGACATAGTAACAAGATGCCGGTGGAACCTCAGCAACAGATTTTCCAGGAAAGAAACTCTAAGGTGGTGAGGGGATGGGCGTAGGGAAGTGGTATCCAATTTCCAGGGAATGCTTCATTTTATACATTCCATAGGGGAAGGTGATGGTCTCAGTAGTATTATCACTGCAATGTTAATCCAGCCACCAAGATAATGTTACGGGGACCTGGGACCGAACCCCACCACAGCAAATGGTTGGAATTTGCATTTAGTAAATACCTGAAGTTAGGAGTTTAATGATGAGCATGAAACTGCTGCTCAAAGATAATGGGAACTGCAGATGCTGGAGAATCCGAAATAATAAAGTGTGTAGCTGGATGAACACAGCAGGCCAAGCAGCATCTTAGGAGCACAAAAGCTGACGTTTCCGGCCTAGACCCTTCATCAGAAAAGGGTCTGATGAAGGGTCTAGGCCCGAAACATCAGCTTTTGTGCTCCTAAGATGCTGCTTGGCCTGCTGTGTTCATTCAGCTCCACACTTTGTTATCATGAAACTGCTGCTGATTGTCGGGGGAAAATCGCCATGTGGATTCACTAATGTCCTTTCGGGAGCGAATCAGCCACCCTTACCCACTCTGTTTTCCATAGTGATGTGTTTGACGCATAACTGCCCTCTGGGCAATTAGGGACAGGCAGTAAATGCTGGGTTAGCCAGGGATGCCCTCATCTGTGGGGGGAGAAAAGATCTTGGTGTTTTCTCTAGTGCCAGTTATCCAATGGCATTGGGTTGAACTGTTTCCAAAATCATTGGGTTCCTTCTCTGCCCGCAGCTTGAGTCCGTGCTGTACTGTATCTGTTAGTCACGATTTAGTTCAGATGACCTGTGAAGTGCTATTTTGTTTGTTGACTGTTAGCTGAGTGAAGGGAACAATTTTGAACACTGTTTGTTTGCTTTTCTCCTCGTCATAGTCATAGAGTCATACAGAGCAATGAGGGCCTTTCTGCCCATCGAGTCTGCAATGACAACAACTACCACTAAAGGGGCACTATTATCCCAATTTCCTGCACTTGTCCCATATCCTTGGATATTATGATGTTTCACGTGCTCATCCAATTTTGTTTTTTATGAGTAATACTACATTCTGAGGCAGAGCATTCCAGATACCCACCATCCCCTGTGGTACTCCTGCCCTTACTCTAAAACTATGTCCTCTCATGATTGACCCCTCAACCAAGGGGAACAGCTGTTCCCCACTCACCATGTCCATGCCCATCATCATCTTATACACCTCAATCAGGTGCCCCCTCACTGTTCTCTGCTCCAGAAAAACAATTGTCCCAAAGTTGTTCTTGCTGTGTTAAGATGCTTTACTTTCTGAGGGTCACTGTGAGATTGGTCTCAAGGTCTTTAATGTAGATTTTTTTAAAAATTGAGAGTGTTTTGCTGTTTGGTAGTACTCTGGTACATCAATGGTGAGGATATTCCTTTAGTTTCCTTGACCATACAGGATTTAATTGAGGTATGTCTGATTTTTCATCCTGGAAGTGCAAGAGGAGCTGGTTATGGCTGTGGAGAGTCGGAAAAGACTCAAAATGACAAATAGCTGAGCGGACTGCACATATTTTCTGACAGAAATTGCTTTTTTCATTTAAGTTTGCAAACTTAAACAGCCAAGATTGCGTGTAAATGTACCTGTATATATAGCAACTTGGGCTCTGAGTGAACTGCAACACACCACTATGTTACTCTTCATTACAAGACATTGAGAAGAAATGGTCGCAGTCCTCAATCACAAAGAGGAATATCGAGGTGATTCAGCCCAGATTGCAAAGCTGTTACAAATATTCCTTTGCTTAGTGTCTTCCCCCAGTTTCTGTTCTGCTTTTTTTAATACGTGTGTTCATAGGATTTGGGAACATAGGCAAAGCCATCATGTGTTGTCCACCCCAGTTGCATTTGAACTGAATGGCTTTCTAGGCCATTTCACAGGGCAGTTGCGAGTCAGCCACGTTGCAGTGGATTCAGATTTGCACGTCAGCCAGACCAGGTAAAGACGGCAGATTTCCCTCCATCGAGGATGTTGGTATACAAGCTGGGTCATAATGGCAAAAACGTGATTTCATGCCCATATTGGGAGATGGTGCTGTAGTTGTAATCTTACTGATTTATTAATCTACTGGATCAGACTACATGCTGTGGTAACATGAGTAAAATGCCACAAGATCCTTTAAAAGCTGAGCAGTGAGTCTCCTTCATGTGCAGGTTCACCACATTCATCCTTTGACCAATGTACTGAAACAAATAAACTGACCATTCATTTCAGGCCTGGTTGTAGGGGTTTGCTGTTTGCATTTGACATTTTTTTTCCCTGCGAAACAACAGGAAGTAATACGTCGACAGTGATTAATTGGCATGAATCACCTCGATTTTCTGGAGGTTTGAAAACTGCTATTTAAATCCGAAGTCTTTCTTTCAATGTTTGGTTATATAAGAAACGCAGGATGTGAAATAAATAATGTTCTTTCTGCAATGGCACAACAAAATGAATCCCTCACATTATTAGGATCTTTTATTCTTGGACCAATGTGCACTTGGAAGGAAAGGAATTTGTTAGCTCAGTTGGATGGGCGGCTGCAGGGCAATGTGATGCCAACAGCGTAGGTTCAATTTCTGGATTGGCTGAGGTTACCATGAAGGAGTGTCATTCTCAACTTCTGTCCTTGCCTAGGGTCTGGTGACCCTCTGGTTCAACCACCACCACCAGTGGGCTCACTCTCTGAGAGCAGCCCGATGGTCTGATATAGTGACAATACCGTTATCCTACAAAGCTGATTGCTTCGATATGTGCTTGTGTTATATTTTCAGAAACTGTAAAGCGATGAGTGTGTTTCAGAACACACATGCAATCCATTCTTGTAGCCAAAAAGCAATGATTGCATCTACCGAAATGGTTGAAAGTAAAAGTACTGACCAATGGCTCACCTGTTTTTCTCAAGTCATCGTAGTGATGAGTGAAGACTGAAGTCGGGCATCTGCAATGATAGCTATGACAACAATGGAATTATTTTTGTCTTCAGTACAAGCCCATTCCCTATTTTCCTCACTCGCTCTCTGAATAATGGTGACTCCTTATAACTTCTTTTGTAAACAATTAATTCTTTAATTACAACGCTTCTGTCTTTGTACTGCCAAAATCTGCTTGTGTTGAGTGAAAGCCAAGTGCAGTATGTTTGAGACGTTTACAGAATTATCCGCAATGTTATTTTTGGAAAGGGAGGGACACTGCTTTCTAAACCTAGAGGGGGAGAGAAAAGGCTGTTATTGAAAGTATCTTTAAAAATTCTTCACTACACTAATCAATTGATTTGGGCTTGTCGTATTTGCCTTTGGGTTTGGACTTTGTGACAATGTTGAATCTTTCAAAATGATTTGCTGTGGAGAATAAATTTTGAGGAACGTGTCTTGCTACAAAACTGCAGACCAGTAAACAGCTGGACAAAATCCAGCTGTCCTCTTACTGAATGGGACAAACAGGAATGCCTCTGATATTATCCATAGTCCAGCAAGATCTTGTAATATCCTTCACAAGGCAGCCCTTTACCCCTCAGGGATAGTAATAACTACAGATGCTGGAGTCAGCGATAACACAATGTGGAGTTGGAGGAACACAGCAGGCCAGGCAGCATCAGAAGACCAGGAAAGTTGACGTTTCGGGCCTGGACCCTTTTTCAAAAAACCCCATTTCCGAAGTAGGGTTCCGACCTGAAACGTCAACTTCTCTGCTTTTCTGATGCTGCCCGGCTGTTGTGTTTTTTCAGCCACACTGTGTTACCCTTGTACTTCTTCCTATTTTTTTTAGAAAAGTGAATGTATTTTACGTGGATCAATATGCTAATCATTTCAGCTGATGACTGCAATATATTAAAAATTTTAAGAATGTGATTGTCCTACATATACTATGATGTAAGTTCTGAAGATAAGTCATACCAGACTCAAAAAGCTGTCTGTTTCTCTCTCCCTAAACGCGGACAGACCTGAATTCCTTCAGCATTGTGTGTGTTTGTTCCTGATTTCCAGCACCCACAGTACTTTGGCTTTATTAATGTTGTTTTACCCAGCCAGCATTTTAACCAGTCTTATTGCCTTGGGAGCTGCTTGGGAGCTGTAGAGCTGGATGAGCTCAGCAGGCCAAGCAGCATCAGAGGAGCAGGAAGGCTGGCGTTTTGGGTCTGAACCCTTTGCTTTCTAAGCTTTCATGTGTAAGTTGATGGAGGCGGAAGAGGTTCGATCATTTTGTATATCACAGTTAGCTTCACAAGTGTGAAGCTAGACAACTGAAATAAACACGCAAGCTACTGAGAATGAGGGACAGGTCAGTCAGCATCTGATAGAGAATGGTTGGGCAATGTTTTCTTGGTGAATGTTGGACTGTTTTTGTTTTGAAGCTGTGCTTGCACTGCCAATATACAAGCACTTGCATTCAAAGCAGTTTAGAAATGGTTGATTTGATTAAATCATGGGATGGAAGGTTTATCTTCAGGGGAAAAAATGTTTATTAAAATGAGCGGTAATCTTACTAAAACACAAGGTGCTTCTATCTCAGGCAGTACAGTGGTGCCTCACAGCACCAGGGACCCAGGATTGATTCCACCCTCGGGTGACTGTGTGGAGTTTGCAAATTCTCCCACCGTCTGTGTGGGTTTCCTCCCACCGTCCAAAATGTGCAGGTTTTGTCGAATGACCATGTTAACTTGCCCGTAGTGTCCAGGGATGCGCAGGTTAGGTGGGTTAGCCATGGGAAATGTGGGTTTATAGGGGTAGGATGGGTCCGGGTATGCTGCTGCTCAGTGGATCGGTGTACACTTGATGGGCTGAATAGTCTCTACCTGCCCTGGAGGGATTCTGTGATTCCACGCTGAGGGCCCTTGACTGGGTGGGTGTTCAGAGGAGGCTTCCCTTGTGGAAGAGAAAGGCAGTTTAAGGACAAGAAGGCACCCCTTTTAAGGTGGAGGTGACATGTTTTGCTTTCAGAGGATTGTTAAGTCATGGAACTCTGTTCCGCAGAAAGTAGTGGAATTTATTTAATTCACCAAATTAGGTACATTTTTGGGATGCACGGAGCTTGAAGGTTTTTGGAAGATGGACAACCATATAGAGATAAGGCTGCCACATAATCACTGACGTTCTCGATGAATAGCAAAGAAGGTTTAATGGGGCCTGAATAGCCTACTCCTGCTCCTAAATCCCATCTTCCTATATGCTTGAATCCATTACTGTAAGAGCTTGTACCTATTGAGCAGTATGCAGATATTTCCTCTCAAAGATAAGGGGAAGGGACATCTAAAAGATTCTTTTAAGTTGTGAAAGACCGTGGAAGGTAAGCATGACAAAGATGTTTCACTCTAGAGAGATCTCAAAACCAGGCCCCACAAGTGTAAGTTGATCGCTGGCAAATTCAATTTGAAGTTCTAGAAAAATGTCTTCAGTGTGTTTGGAATGTCAAACTCACTAGTACATGGAGTTAAAAAACCGTTGCAAATGGATTTAACTGTAAACTAAATGAGGGCATGAGGGAGAAAGGAATCGAACAGTGGAATGATATAGTGAGGAGGAAGAGTGAATGAAGTGTAAACATGGACATGGACCAATTTGGCTAAATTGCCTTGTTTTTAAGTGTCGTAATTTCTACTTAGTGCCATTTTTTAATGGAAAATATGACCAATCTTTGAGTTAGACTTAAGAGTAAGGAGGCAAAATTGTTGGAATCATTGAAGAAGGAATTGGATATTATAATGGAGAGGATTTAAGGTTTACTACATAAACACATCTCAGTGGCCCTCTCGGCCTTCTTTGTCCATTGATTGGAAGTTTTGGTGTCTATTGAATAAGCGTATTTACTGCGTGGAGTCAGTCATGTGCCAGCTTTACCAATAGATAAGTTGTTGTGTTTAATTGAGCTTTATGTATTTTTACTTTATTATAATAGACAATATCTATCAACATTGTGATTGGTGGAGTGCTCATCTTCCTTCCTAAGATGGGTGCAACAACAGTTGTTGACTAAGTTTTTGACTATTAGCAGAAATCAGAGGAGTGAAACCAATTATATACTTCATTCGACAACGTTCTACTGTATTTTGACACCAATCAGATTTGACCGATTACTAGCTTGAACATCACAGTGGTTAAGCATGTCCTGTACCCAGGATGCACTCCAACACAGTTTGCCAGAGCCCCCTTTCATTGTACCTTCTAAACACTACAAAAAGGTCTGGAATCATCGCCCGAGAGATGCTCCCATCATCTCGCATCTCGACTTGGAACTGCATTGGCATTCCTTGATTATGGCCGTATTTATATCCTGGTTTTTCCCTGCCAACTGCCTTGACACCCTCCCCATCCATCCTGCAGCAGTACAGGAAGGTGGCTCGCCACTACCTTCTCAAGGGTGATCAGGGATAAGCAACAAACGTATGCCTTTCCAGTGACCGTCACATACCTTGAAAGAAAACTGTTCTAAACATTGTAGTGGAAAATAATTTATTTCCATTTTTCTGTTGTCTCTTTTTTCCTTCCAAAATTAACTTTAACAAGTCCACTGAGGACCAGCTCTAATACTGACCTGACTTCTACAGTAAAGCTGTTCTAAAAATCAAGGGGAAAAACACAATCTATACGTTTGTGAGAGAGATAACAAGCTGTAGAGCTGGATAAGCTCAGCTGGATGAGCTCAGCAGGCCAAGCAGCATCAGAGGAGCAGGAAGGCTGACGTTTTGCATCTGAACCCTTTGCTTTCTAAGCTTTCATGTGTAAGTTGATGGGGGCGGAAGAGGTTTGATCATTTTGTATATCACAGTTAGTTTCATAACTTCCTGCAAAGGAGAAATGTGGCTTTTATCTGTCAGTCTTCTGTAAAGTCTGAACAAATTGTCATTGAAGTGAATCATTGAAACCCTACACTGAGGAGAGAGGCCATTTGGCCATCGAGTCTATGCCAACCCTCCAAAGAGCATCCCACCCAGTCCCAGACCACCAACCTAACCCCGTAACCCCTTATTACATATTGAACTGTTTTATTTGGTTTACCTCCATATTTTTGATCTCTAAAGTTCTGAGTCACATTTTTGTCCTCTTTCAGTATAAATTTGAGAGCTTGCCTTCCTTGGTCAGTGCATTGAGCGTAGGAGTTGGGAGGTCATGTTGTGGCTGTACAGGACATTGGTTAGGTTACTTCTGGAGTTTTGCGTGCAATTCTAGTCGCCTTGCTACAGGAAGGAAGTTTTGAAACTGGAAAGAGTTCAGGAAAGATTTACAAGATGTTGCCAGTGCCTGGAGGGTTTGAGCCTGAGGGAGAGGCTGAATAGGCTGGGGCTATTTTCCCTGGAGCATCAGAGGCTGAGGGGGGACCTTATAGAGGTTTATAAAATCACGAGGGGTATAGATAAGGTTAATGGTTGCGTGTCTTTTCCCTTGGTTGTGGGATTTCATGACAAAGGGGAATATTTTTAGGGTGAGAGGGGAAAGATCCAAAAAAGAGTGACTTTTTTACATGGAGTGGTTCATGTATGGAACGAACTTCCAGAGGAAGTGTTGGATGCAGTTACAATGTTTGAAAGACATTTGGATAAGTACATGAATAAGAAACGTCTAGAGGGTATGGGCCAAGCGGAGGAAAGTAGGGATGGTTTAGTTTGGGAACATGGTCAGCATGGCAGGTGGGACTGGAGGGTCTGTTTCCATGCTGTATGAGTCTGACACTCTGACTTTAAGTTGGTTAAAGAGAAAGCAGTATCTGATTCTAACAGAGTTGTTTGTTAAAACCCTCATAAGGCTTATTATTATGTTATGAATGCTTGCCTGAGTTTCAGAAATCACAATTATTTCAGGAATTCTAAATGCACCGTTTGACGATTTAAATGGTCTATTAAGGAGTAGCCGATCATTATTTGGATAAGAGTTTAATTGCTCTTATTTTTGTTTACAGACTGAAAGATATGAATGGATTTTATGAATGGGCGATCTTTTTGCTGTGAGTGTATGAGTGTCGGTTGCATTAGATTTAGTTTTTCTTTTCATCTCCACATGGACCCTGAGTCCATATGGTGGTGTCGTGGACGTTTGATGGTGGTCGTGAGAATGATGGAGGTGGGTGGGGAGAGATTGATTTGTAATGGAGGGTGTGAGGAACCATATGGGTAAAAACTGAACACTCCAGTTGGCATACCGGATATGAGAGGTGATAGGGGTTGGTGTGATGGGAGGGTAGTTGAAAAAATGAGGGCCCCATGGCCTCCATCAACTTCTAAACTGTTGTTATGAAGTCTGTGAGGAAGGTGTGCCTTCTGGCCAGCAACCACCCCCTCCCCCCCCACCCCACCCCCAGCTTCGCACTCACCAGTCCCCGTGGTCATCTAGGATCTTTTTCCAGTGCCAGTGAGCTTCAATTCTGTATGGCGACGTTCCCTGCAGTAGAATCTGGGGATATTTTGGATAATTTTTTACCAAGGCAAGCCCATTGAGCCAAGAAATTATGCCCACTTCAGTTGGCAAAAATATAGCCCTTGGACTTCATTCACCAAGTTTGGTGAAATATCTTCTTTATGATGAAAGCTTCCTGGCAAACATTCACTAACGAGCAACCAACTGAACGTCAGTGCGACCATCTATCTATCTTCTCAGAGCCACAGAGCTGACAGTCCTTTATGCTTGGGGACTGGAAACCTATCTCCAACAAAGTGAATATTTGGCTCAACAGTGGCTCAGCTTTAGAATCTATTAGAGCCAGAGTCAAACCAGTTCATGCCAAACATAATCCCAGACTGAACTAATCCCATCTGCCTGCTCCTAGCATTTACTTTGGACTACCGCTGTTTAAACCAATTTTGAAGGAAAATATTAGAAATCAGACAGATAGCCTCAATAGAACCAGGAGTCTGGTACTTGCTGAAGAAAAACACTTGAACGTTTGAGTAATTCAGTTG